>NC_091392.1:91006070-91324570 GCF_032191515.1 Phaenicophaeus curvirostris
ACCACTGTTGTTCACTTTCTTCCAAATGGTTTACAGGGAGAAACAAAATTGCTTTGAAATATTTGGCAACATTTTCAAATCACAAAGGTCAATTCTTTTAAAATATGTGTCTACCAATAAAGCCAGATGCAGTTTATGGTTGTCTGAGAGACAAGAGAAAAGAATAACTGATGCTTTTTCCCCCATGTCTCATTTGAAATATTTTTTCATTTGTCTGCATAATTTTTGAGGAGATGATTTTAAAGTATGAAATCATTTAAGGAAAACAAGGAAGCACCTCTGCTGCTGTGGCAAGCCAGAATGTCACCCACTCCGTTGGACAGTCCTTCGAATGAGCATCAAGTAGAATAATGGAATCATAGAACGGCTTGGGTTGGAAAGGGCCTTAAAGATCACCCAGTTCCAACCCTCCTGCCATGGACAGGGACACCTCCCACCAGACCAGGCTGCCCAAGGCCCCATTCAACCTGGCCTTGAATACTTCCAGGGATGGGGCTTCCACAACTTCCCTGGACAACCTGTTTCAGTGCCTCACCACTCTCATCATGAAGAATTTCTTCCTAATGTCTAGTGTAAATCTTCCTGCCTCCAATTTAAAGCCTTTCCATCTCATCCTGTCACTCCATGTTCTTGTAAAAAGTCCCTCCCCAGCTTTCCTGTAGCCCCTTCAGATACCAGAAGGCTGCTATGAGGTCTTCCCAGAGCCTTCTCTTCTTCAGGCTGAACAACCCCAACTCTCTCAGCCTGTCCTCAAAGCAGAGGTGCTCCAGCCCTCTGATCATCTTTGTGGCCCACCCCTGGACCTATTCCAACAGTTCCATATCCTTCTATGTTGGGTATTCCAGAACTGGACACAATATTCCAGGTGAGGTCTCACGAGAGAGGAATAAAGGTGCAGAATCCGCTCCCTTGCCCTGCTGGCCATGCTTCTTTTGATACAGCCCAGGATACGGTTTGGCTTTCTAGGCAGCGAGTGCGCGTTGCTGGCTCGTGTTGAGCTTCTCATCAATCAGCACCCCCAAGTCCTTCTCTGCAGGGCTGCTCAATCATGTTATTCACCATCCTGTATTCATTTTTAACTTATCAGACCTATAGGAGTAAATGTTATTCATTTTGTCCATGGACAAATGCGTTTCTTTCCCATGAAGTCATATGAGGAGAAAGAGGAAGCAAAGTTTTCTTCCAGGATGCATTGAAGATGTTTTTTAATTGAGATCTTGAAAGACTGATAATGTTTAAAATACTGAGTAGAGTACAGACATGGGCCTGACAAAGTTCCATTAATGCAAATGTAACTGTATCACACAGCATCACCACCTGGATGTGGCAATGTTTTCTTTCCTGACAGAACTGATAGTATGTGGCGGACTTGGCACCCAAGCATGTAGCAGTGTAGTATCACACATAACTTTGGGACTAAAAGTGAGGAGGAAATTTTAGCTAAGAAACACCGTGGCATGATGGCATAACCCACACTGGCATCCATCCAGCACATGAAGGCTATAAAACCCATGATAGCATGATGTATCTTGTTTCATCGAACTGATACAGGACTTTGTTATGTGGTGTGTGAGTATATAGTACAGGAGGGTTTGGGGCTTTATGCCTTATCCATAAACATGCAAGTGAATTCGCAAAAAATAGTGTTATTTAAGTAATACCAAAACCTTACTGTTCTTTCTTCTTTCACAAGCAGACAGTTGTACTAAAACCATCAAGAGAAGCAACAAAAATGAGAGAAATTTTCACAGTGTTTTGCCAGAAGTATTTGTGCATTACAACGCCAACTGTGTTTCTCTGTTCAGAAACAATTTGTTTCTTCCTTAATCCAAAATTTGAACCAGAGTGTCTGTCAAAAGGGGCACATCAGTAGGAGAAAAGTAACCTGGGCCACATTTAGGTGCTGACCTTAGATCTGTGAACTACTTATTTGATGAGGATTTAATAAATGATAAATGTTTCATTAACAGCATTTCTATGCATTTACATTCTTTATTGCATAAAATTCCCCACAATAACCTCAACACTGTCCATGTTATCTCTGGTATTTCCCTTGGAAAGAGACAGCATTGCTGTGACCAATATAAGGCTATGTATGTTCTCAGTGAGTATATATGTACTCTTTGGCAAGCTTGCTGCAGTTAAAATGTGTTTATAAGGCCTGAATTCTGTTTGACACCAGTTGGAGGAACTTCATTACCTACCTCTCTTTGAAACATAGTTGAAATCAATCACAAAACTCAAGTGAGTTTTGTGGGCAGGCAAAGTCATAGAAAATACTTTTATATAAGTCCCATTTCCTCACATAACCAGGCAAAACTCCCAAATTTTGTCAGTTTCTGGGCTTTTAAGAAGGAGACAGAGTTAAGCTCTAAACATGTCCTGCTGAAGGCATGGCTTGGCATCAGCGTATGTATGAAAAGTGCTTTTATTTACAATGGTCTCAAAAGTTATAATGCTAACCCCATGAATGTCCTTTCACATTGTCATGACTCTTCTCCTTTAATTTGAAATTTCCCTGCCTATGAAATTAGAGCAATATAGAGGAGTAGCAGCTCAAGAGCTTCTAAGAGCAGCTCAGAGGTGAAAACTTTATGGGTTTTCTTACTGAAATGGTGAAGGGGTGTATGACTAAGTGAATGAATTCTTAATGAAATTATTACCTTTCCTGTTCAGGAAACATTTAGTGCATCGCAATGTAGTTCAGGCAGGAGGAACTTTGAGGCTTTTTCATCAATATAATTTTTACAGACTCTAAAAAAGAAGAAAAGAAAAAAAAAATTTCTAGTACTCCAGACTAGAAAAATCATGTCCTCACACACCCTTAACTGGATGCCTGCATCCAGAACTGCCGAGGTTGGAGTGTGGTGGAAACCCCAGGCATCTTCCAATTTTTCCCCAGGCTGAAAAGTTCAGACAGGTTCAGAAAGGCATCAAATCTCCAAAACTGAAGATCTTTAAGTTGTAAGTTTGCATGTGGCTTATTTTAAAACCTACTACTATATCCTACAAAACATAATACAACTGCTGTTACTTTATTGTCCTGTAAAACTTTATCATCTCTCCCAAATCCACATGAGCACTGTTTACTAAGCTACTAGTTCCTACTTTCCAAAAGACACCAGACACCTATAAGGAAAGTCTAGCATAGGAATCAAAGTTTGTAGCTTATTCTGAGGTTTGGGGTTGAAAGATGACGACAAAGATGCTGTTAGCATAAAACTTATAACAGTTATAACAGTTTAACTGTATATTAGGAAGTCAGTGGCATCTGTTCAAGCCTCCTTTCACGCTACTGTCATTTGCTGTTACTACCCACTCATATGTGTTGAAACAGTCTGTACGTTTGCAATGAGATGATCATTATAAGTTTGATTACCTGAGGGCTGCCAGGATTGCTTCTGATGGTTTGGATGCATAAGGGAGGGCAAGATTCAAGTTAACACAGGCTTACCTAATTATGAGCAGGGATAAATACATGTCAGCTAACCTCCCGTATGTTCCCTACATTTAGCTAGCGAAGTGAAAGTTTTCAGAGTATTAAAAGTACTCATATGACTACTGCCAGACTCACACCAGTGCTAGAGAATGCACTGCTGTAAAACAACAGCAGGAATTTCCCTGGCCAAGGAGGTGAGATACAGCTGTCCCCTCTCAAGGAATAGTTGGTAGCACAGGCCAAAAAGGGATGTATCATCTGGACAGCTAACAGATTCTGAAAACGTCATTGCTTTGACTACGAACATGATCCAAATCAGGTAGGACTTTAAACTAGTTGCTGGTGCAAAGGGGATTACTATTACTGTTGTTGGGAGGTCAGTTGTCCAATGGCAGTAGTTTTGGATTTATTAAGAAATTTGCTAAGTAGTTACCATTAAAACATTCTACATGTTCCCCCTTTTAGGGCTGTATTGTCAGTCCTTTGAAACTGGTCTTTGTTGCAGTCTGGAGAAAGCTGTAGGAAGAAGAAAACAGGCTGAACATTTTATCAACAGAAAGATGTGGAAAATGGGGCTTCTCTTGCCAAGCATTCTTGTCTTTTCTGTGCTGAATTTGACTCACTTTTCTTTCATTTTGACCTCTTTCACACTTTTCTTTATGGGCTCTGTATTGCATTTACTTAAGTTGCCGATGCAACTGAAGACTCTGTCGCAGCAAAAATCTAATGGCTTATTCATCAGGGATGTCAGATTTTCAAGTTCCAACTTATTTTTTGGTAGTCAACACCTTTCTTAGCTGCAGTTCTGCATCTCTTGGGCGTGATGAAGAGAGGCAGCAAACATTCTCATAAAATGAATGTTTCCATTATTTTCAATGCCAACAGAAATGGCGAATGGATGTCATTAAACTTCTAAATCTCCCTCTCTTTTTATAGAGTGATTCTCATCAAAATCTCATGAAAGTTCTATTCACCAAAACCAATAAATAATAATAATATAATAATATTTTATTCCTTTTAACACCTTTCTTTCCATAGTGCTTCAGAGACTGATAAACTAGATATAATGAGTAACCACAACTGAATTGCAGCCAATTCTGAGATGAAATACAGCAGCTATAAAATGGCAAATAATGTTTCAAAATGTGAGAACAAGAACAATAGTATATGTAAGTGAGAATTCAGGGGGAATGTAAGACTACACAACAGGAATTTAGTCAGTACATACTGTATTTAAAGCCTATACTAAAAATGAAAATTGCAGGGGGAGGGTTAGTGGCTGAATGTTCATCCTGCAGTCATCTTATTGCCAAACACGTTCAGTGTGTGATAAAAGTGACTTAAATGTTTGATGAAAATGTGAAACATTAGTATTTTGTTTCACATTACACCTGTTTTTAGGAAATTATAATTATTTTTACCAGTAAGCGCTATTCTATGCTAACCAAACAGCTGCCCAGGAAAAGAAGTAAGCATGAGTATGATCCATTAAATTCAAGCAAAGGAACACACTGTAGCAGTAAGCACTCTCATTCCCTGTCATACCTCATCCACTGAGAGGGGGATGTGACACTCACTTATAGACACTAGAGCACATGATGTCTTGATGATTTTCTTAACTATCCCTCCGGTTTTTTGTAAGGAAGATCAGGTATCCAATCACGCACAGTTTAATTTGCAATTATTATTGTAAGACAGTCACTCAGTAATCTCTGCCTTGTCTGTATGCTCTTCTATCCATTCTCATGTTTTCCCTGTAGTAAGTCTTAGGCAACATAAAAAGCTCCTAATTTGCCCATAAAAAATGCCCATTTTTCCAGCCACCTCATGGAAGTGCATTGGTTTTAATTATTTTTAGTACAGTAATATTAGGGTTTGGATAATGTTGACACAAATCTGTTATTAGTCTTTTCCTGGCTTTTTTTCTTTATCCATTTATCACACTTTTAAGGTAACGCTTAGCAGCCCCATTGTGCCAGCCCCTGTACAGACAACCAGCTTTCAGGCCCTGTTGGTCAGTAGGTTTGTTCCAATGGACACAATAAACTTTCCATGATGCTGAAGGAAGCTGGTAATAGCAGCTAAATGATGCAAAATATTGACTTCAGGTTGAGATAAGACACACCAGGGCTGTACATCCGCCTCAGTCTGTGTCTGGTTCAGCAACAGAAGCAGACCTGTACCCCAAGCAATTTTCCTAAATAGATCAGGGCACTAATCCCAGATGAAAGCACAGCCCCGGAGAATGGGAGACTAGGGCTGGGCAGAGCTGCCTGCCTCCCACATCCACTCCCCACGTGCTTCTGTTGTCAGGGGGAGCCCTGTAGGTAGCCTATTGAGGAGAATATCAGCAATTCCTCTGTTAGTTCTCTCTCCTCCTATTCCCTGGGCTGGCATTGTCTCTGGAAGCTGGAGGAACCTCCCCAGAGCTGACTGGGGAGGGAGGGTGAAGAGGGGAACTGCTCTTCTGCTGATGCAGAGTTGAATTTTGCCACATCTGGGCTGGGAACAGAAAATGAGTCTTTGGCTTTGTTCCTCTCCACCATCAATAAAATTTGATTTTGCATACGTTGCTAGGAAGTCTGGAACTGGCCTTCAGTAAGCAGCAGAGCTTTATGTCTTTTTAAGTCCCTGATGTTGTTTAGCTCTCCTGGAAAAATGCTGGCTTAGTGTATAGCCTGAAAGTCAGATGGGTACTCCACGTCATTAAAATTATTTTCTGTTAGTCCAGCTAAAATGTGAGGAAGCTTTCTAGCCACTTGACACATATTAGACCTTTCTAATAGCCGCTATAACCTCCAAACCCAGATGTCTCAGACTAAGTTGTTTAGCAGATGAACATGCATTTCACAGGAAAAGCATGTTATTCAGTCTGTGTTGTAGGTGTGATGGGAAATATGCTGCACTGGTGTCCAGCTAGCACGAAGGCCAACTTGATTCTCTTTGCGGTGCTGACATTCTTTAGCTTCTCTTCGATTTTTTTTCTGTTTGTTCAGACAATCTGAAGCTTGAAGTGATGGAAGGATGCCTGTAGCCTCCTGGGTAAACTGGTGCTGTTGGCAGTTGAGTCAAACGCTTTGCTATAGCTTAAGACTCCACCAGAAATCCAAAGAACTCAAATGTCCGTACACTCCAACCCAAGCAGACAGTGAGTAAATGTTTAGTCTGAGGTATTTGATTATCTTGTTTCTCTTCTATTTGAAAACCAACATTTAACCTGTCATGGATTTTTACTAGATCTTTTTTCTGCAGGGGTTGAAAAATATAATGAAGTTATTTTGCTGAACCCGTGTCCTAGTCTCAGTGAAAGACTAAAAATTTAAAAATTCACTAAGTTGAGGAAGTGGTAAATTATTGCTGTGTACTCTGCTTCTGTGAAAAACATGATTTGTGTAAAAAAAAGAAGTTTTTATTTTTTTAGTATTGTTGAGAATTTTATTCAATATGGACAAGGGAAAACATTCTTCCATGAAATGCTGGAGAGGTTTCAATGTAGTGGGCAGCTGGAAAACATTATAGATCAAATTAAAACCTTCTGAATTGGATTTTTCATGGTGGTTGGTGATTATTACTTATTACATTACATGTTAAATTGCCTTTGCACACTCCTGATGATTTAGCTTAGATATTCACTCTTGAGTAGCTGAAAGGTTTAAGTAGTGGAATTGATTCCACTTGGAAAGAGGCTCTCAGACTTCAGCATAAGATACATCTTTCTGGTCAAGTATTTCCTGCCTTTCCTGGCTGGAAGTTTTTCTTACAATGAAATAGCTTGAAAAGAAGATCCATTGTTATTTATTACAGAGAGATGTGTGGGTGCTATTTTTTAGTTTTACTAGGTGACATAATGATGTCTATCTTAAAATAAATGCTCTTTGAGAACTTCATTTTCACAGACATTTCAGATCAAATCCAGCTGAATCACTGGGCCAGCAGCCACCCCAAATAATTGAGACAATTAATTTCAGGAGAATGACATCAATGTTCAGTTTGCTCAGGAAGCAAAAGATTCAAGATTAGTCACCTAAGTTAGGATGTTGAGTTGCTGTTTAGGTTATTCAATTCACTTCAGGTGAATTAATTCAATGCCAGTATAATCTGAGTACTCAGCCATGTACCAGGGATGTAATGAACCAAACCTCATTTGTTCATCTTCATCTACAGTGCATCTTTGCATTTTATGGCTGTGGTGACCAATAGCGTCAAAGCTTATGAGCTTTCAGACTTATTTGAATGTATGTATTATCAAGCGATCCAAAGGAGAGGAGAGGACTACTCATTTAGTAGACTGCTGTGCTATAGATGCTAGTGAAAAGGAAGGACCTTCAGCAGCATATATTGTTCTTATGTTGTTATGGTACATTGTCATTTATTCTATAGTGACTTCAGGACTAGAGACCCAGAATTTGAATCACTCATAGCCTTTCTCCTGCTCTTCATCCATCCAAGTTCACTTTGCTGTGAGGCAGGATCTGACTAATGCTTCAGCAGTATTTTTTGTTAAATCTTTATTTAACAAGTTCGGCAGAACTGCAACAACTTATAATTCTGAAGTCTTAAAATAAGCCTGAAAATATTTTAAAACTTCAGCTAAGGTGAATGACTTCTGTCCAACAAAAATTCCCTACGGTATAAGAACAGGCCAGATTAAGAATATGAGCTTTTTATTTTTATGTTTACAAATAAGACGGTCCTTCCTTGTTGCTCAAAGCCTTTAACCCTTTAAACCTTATTCCTGCTGTCATTGTACAAAGCTATCTCCATTACTTAACTCAGCAGAAATGCAGAGGCTTTGTGACATAGTAGAGTTTTACAGGCAGGGTAGGAAAATTCCCAGGAAAAGTACTACTCTGATGGTTTAAAAGAGAAAGCTATTTAACTCTTGCAATGTTACATGATGGAGGAGCATGGCAATACATTTAGAGAGGGTGCTAAAGCCTTTTTTGTTCCCTTCACAAAGTAAATCTATGCTGCTAGCTTCTACTGTCAAGATGAATTACGTTGGTTTACGGCGTTTATGTAGGTATTGACCCAGAGGTCTATCAAAACCAGTGGGTCTTCCATATTGTCTCTAAGAGAAAGAAAACTTAAAAAATAATAAAAATTTCTTAAAATTAAAAAACTCCATTGAGAATTTTCTCTTCTTTCTGTACAAACCTGGGCAAATATCACAAATCTGTTCTGTGAATTTGCATTCAAAATAATTTTAATTGGTTGTTTAGTACAAAAGCAATCAGGATAACTCTCTGCCTTCTTCTACCCAACATATGGACAAAATTTCCTATAAAGCAAGACTTTGTTAGTCCTTCCACTATAATCATGTAGGAACTCCAGAAATCTTAATTCCCTCCCATACAAACTAGTTGTAATGGTTTTCCTTATGATCTTAGAATATATGGCTGTGCATCTGGAAACATTTTCCTACTTATCTTCAAGATCTTAGTACGAATGATGCTAACAGGCGACCAACCAAGGAAATTATGATGCTTGGACAGCGCCTTTGAAAATGATGTTTTGAGTGATGCATGGCTATAATTTTCCGGATTGCATTCAGATGTCAGAACTGGCAGTTGCTTCCCCAAACAGCAGGTGTTCAAGCTGACAGACAAGACAGTAATAATAACTAACAGAAAATTTTATGAGGAATTCTATACAGCACAATATCCGTGTTTGAATACATGCAGAGTCATTAGACAGTGAAAGTTTTATTAAATCCACAGGCTGAAAATAACGGTGACTGAATTTGGGGAAAGCCAGTGAGTGATATGTATGAATTCTCCTTTATTCCTTATTAAAATGACAAAGACTTTCCCAGTGTGATCTCCATATATTTATCCCAGGGCTCTTCCACGTGAATACCTTTGTAAGCACCCCTGAGACATTCTCTATCCTGGCTCCTGGAATTGTCTCACTGCAAACTAAAGAGAACAAACAGAGAGTAATAAAATATGAAGTGTGTCCCTAAAATGTTCCAAGGCATAGACATGAATACTGGAGGAAAATTTACAATTTGATGTATTTTTAACCAGAGTAAGGTTACATCAAGGTGTTTGAAACCTTTTAAATTACAACTCACATAGAAATGCCATGGGATAGTTTAGAAAGAATCATCACAGTATTTCAATACAAACCTGGCAGAACAAACAAAAAAGTAGCATTTAAAAGAAAAAAAAATAGTCTGTTTTTAGGATGTCTCTGTTTTCAGACTGTAGAAAGGATGCAGGAATTGTCCTAAAGTGCTGGATGATCCTTCCAACAGACCTGTGCTCCTATCCTGACACGTACATATTCACTTAAAATATACATTGTTGAAATTTATTCCAGGACAATATTAAGCTAAAAATGTGGGTGATCCAAAGAAAATGTGCTTGCTATCCAAAATGCCTGTTGTTCCCTCACTTCAAATATTGACATTTGTCTGGGTGCTTCTAGTTGTTTAGGTTGTCCACAGACCAATTTAACTGAGGCCACCTTGCCAAGAAATAAGACTTGTCTCAGTAGGAAATTTCATAATCATTACCACTCTTCAGTGTGTTTTCTGTCTCATTTAATTTTTTCATTTTAGTCAATCAGTGTAATTTACAAATTAATGAAGCTTGCTGCTTGAACATCACCATGCCACACTTTTCTGCTTTCACAGTAATGTTAAGTGCACCATTTTTTTCTCCATTTATTTTCCCTTATGTTTAGGTGTACAAGAAATAGTATTTGTTCTAGAAAAATGCTTCTTTCAGTCTGCTTTTCACTCTTAGAACAGCTGAGATATCTTGGCAGAAGGAAAATTCTCATAAAGATCGCTAATCTTAAAATGTGCCTTAATTTGTCCTTATTGTGTTGTAACTTTTGCCTTATAATTACTTTATAAATTGCTTTATAATTTCTATAGTTATGTTGTCATTTCAAGGGGCAGCTTAATGGCACAGGAGAATAGAGGCAGCAAGGGAAAATCTGCTTTGATGCCATAAAAAGGAATTCACAGTGAAGGAGATCAAACACTGGAACAAGATGCCCAAAGAAATATTAAAATCTTCATCCTTGGAAATGGTCTAGATTTGGCTGGACATGATCCCAAGCAACCTGTTCTAACTTCAAAGATGGATCTGCTTTTAGCAGGAACTTGGACTATATGACCTCCAGAGATCCCTTCCAACCTAAATCATTCTCAGATTCTGAGAATATTATGCTCTTTTGTCAGTAGTTTGTGAACCAAGTTCTGGTGTACAAAAGCTTATAAAATCCGAAGTTTAACAATAAAATTATAATAGTAAAATTTTCCCTCTGAATAACATAGTGCCACAGTGATACAAAATATTTCACTGTGTCACCATAGAATGAATTCACCATGATTTTTACTTAGGAGGTCACTGAAGTGTCTCCCTGGTTAATGAGATCCTTTTTCTTTTTATGAAAATAAAGCATCAGCCTCCAACTTCCACTGGCTTTGCTGGCGCTTTGCCAATTAAAATAGCATAGATGAACATCCTAATGAATGGTTCATCTCACCTCCCAGCAGTGGAAGAATCTTCCCTATTGTATGCTGGTAGTGCTTTTCCTTATCTCATTGTAAATCTCTCAAAATACAGGGTTTCCACTACTGCATTTGCCAATCTAACTATTAAACAACAGAGAAATCTCAATCTCATTAAGTTTTCCCTATTCACAACCTAAGTTTTCTCCTCTCTTTTCCTGTTAATCTTAATTCTATCCCATGTATCAAATTAATATACCTGTCTCACTCCTTGTGTTTAAATTTCAGCTACATGGAAGTTATACGATGTACTATGGCTCATCTAATTCTTTTAGCAGGTTATATTTTATCGCCTTCGTTTTCCCCTACATATTGCACTTCCCAACCATTTTTTGCTTCTCTGAAGTCTTGCCGTCTTTTTGATTGCAGGACATGTGGAACTGAGCAGCGCCTTCAAAGCCCAAGTGTACTGTAGCCAAGAAGAATTTAAGTTATTTTTCCCTCTCTCCATGATGAGGTACCTCTGCAAAAACAGGATAGAAGTGCATTTTGCTTTTCTTTCCTTTCCTGAATTTATATCACATTGTGGCTGTAGAAATTTATCATTCACTGTCCCCACCAGGGCTCCTTCAGCACTGCTGCTTCCCCATGGGAGGCAGTCCCACTGTGCAGGTGCACTCTGGGATGTAAGACATGATGGTGTAAGACAAGTTGTTAAAGTTTCAGGGTTCATATTTTCATTGGAAAAACAGAAATGGAGGATAAATGTACTGAAATGTTCTATATGCAGTGAAACCAGCCAAGCCATGAGATCTGGCTCTGACATAATCTTCCTTTCAACATGTTTAATATATTAATAGATGCTACCTACATGCCATGTGACTGTATGAAAGCACAGACTGTGCATATCGTGTGTTATGAAAAGGTCATCTGATGCACATGGGATGAAGTGAGAAATAGTTCAAGCATGTGAAGCAAATAATTGCAGGAAGAGAGAAGGGAGAGGAGGAAGCAGGCCAAGGAAATGGTAATTCTGCGATGTAAATACCCTATATAGCTCTCCCACTCAAAGTTCACATGATATACTAAAAGCTATCCAAATTCTCATTTCCTTTCCTCCGCCAGTCTCCACTCCATCTGACTCCAACCCTGAGGAGGCCTGCTGAGTGTGTGTCGCTATGTGTGTGTACGCACAAAAGGACCGCTTGTACCTTCTTATCTTTTGGGTATGTTCTTCGTTCAATACTACCAGGAATGTGTTTCTGTTCAGCCAGAAAAATAACATGTTCTGTTTCACATTGAACCTCCCTTGAGGGGAAAGCAAACAAATGTGTTTAAATTGCAAGAAGAAAAAGTTCACCAATTCAAAATATTCCAATGGATGTCTAAACTCAAAACAGAAGCATGGGAGATTTGCCTACCAGTACAAAGAGGTGAGTCTGAATCACCAGAGAAAGGAGGCCAGCATGCCAGCAAAAGTCTCCCTTCACCATACCAGGAAAAATCAGGGGCCCCGTGTTAACTGACAATTTTTTGGTCTCTAACAGTAATCTATCCACAGGGAAAAGCACTGTGCATCTACATTTCTACATCAGCTGCAGGCAGACTTGCAAACAGGTAAATATTTAGCCCACTCCCCAGAGGATGTTACCACTTGAAGTTTGACATGAGAGACATTCAACCCAGTCTCCATCATTTACAGACCCATCTTTATCTGCTTCTGTGTATTGTGAAACTTGACTGTAGAAATAATTAGACAAAACAGCCTTTATTAAGTCTCTAAATAATAGCTGTGCTGCAGTAATAAGCCAGTCATGTCTGTCAAAAGCCTGGGAAAAGATGTACTCTGTTGAAAACAGTACTTTTATTTCCAACTTTTTAACAGAGAACAACCTCTAAATATTATAACTTATTGCTAGTGTTTCTGGAAATTAACCTTTCTGGCTGTTTTTCTTTGGCATCTACTATTCCAGCAAAGAATGATCTTAGTAATTTTATATAAAGTTGGTTAGCTCTTCATCTCACATTTATTAAAAAAGCAATGCTTATGAATTGGTCAGTGTTTCCAATATACTCCAGTTTACATCTCCAAAGTTAAAGCAGTAATTTTTTTTTTTGAGGCACATCTTACAAGCAACAAAAATTTTCATTTTAGCCTGCTATGTGTTTTCCAGCTAGGTTTGCACTGGATTCTCTGCTTGTCCTTTGTGCTGAGTGATAGCAAAACATCTTCCATTCAGTGGGCAGAAGGGTTATGGCCTTTTTGCTCTGTCTGCTCCAAATTTAAAGCCCACAAAATAAAGGGATAGATTTCATAGAGATGCACCAGTGCTCTATATCGGGCTACTGGACTCTGCAACAGAAAATATACCAAGCAATATTTGTAGAAAACTTGTGCTGATGATAAATCTCTTGGTTTGGGAGTAGAGGAGGGCACCGTTAAATGCTCTAAATGAAAGTGATTTTCAGCACATACAGATTCTAAAAATGATCCTCTTTGAAAGTATATCAAAGTAGGATTTTCCATTCAAACTTTTTTTTTGAACAGCCATTTTTTTCTAAGGCTCTCCTTTGTCTGTATGTTTTTAATATTACTAGCTTGTTCTAATAATCCTTTTCTTCAGTGTGTAATTTCAACACATAATATGTAAACATCAAGAGAAAAGATGCTGATGTCTTAATAGGATCTTGAAAAGATACTTCCCTCTCTACATCTAAAATATCTTTGATGCATGAGTAGGCATCCTAGCTATTGACATAGATATGAATGGACATATATTTTATTTGTGAAACTATAATCTGAAAATACTTATTAGGGTCTTTTAAGGAGTTCTTTTTATCTTCTTGAGGTTTTTTTTGGCAAAAAAAAAGATAAGTACCTAGAGTTAAAAATCTTATTGAAGTGGGATTTTCTCATACAACATATACTCTATTTTTCACTAATCTTTTTCTTTTTGCTGAAGGAAGGTGAAGTATCTACAGTTCATTTCAGGGAGTAACAAAGATCAGCTGCTCCCTAAGGGCTGGGATGCTGGGAGTGGCAGGGGCTCCTCAGGACAGCAGGGCAGAGCCTCATCAGGCTCTGGTCCATCCCACTATCCCTGGCCAGGAAACAGCCCAGGATGGGGGGCAGGTGGAGGTAGCCCCAGCTCTGGGCATCAGCCACCTCTGTGGGGATATGGCAGGTCCAAGGTCAAGCTGGAAGCCTAAGCCAGCGAGTCAGACTCAAGATCAGGTCTGATGAAGACAATCAGGGCCAGACACAGCCCAGTATCACCAGACACATCAGTTGTGATGGGCAAGCATGAGGACAGCCAGTGGGTTAGAGTCTGGGACCGGCTCAGTGGTGTCCATGGGTGGGCACAGGTTGTGATGTGATGGAGGCTGTAGCTCAGGCTGAGGCCAAGCAGAACTTCAGCTTGGAGCAGCTTCCATGGGGAGGGGGATCAGCCGTGGCTGAATCCCCCTCACTGTCACCAAAGAAGGGGGGCCACGTCTCAGCTGGACTGCCTCTAAGTCCACTCTGGGTCCCAACAGCCAGACCTACAGGAAAAAGGGTGCTGTTATGGTTTCTACATTCCTTTTTAAAAATACTTGAAAATAATATTTTTAGAAACCACAAAGATATCTGTTTCTAGTGGACACCATGTATGATTATTCATAGAAGGTCAAAGGATAATTAGCCACCTCTATATTTTTTTAGACTGGGGACAAAATTCAAACAAAATACTTCCAGTTGCCTACAGTGCTTCTCCATGCAGTACCAAGAGACATAACATGCAGGAACTGTGCTGTTCTAAGGATAGCTAATATTGCATACACCATAGATTGTTTAAAAGAAAAGGTACCTGAGGGGTCAGAGGATGAGAGTGGCTGAGTGATGTGGTCAGGCTATGAGTATGGAGATTGTTCAAAGCAGACCATAAGTAAGATACTAAGATTCTACTTTCCTATAGTTTAACAATCTCAGCGTAACTTGTTTGATACAGCAGACCCTTTCCCCTCTCAGTCTCTGCACTGAAATCCCAATTAGAGCTTTCTTGGGTAAAACCAGTAAGATCAATATTAGGGATTCGATTTCCTAGTGTTGTTTGTAAGGGACATAAATTGTTATGGACTTCTTGGAGCTGAGAAGCTCCATCTTGTTCTTTATAATTTCTTTAGTGCAATATAAAGGATAATCATCAGTCCACATAGCTATGAAACAGGGATTTCACACATCAATAGTGAATTTGAAAGGATATTGATAATGTATGACCTTAGCAACTTAGTGCTTGTTGTAGCACTTGGCTCTTTGCTGTGTTGAACATCTACCATTACAATTGTCTAAAATACTTAAACAAAGATCAGGCCTTAAAATAAAACAGAACCCCAGCTGTGCTGTCCCCATCAGCCTCTGTTCCATCCTTAGAAATTATCTGGCTCGATCTTTCTCAAATTATGTTTTCTCACTTCTCTCTGTTTCAAATTGTCTCTTCTGCCCAGCAATGACCTGTTATACATAGTCTGGCTATATCATGGGGAGGAAAATTTCTTCTGGAACAGCAAATGTGATCTTCTTTTCACACCCAATCCCATGTATTTTTTAGCCAATTGGTAGGGAGGAATAGAAAGAAAACTATTTATTCAGACTTTTGCATTATGTTACCAATATAGCAGGGGCCCTGGAAAACGTAACTCCTGAAAGGTTTGCCAAAAATTTCCTTAAAGGAAACAGTGAAAGGACTAATTATGTTGTATCTTTCTGGAAATAGCGAGGCTCTGTGTTAGAGTAATATAGAATTGTAGACCATAAAATTATTTATAGTAATAAAATGTAGTTCTTCTTAGGCATTTTTTCTGACTTAGTCACAAATGTTTCACAAACCAAGTTTCTCATCTCCATTTTGCAGATGGAATAACTGAGATGCTGACTGTAAACTGTCTGCAGGTATTACCCCAAACACTTGCAGTAAAGCCTGGATAAGAATCTGAGTTTTGTGGGCACTACATTTTGCTCAGAGCAGGAAACCACTCTGTCCCTTCAAGGGCACTGACATCCCCATGTGAAAGCACCGAATGGCAGGAGTGATTTCTTTGAGGTGGATGTTGGAGAACAAACCTGCTCTCCCTCCAGTCAGCCACATTTCATTACTGGAATCAGAGGGAGCTGAATTTTTGATTGTGAGGGTTTTTTTAAGAAACTTTTGTCTTTAGTACATCTTATTTATAGCAGCACCTATTATCAGGGTACCTCTTTGCCTTATTCACTGTGAGTCCAACATGATCACATCTCTGCTGCTGAAGGCCCCTTCTAAACTCTTCTTTGAGATGAAGCAGCTGCTCTGCAGGCTGTTACTGTCTCCACATTTAGAGACAATACACCAAACCTATTATACTAGCAACTTCTGGCTTATTTACAGAGCCATAATTTTCTAATGTAAATGGTCAGTCAAGATTTGGTCTGTCTGGTTATTGTCTTGCTTCCAAAAGAGCAGATGGTTAACTTCAGAATGCCTTGTTTTTTTCTCCTGGCTGCAAAGTAGACAGAATCTTCACTAAAATGAGAAGACCAGAGCCCCAGTGGAGTACCAACTATCAGATTTTGAGATGCTACAGAGAGGGAGATCTTTGAAGCTCTTAAACATCTTACCTCCAACAGGCAATGTGCAATACATCCCTCCCTCTCTGCTAAAAATTAGTTGTCCCCACTGCATTTTTTTTTAAAAAAAGGATAATAAAAATGTTCAATGAAGAATAATTATTTCTAATAAGAAACTGCCTCCCTTTTATTCACGGTACTTTGAACAGTTGCATCCTTCTTTTCGGTCTTGAAAGGGGTCATTTCTAAATTACCTCCATGCTGACATTTTGCATTTTGGGGTTAATTGTTTATGGTAAGATGAATGGCTGTATCAGACTGAACAGAGCTGAATTCAAACTTGTCCAGGATCCTGCAACCAAAAATTGACTAAAACCAGATGCACAAAGAAAAGCATCAGAATGGAGCAACTTTACACTAATACATTGTCAGCATAGTCCTGTTTTCCAGCAATCTGCAATTCAGAAACTATCTGAAATGAGGATGATAGTGTTCATGTTCCATCAGAATAAAACAGAGCACCAGTTGAGGAGACATGGGATCTAGGGATAGTGCAGTCACAGGACTAGTACATTCTTTTTCTTTATGTCTTATAACTTTCTATGTAGCTCACATATTTTTTTTTCTTCAGTTCACATAACTATGTGAATTATTTTTCAAATAAGCCCATTCTTGCTACTTGGCCCTGAGTAGAGAATTTTTATTACAGCACTAAGAATTTGTCTGATCTCATGTCATCTAACTCAGAAGTATTTTCCCTTTTGTCATATGTCTGCCTATTAGCACTGTTTCCAAAAGACGCCAAAATCAAATTCTGTATGTTTCATGTTTATATCATCATCAAACATCTATTGAAAAAGAGAAATCCTAAAGGAAAACAAACACCTTCCTTTATTATAAGTTCTTATTAGTATGCTCAGGGTTTTTCCAGAGGGACACTTGCATGTTTTGCCAGTTATGTACTACAATCTGGAATGCTACAGAGGCTCCTTCCTTGTTTTCTTCATAACAAGGTCTGCAAGTTGCTGAACTACTAATCCACTGAAATTGGGACAGTATGTTAAAGTTAATTATGTGTTATATAGTTAACTTCCTGACTCACCTCACCAAAACCAGAGTTTAGTGATAGTGTGTCCCCTATCTAAACAATCTCATTTGACTCGTGGCATTCCTTGAAGGAAAATCTCTCTTCAGCTTACATCTGTATGAGTGATATTTATTACAAGCTTAAAGTTAAGAAGAAAGTGGAACTATACTTACAGGATAGAAGTTACAATTCTTATTCTCCACATGTTAATTTATTGTCATTTTGGGTGATAAATTATGCTTATACACCATTACAGTTAAGTTTTCTCTTGCATGCTCCAACAAGCTAGTATATTAGTATGCATTGTTACTTATCTAGTACCAAGAACTAAAATTGCACTAAAGCTAAAGTGAACATCTCTAAGTCTTGAATGATGAAAGTCTAAAGGAGACAAACATGTCACAAGACACTGGACTTAAGACTTGGCATCAGAAATATGTGGGGAGTTACTCTAGAATTTGAATGAAGAAAGAATATCTTTGAAGTAGGTTTTTGAGGTCCTGAAAAGTGTATTTTGCAGAGCCTCAGAAAGCAATTATTGCTGAGAATAATACAAGAGATTTTGATTTCTCTAAGAGAGCTAGCATTGCAGCACCCTAAAGGAAAAAAACATTGTTTTCTAATGTATATACAGAAAGGCTGTATCCCATTTTTCCTATCGCTGTCCTAATTAACTGAAGTCAGTGAGGGACTAAGGCGCTCAATGAGTTCATTCTGTCTACCCA
Source organism: Phaenicophaeus curvirostris (assembly GCF_032191515.1). NCBI lineage: Eukaryota > Metazoa > Chordata > Aves > Cuculiformes > Cuculidae > Phaenicophaeus > Phaenicophaeus curvirostris. The sequence goes on from NC_091392.1 coordinate 91,024,371, forward strand.
AACAGAAACCCTGCCGCTGAAGATCTTATCTCAGGCTTTAGTCCATATGGAAAAAGCACATGTATCTTTCTTGTAATTTTGCTACATGGAAATCTCCCTTCTGTCTACTCAGTGAAAGCTGTTTACTCAGTGCAACTTGAGTTCTCAAATCTTTGTTGCACCTCCTGAGAAACATGGCACAGGAGGTGAGAAATGAAAATGTCTGTGCTAGGTGGCTTATGATCTCAAGGCAGCTTTGGGTGTGAAAACAACTCCTGGTATTAATAAGAGGCTTTGGGTCTCTACCTTATGCTGCTCACAGTCATGCTGCCGCTTAACAGCACAGTGAAACTAAATATAGTGGGATCAGAGAAGACATATCTCATGCTGCTGGTATAAGACTGAGGCACTTGTCCCTGTCTCCCACTCCCCAGCCTCAGATTCTGCAGCTTCTTCTTTTGCGACAGAGTGTCTCCTGTCTTTCCTGCACGCGGGATGCTGAGCTCTGAACCCAGAGAGAAATGCTGATGTACTGTGCTGAGCGTGAGCTGTGCATCCTAGCCAGGCCCCTTGTCTTTACTTCCGTAAGCCCTATTACATGGTCTAGCACATGCAGTGGCACTGCAGTGTATCGGTGCACAGCTCTGGCACGCTGAATGACTTCAGAGCAACAGTCAGAGGCTGTAGCAAGGCCACTCTGGTCCCTTTATTTTGACAATGACTTTGCCATTCTCCTGTTTTCCTTGTTGATTAGCCACCATCCTAGGAAGAATAAAGTTCCTTCCCAGGACAGTCAGAGTCTTCTCTATGGTTCATTCATTTGTCGGTTTTAAAGGATGTTACTGTCCCAGCCACAGGGATCCTCCAAGGCTGCCTGGCCATTTGACTCCATATGAAGGACTTGGAGGCATCCTGCTGCTACAGCTCAGGAAGACTAATGTCTTCCTGACAGATGAAAATGTTAAAAAACACAAATGCAATTATTCTTTCAGTCCTCATTTGGATGCTTTGATTTCAAAAACTTTATTTTCATAGCTGCTTTTTTAATATTACTCATTACCTTCCTGCCTGATTTACACATTGTTCTCCTTTTCACTTATGATTTATTGCTCGCACAGGGAGAAGTTTTGTGTCCAATGCTTGGAGAATGAGGCCAGATAGCAGGAGTTCCCATATCCAACATCCAGTCTGCCACTGATATTATGTGTAGCCTTGGGCAAATTGTCTAGTAGCACTGCATATCAAGCCCCCTGTGCAGCTGTAAAAGGAGTGTTAAAAGAAAGCAGAGTAAGTAGGGGTAAGGGGAATGCTGGCCCACTTCACACCAGCATCATTCTCCCTAGATGAAATCAAAGGAACACAAGTTTTGCAGACATTAGCCTCTTAATTTAAATGCTTTCTGTGGTAAGCTTGCTTATAGCTGTTGTTGGATACCTGTGCTCAGGCTTCACATAATTTTTTCCAGTGGAATAATTCTGTAAGCATAAAGTTAGAAATGTTTGTTATTTTTCTTGGAAGATACTTTTTTCATTATAAAACTAAGAAGTTTTCTAACTGCAACCTAACCAGAAGCCAGATTGGTCACAGAATCACAGAATCACTAGGTTGGAAAAGACTCACAGGATCATTGAGTCCAACCATTCCTATCAATCGCTAAACCATGCCCCTCAGCACCTCATCCACCCGTCTTTTAAACAGTCCTGCTGATTGTGTTCACCAAAGTTGCCTTCAAACAACAGGAGTGTGGTTTGGCAAGTTCTGACAAGCAAACATCTGCTTGAACACAGCAGGTTTTTAACCTGAAGCACAATGGTTTCCATTGTGTATCACCCCAAAGCTCAAGTGACTCATGGAAATGAGCAGGTCATTTTATACACAGAGCATGCGAAGACTGTTAAGTAAGAGACTTCTTTTTTATCCTCAGTTTAAAAAGTGTGTTCTTACTTTTGGCTGTAAATTGTTCTACAGCACTCAGATCTGTATAGCTACTAACTAAAAATCACCGAGTAAATTTGAGTTTTCTCAGCACAAAGATGGCTTTAAAATTAGGTTTACAGCTGAATTATTTTCCTAATGAACCAGTCAGCCATTCCCCAGAACTGTACAGTGCAGTCCATGAAGTTCTACTAAAACATGTAATATGTTTAAAAATGGTAACCTGCTATTTTACCTTGAAACTAAAGAAGAAAGTATGAATATCTATAGGTGATTTTTTTAAGGACTTTCCTTCTAACATGATTATCAGAAGAACAGTTTAAGGAAACATTTTTTGCTGTTACATGTTATTCATGAAAAGCCATGTGTTATGATTGGTTTGATTTAACATCAATCAGAAGGATAAGCCAAGGAGCTGGAGAATGCTCTGTGATGGCTTTCCTGTGGGCTGTTTTCTCAGGTGTGGGAAAGAGAGGGCTGATGTTTCAAAACCACAATCCCCTGTTTCAGAAAGAACTAAAAAAACAATAGTTACATCAGGTCCCTCTGCTCACATTGCTTATTCTCCTGTGGAAGCACCTGTATTTCAAATCCACTCTATGTGTTATCCCTGAGGTGAAGCCAGAAGAATTATTACTGGCAACATTTTCAAGCCTTAGATGCCTAGACTTAAGCATCTAAATATGTGGCTTGATTTTTGAAGTACTGAACGCCCGCGCACATGCACACAGGCATACACACAGATTTTATTGAAGTCAGATGGAGAAGCTGAGTCAAAAACATTTTTGAAAATCAGGCCACTTATTTAACTGTCTAAATATGGATTTATGAGCGTAACTTCAGACCCACCCAAGCCCAGTTGTAGGATCTCGCAAATACTCATATGTTGTCCCATCACTGTGTCCCACGCACACTTTAGACTGACTAATTTTTAATTCCCATTCTAGAGGCATACTTCTTAAAACTAGGCTGGATGAAAGAAAATTGTTCAGGAGAATTATTTCCACCAATTAAAACCAAGGATTGTTATTATTTTAATTCTATGAAGGTAAGGATATTATCCTTCCTCAACAGTAACTGGAACCTAAATATTGAAGTCTGACTGTTAGCCTGTGAAAATTAGAAAATCAGACTGATTTGTGGCCCAATTTTCTCTTTTGCTTCTCTTAAATACCATATTGCTTACTGAAAATAGTGAGGAAACTAGTATTGCTTATAAAGTGCAAGGGGATCCACAGACAGCCCTTGTAGAGCCACTGCAGCATTGTAATTACACACTGCTTTCTACTTCAGCCCTGGGACGAAAATGCAATCTTACAACCGAGGCATCCAAATTGACCACTAAAATCCATTTGATGTAATTTTTCTTGAGAAAACTGATGTCAACAAGGTGCAGTTCTGAGCAAGCGTTAATCTAGAGTGCAGGTTCCGTTCACCAAGCGTTGGTGTGAAGCATGTCCTTTACTGATAACTTGATTTTGTCCCTCAAGCCTTCCCAATGCAGAACAAATTAATTTTCTACTTCTCCATCAGTGGAAAAATTTGTGTGCTTTCAAAAACTAATATAGTTCATAGTCGAAGGTAGTCCAGAAAACATACATGCACAAGTAGATTCGTCTGTTTTGATTTAGCAAGGTATTTTATGGTTTAGTTTACTCTCTCAGACCATCTTTCCTATTATACTTTGCTTTGTAGTAGGGTACCACCAGCAAGGCTGGAGTAAAGGCATCTCATTGGGAGGTAAAATCATTCAATCACGTAAAACCTAACACTATTTTGATTCCTAACATTATCTTTTAGAAGACAATTTCTAAAACAATTGCCTCTAAGCTGGGACAGATACAAAGACTGTTTCAATAAGAATCTGATAGCAAGATCAGTTGAGAGATAAAAAGTCATTGTGGACAAGCATATCTATCATTCTTCTTTCATATTATGAAGGTTATAAATGTAAGATGAACTCGGCCCTCTTGAATCTGTGGAGTACAAAACTGTAATTTGGGATAATATTAGATTTGTGCTAGTTAATGGAACAGAATCATGCATGTTCTATTTCACTAAACAAAGCACAAATTCAGCTGTCATGACTAATTCAGCTGAAGTTTGTTCTCTCCTTTTTTTTCCCTTTCCTCTTACCATGGAGAACCTGTTCAATACAGAGGGCATCACAGGCCTGAAGCCAGCTGGACTAGAACTTTTGATCAGATCTGAAATGGTTTTTCCCCCCTTCTCAAGGCAACTTTATTTCCTCTGCCTTTTCAGCACCTAATTTACAAAGCGTGGGTACCTGAGTGCTGAAAACATAATGGCTAAAATGCAAGGACATTTTCCAATGACTGAGTCCACACAGAAAAGTATTTAAACAAATGTCAACAGTGTTTCATGTGCAAGCTCCTCAAAATGTCCTAATTCGATTTATAACAGAGTTCAGGTTCTGTCAATTCCATTTTTGTTTCTAAAAATTTCCAGAATCATGAATTTAATATAGGATTTCCATTGATATTCAATTTGCTCCACTGCAGGATTATTTCTATCGTCTAGCTTTATCTTCCTCTTCTGCAATACCTTGCATTTTAGATGCTCTTTACCAACTCCACAAACAGTAAGTGACAGACTGTTTAGAAAGACATCATTAGCCACTCTAGTCTCAGAGAAGAAATAGCAGGAGGAACTAAATTCAGCTCTGAGAATAACAGAAGTAGACAAACAAGAGAGGAATAGTTCCAAGTGAAGAGCAAAATGTGCATGCCAAGACCACAAAGGAAAACTGGGATTTATTTTTCTCCAGACACCTGGTAACAAATGTTCCAGTCAATGGCAGTAGGACATTCCCAGTTCACTTAAATAGCAACAGTGTCAGGGCCAATCTTTTGGACAAAATATCACAACAGTGTAAAAAGATGCTTTTCACAAATAGAGGAATTGTTCCTATCTCACATATCTTAGCAGTCTTGAAAACAAAGGGGGAGAAAGAGCAAGTTGTGATATCAAATAAAGGGACTATGGCACAGACAGGAGCAAGATGTCTGGCTGGCTGACTAATAATGACTTTTTGCTTATATATATATATATGTCCTATCCTTTAGCTCCCTACCATGACCCAGTTGCCTCTTTTTTGCCTGCATCAGTTCACTCTCCTTTCAGTGTCATCACTCTGCTATTTCCATACAGTTGTTCTACCTTTTCCACAAGAATATTGAGACAATAAATATGCTTACCTCCTTGCTTATTAGAAAGCCAGAGATCTTCAAGAAAGTGAAGTGATCTGTACAAGAAGCATACTTCACACTGAAGAGTTTAGGGGAAGAAATGGACTTGACAGGGTGATTTTGATGGCACCAGAAACCAAGGGTGACACAATCAGACAGAAACATGGGTACGCACAGAGTATGAAAGTCAAGTTCCTTTGATATTTTTTTTTTTTTACTCAAGCAAACAATTAACATACTGGTGTAAGGTTACCTCTGGTACTTACCATCACATAAACAGGCTGTCTCACAGTCTGGGAATGATCTGGGAATCATCTGAAAAGTAGATCATTTGAAATAATTGTGCCAAACCTGGACAGTGAAGCAATAAGAAAACTTAGATTTGTGAGGAAGGGAGGGGTTTGAGCTAGTTACACTATAAAAAGATATTAAACAATGACCAAAAAATGCATAGGAATTGGAGATCGTGTCAGAAGATGAGATGTAAGAAAGGCCATTTGAGGTGAGAAACAAATCAACAAGTTTCTAAAATCTGGAAGGGTACAGTAAGCAAAGTACGTTGCTATCTTAACCATAGCAAGCTTTTCAGTCCCTGGGTGCTTTCATCAATAAGTATCCACTAAAATGAAAGAAAACATCACATCACATTGTTTTTGGCAACAGGACATTCAGTCATACAAACCTATGGGTCACATAGAGTACAAAGCCATTTATGACATCAGCAGGACGGGGATTTTTTTTTGTGGTGGCTTTCTTATTGATTTTTCGCAAAATATTACAAAATTGAGCATAACTTATTTAGAAAGTAATTTAGAAAGTAATACATGCATGCGCACAGGCCAGACTGTATGAAAAGGTGTTGGACTGATGTAGTGTAACTCAGGATTTGGGGGACAAGGTTGATTGCATGTTTCCATGCTCAGTATTAGAAGCAGAATTGGTAACAAATGCCCCACTTAGAGGCACACTAGGACCGGTACAAACGCAAAGTAAAAAAAAAAGCATTACAGGCTTACCAGCTTGAGTTTTCTAAAGGTGCCTTGGACTGAGCGTTAAATTAAATTTTACCCTGCTTCATTTCCCCCTTATGTTGTGTTTGTGTAGAAAGATGCTTTTCAGCATTGTGTGCCTCATCCAATCTCCCCCGAATCCCTAGCAGCACAATTAAGCACTTTCATTTTTTCTCTGTTATTTTCTAACCAATATATTTACCAAAGTCTGGTCTTCAGCGGTATAGTATTGATTAGAATCCTGAAAGCCAATACAGGTGAATTGAACTGATTTTTCTTTTACATGTGAAGAACATTAGAAACCTTGAAATTAAAGTATCTGTAACAGTAGACCAAGAAAGCCTGTATTGTTTAACTGAATTGCCTCATGTAGGTCATGCTAGAATTTCTGTATCCATTTGCATATGAATTTCATTTTCCAAAGAAGAGCTCTTATTGAGAGACTTCAATTCATACAGGACTTGGTCCGTTTCAGAAGTCATTAAGAAACATATGGATCTGAAAATTACCTTAGTTTCCATAAAAGCAGCAACCAAAACCCTCACAAATTGCAAAGGGCTCCAGTTTCTCTCTCTCTTTACCAAATTCAGAGAGGGTCTGCCACTGCTCCTGTATTTTTTTCAGCATCTCTGGGTTTATATCATTGTGTGAACTGGTAGCAAGGAATGGATTTTCTCTATCCCATAATGCAGCCTAGCATGGTAAGGTTGAGGTGAAATGTATTTAGGTCCCTTTTAACACCAGAGATTCATCTGCCCTTTGGAATAATTTAGTAAAGGAATTTGATTGATTTGGTTCCATTTAATGGAGTGCTTTGAGGATCACATTCTTTTGAGGGGAAGAGTGGTACCAATCTTCAGCACTGACATTGCAGCAGATTGTATGCGGAAGTCAGATATATGGCAAACGGATGTTGTTGAGCAAACCAGCCTAAAATATTTCTGCTTGTCAGAAGAAAAGAGACCTCACTCTTTTCATGTGTGTTTCGTCACTGAACGAGTAGTCAATATTGTTGGTGCTATACAAAAATGCGAAGTTGCTGCTTGTAAAGTGTCAACGTTAATGCCTGTTTGAGAGGACACCAGAAAATCCATATGTTTCAGTCTCAGGCTGCATAAAAATTTGTTGCCATATTTATAAAATACATTGCCAATTGTGTTTTGTCAGCTGTGAACCTTGTAAATACAGCATGACATCCTGGCTCAACTAAAGCTGGAGTTCAGGAGTTTTTGTCATTTACTTAAAAACTGAGCCATGGCACCAGCAAATCATGACTTACATGTGGGTTTGAGATAGCACAAAAACAGTGTTCACAACAGGAATGCAATTATGTCTCACAGTTGCTCCTTATTCAGCTTCTCCTGTAGTGAAACCTTATACCATCCCTACTGGTACATCTTCCTGTACTTCCTCTTGCAGAAATTTTTGTGTGCTTTACAGGTGTCCAGCAAAGGGCTCTGAAACACATTCTTCTATGACATGGCATTGTTTTAGGAAAGTATAACCATGTAAGCATGAACAGAATTTGTCCTTATTGACAGATGATCAGGCCTAGAAGGCAAACTACTCTTGAGTTACACTGCACTCCAGTTGAGCCAATGGAGTTACGTCAGTGTAGCTGAGAAATTAACATTCTTTTATCATTCCAGCATGAGCTTTCTCCAGTCATTGTTTTCATCTACTGCTGCCTGTGAGCCACCCGCTCTTTCTGCCTGAGAATGTTTGAATTCTGTGTTTTCCTCACTACCTAAACTGTATCCAAAGGGCAACACATTTTCCCTCAAATATTTAATATTGGTTACGTAACTGAATTTAAATTTTAGAGGTATGAAAGTTTGGGAACATCTACAGACATTGAATAAAGTATCTTGTCTCTTTCACAGTCTGCAAACCGCTGGAATCCTCAGCCTGAAAACCTTCTTTATTTCCCAAGTTTCCATTACACATTTTTGTATCACACATGCAAACTATCCAGGCCTGTGAAGGAGGGACAATACTTATTTTTGTGAAAGATGTTTGCCATTTTCCTTTCTGCACTTTTCAGCTCTCCTCTTGTCCAATAAATGCTAAGTCGTTAAAAACATGCCTATTTTTCCCTCTTCAGCTATATTTTTAGTACAGACACTGGGCCAAAGTTTGGGTTTGCACCAGATTTAATCCTGTCACGCACAATTAACTTCAGCAGGGTTTCTCTAGATTTGTACTGGGGCATGACACAAATTTACTTGTTCTTAATCTCTTCCATGGAAGCTGTAGAACAAATTGAGCATGTATTAACTATGGTGCCTGCTAATAACTTTATCAGTTGCGTCGGTGAAGAGCTTCATGTTCCTTTTTTTTCCCATCTTATTTGTAAACATAAAGTATGTTAGGTGAAGATTTATAGAGTTTACTCTGCAATCTTTTATTGAGTGCAATTTTTGTCTTGGTATGTGACTTCACTGATGGTCCTCTGTTTTTTCATGACTATACCTATGAAAAACTGGGTTTTAATAGCATGCTGGGCATATTATTTATGTATTAAATTCTTCTGTAATTAAAATGTCACATAGATAGCAATTCCCTTTGAGTATTCATCAGTAGCCTGACCCTAAATCCTTGGAATAATAACAGTGTCTGGTCAACATCTGTCTTATTTTGTCCAAGGTAACAGAATTCTTTACATGTAGTGTTCAGTTAAAGAGTCATTGAGTGTAGATAGAAATGTAGAGGAAACTGAGCAATCCCCACATCATAGAGTTATATGACAATATTTTCAAACCTGGTACCAAAATCAAAAGATTGAGTTACAATATGTAGATATTCTTTGTTCTTCAGTACAGTTCTAGAATAAGAGAGGGACTGTTGAAGGTTGCTTTGTCTACGCTTTACCAAAGGCAGGATGAACGACACTGTGCTGTATTGTTTTCTACTGTATTGTACTAGACCAGGCTAGACTAGACTATGCTTTCAGCTATTCCTGACAAAAAAAAATACAGCTTGATACTAAAAACATTCCATTTAAATCTGTTGCTTTCCCATGCCATGTATTCCATGCTGAGAAAACTTAATGCTTTGAAAAGTTTTCCTGTGTCTTCTCTGAATCTCCTTTTTTCTGTCCACAGTGCACCTGTGGAGAATAGCATGTATATCTCCTTTTTGCAACAACTTCTCCCTTTTGGAGACTGTGGCTTGAAAACATTTTTTTTAATAGAGAGAAAAAAGATTGTGATAATCAAGGCATCTTGACCGAAGTGCAGAGCAACCAGAATTCAAAGAACTGCCTTTTGATGACTGTGTCTAATTATACTTGAAAACATCTGGAACAAGAGCATTTATCTGTGCAATGCTTTTAGTCAGCCTTTTGTATGATCCGGAGAATTTACCAACTCAAGATTGACTAGAAGGAGTTTTTTTTAAGGACAGACAAATCAGGATCACATGGGCAGCAATGTGCAAAACTAGTATTGAAAACTGCCTTAAAATCATGCATCTGGTTGACAGAGAGGGAGATCAAAAGTAGTCCTACTACTAGGGATACTGATTAACTAAGGTATGGCAAATTTTTTTGAATGACACCACCAGAAGGAAATAAGAATAGCATACTCTAATGGTCAAGCTAGTTAAAAGACAAATATCCTTGGTCTTAAATCTATTTCCACTGAGGGCTCAGGTTGGCGAAAGGGCCCTGAAGTTTTTTTAACACGTGGAAGTAATTTTTCAGAAACACGTTTCCACTAAACCCTCCCCTTTCAGTCTGTGTACAAAATCCCTTAATGGAATTGACTACTCATAGAACAAGTTCAAGCACAGATTTTAGAAGCAAAGCTGCTTTGTTATTATTAAGTGGATATGTAGTATTAACATTACATCTGTCTTGCCCTTTCAAGAGTATGAGATGCCTCGTTTCAAAGTGAACTTTTCAAAAAAACTCCTGTGCTACCTATTTACATAAGTTTAATTTCTTAAAATTTCGTCCTCTTATACCTAGGTATTCTGTCCCCTCTACCTCATTACATTGACAGCACTTTTCTTGGTCAAAACCAGAAACGTGACATCTCTGGATTTTATTTTATTCCAGTGAAGAAATTAAGAGCACAGGAGCTCAAATAAATTATAACTTTGAATAATGCTAGTTATAAAAGAATGCCAAAGCTTCTTGGCAACTACATTTGTAAGCCAGAGCCAGAGAACCAGAAAATAATGTCTACTAAAAGATGTCAGATTCAATTCTTGCTGCCAATGTCTGGCGAGAAAAATCTGCTCAATAGATGGTTTACCTCATATGACCTAGTTGGCACTCAGAGCAAGGATGCCTAATCATCAGAAAGACATGCAGGTAAAATATAAAGAAAGCACATAGTACTTCCCATATATCCTGCTTCTTGCATATTTTTGTTCTCTGGATTTTAACACTAGACATTCATCCATAACAGTACTCTCAGGGCCTTTTAAGAACCCCAGTCTGCCTAAAATAGTGAAATATTTAGCATTTGAATCATTGCTGGCAGTGGATGTTAGCCCAGTGGATTCTAGAGAGCTTCTGCTCTTCTTCACTGACACTATATCTCTGACTTCATTCTCATAAGGGAGTGGAACTGTAAAGTCCTTGTATTTCTGTGAAAAAAAAAAGTAAACTTTCTTTCCCTTTGGCTTCCCACTTCCAAATGAGACACCTATTTCCTGGTTTGCTGTCTCCTGAAAGTGTTTTAAATTTCACAGACTCTTGAGGGGAATTCTTTCTGTCTTCCCAAAGCCACAAGTACCTGGGCAAGAAAGTGGTTTATTTTCTGCCCTGGCTGAGGCACGTATGTGTAACAATGTTCCTATAAAGGAAAAGGGCCAGGGAACAATGTTCTCCCACTTTTCATAAGGCTGATTGTTCTCGTGACAGCTTGCCAATGCACAAGTGACACTGTTGTATTTTAACTGAAGTCTGCAGAGATGATGTAGTCTCTGCCTGGTAACTGTGCACCCTGCTTCCAGAGGCAATACTGAGTATCACCACCCAAGGACCAAGGCCTGGGGCTGGCGGCTTCTGGCCATGGAGAGTGTCAAGAAAAGAGGGAGCTGGAACCACCTTCCTGTTCTGCCGCTGTTGCCACACAAGAAGGTAGGATGGAGCTGGCAGTTTAGCCATACTCAAAAGCAGAGCATAAGCTGCAAGTACGTATCTTTTATTGACCAACACAGCACACTGAGCAGTGGGCCCACGGCTGCATCGTCCTCTCCCAACACTTCATTGTCCTACGCAACTGCCTGTGTGGCTTCTATCACAGCCAGCTCTGAAGCTGAGCAATCAAAACCATATATTGAATTGTACAGTGTTATCTTTAAAGTCAGAACACAATCTCTGTCAAACACATGAAGCAGAGCTATCCATATTTCAGCTCTTGTTCCAGAAAGCTGAGATTGTATGCAAGATTTTGGTGGCCTGTTTGAGCTACCATTCCTTAGCCTAGAAGCAGCCTTGAGTAGGTCCTCACCTAAACTGACTGTAATGGAATGGCATGAGAGAAAGAATGGTCAGCAAGTTTACCTGATTGGTGGCTAATCAGAAGTATCAGGAGTTGTATCGCAGAACTGTAACACCAGCACCAAAGGGACATTTCTGAGAGAATGCTTTAGATAGCCCGATAAATTAGAGATGGTATTTTTAAAGTGTAATTTCCCTTGAGCTATATAGAAGATATTCCCTACTCAATAGGCTCAGCATGCACAAATTGTCACAGCTTGGCAAACACATGCTACCCAAAAAACTCTGAAAATAAACTAAGTCCCATCTTCACAACTTATTCCTGAATGGACCTCCATCAAACACTCTTACCTTGACAGCTTCATCCTAGAAGGGCAAGTCAGATGCGGTTGGATATTTTTAAAAAGTAGATACCTGCACATCTGTCTTGTCCTCCTTGACAAAAGGAGGAAAATAAAGTGTGAAGAAAAAATCCTGGACCCTTGGTAAAGGAACAAGACAAACAGGCCAAAACTTATGCCTACTTACCATTAAAAGGCCAAATAATGGGAATACCACCTGAATTCCCTGAATAGCATTTCATTAACATTCCAAGACAGACAGACAAGCCAACAGATAAGATATAGTCAAAGCAAAAAAATCATGTCCAAAATGAAGCAGAAGTCAAGTTTGACCATTTAACACTGAGTGGCAAAATGTTAATCAAGATTGAGTTGCTCGGTGCTTGCATTAGTCAGTAGGGTACCACTGAGGAGATCATCTCTCTGTGATGCCCAAAATGTGCTCTGTTTTGGTATCAGCAGCTTCTGTGGTCGTCTAGGATGCCAACCCACATTAAGGCTGCCCAGCACATTTAATCCTGCTGTCTGGAGACACAACATTTTAAAAAATTATAATATTTTCAGTGCTGCTTGTATTGTTCACCCCGACAAGATTTCTGACTGACTGTGCAACTCTCAGATAGCAAAGACACGATTTTCAGTTTATAAAATCTGATGAATAAGCTGTCCCCTGGGGTTTGGCAGGACTTACTAACTGCCTGAGATCTGCTGTAACTTTCTCCGTTTGGCCTAAACTCTCTGATATGGGGTGGCTGAAAGTTACACAACTAAAAGCCATCTTTAACCACTCAAAAGAGCAGACTTATTTTAAAGACTCTGAAAACTACAGTTCCAGCAGGAGCATATGGGAACAGTTGCCGTGAAAATCAGGCCATTGTCATAAATGAGTGCTTTAGACACACAGGCCTGGAAAAAAAAGACCAATAAACTGAACAGCGTCACTGGCGAATGACCACCAGTGGCATTCAGTCAAAAGCTTGGAGATAGCAGTTGGATTTCATTCATTAAGGTTTGCATGCAACTGTTTTTCCCATCTGCTGCTTAAAGAACATTATTGAACAACAGTGAGAACTTTTTTTTTAGTTTGGGTTCTGTGCTTTCAGTGCATTTTTTATGAAGCATGTGTTTGGCTAATAGTTTAAATTTCATCTTAGCAGCCTCTTTGATGACATACTTTCTTGAAACAGATGCTTGTGCTGATGGACTGACATGTTCTGAGGTTAAGTGGGCACTCCAAGCCATAGCTCTAACTGCCTTCTGCTGGGGTCACTGAACTACTTCAGTGGCGTTATTTAGCTCCCTGAATGACACCCGTTCTGATGGTTTTAGCCTTCAGCCACATTCTTTTGCTTCCTAAAAGACTTTTCCTGACTTTACCATGCATGCAGAGGATAGCGTTCTAATATTGAAGTCCTGACTACTTTTCTTTTTATTAGAAGCATTATAACTAACCATAGCCATGGGTTACATACAGGTCTGCCTGCCAAAAAAAAACAATACACAGCAGCAAGTGAATATTATTAGTCAAATTTTTATAAACCAGAGTGATGTCTTAGTTTGCAGCCATATCCCATAAAAAGATGCACATATCTTCATTCAGCACTTAAGAAAGTTTGCAAGAGAAGAGTAGTCCAGCTGCCCTACTCGAAGTCTCCAGTGACAGGTATTCAACTCACTGTTTATCAAGGCCATACTCTTATATTTTGTGTTTTGTCATTTGATCTCTCAGTGCTTCAGATCCCTCGCTGTATAACTTTTCAAGGACTGGGAGGCACCCTAATAATACAGCAGGAAGTACCATAATCCTTCTGCTATCTCCAAAGCCATCTGCCTATGCTTTTTTATCTCCCACTTCTAAGCAAATTACTCCAAAGGAGTCAAAAGTGTAATTCAGAATCAGCAGTTCTCTCCCTTCAGGGCTTCAAGGAAACCTCACTATTTGCCTGCCAGGTATTTGTTTATTTCTCTTCAAGTTTTCCTTTCAGGTTGCGTTGTATGGAAACAAAATAAAAGCAGGTCCATGTAAGTCTGAGGTACTTGTCATTGTCGACTTTGTCATAGTGTACAAGTACTTCATAGTTCCTAGGGTAGCCTCCCTTATTTCACTGCTGTAAAATAGGTAACACCTTGTACCTCTTTCACTGATGACACTCCCTACCTCTTATGAAGTGTTTTTTTGGCAGTAGCTCTAGAGGAGCGCTGAAAAACAGTTTCCCCATTTTTCAAAAGAAACAAAAAAAGAGTACCAGGTGAAGTGCATAACGCCCCCTTTTTAGCTGTGAAGTGAGATATTAATAGAGTTTAGGTGCCAAGTCCAGGTGTGAAATCTGACTTTGTTAAGCACTCTCATCCTCTTGCTTTGCCAAGGAGGGGTCTTCCAGGTGCTAAACCTCTGTCTCTGCATATGCTCAGGACAGCTTCTGGTTTGGAAAGGCTCATCCACCCTTAGTTCTGTATTTCAAGAGTTTAATCTGATGTCTGTGGTAATTCCTACCCCAGCCTTCTGCTACAGTCTAATTTAGATATCACTTGCAATCATTTAGTAGAATTTATGTACTACATGTCAAGCCAATTTGTAGTATTAATAATGCTACTGTAGGAGCATTAGCAGATCTCCAGGGTTTATTCCTGAGCAGTTCTTCTGGTTTACCTGAAATTTTTGAAAAAAAACATGTATTTCTTCGACTCATTGTTGATGTCCAAACACTATTTTGGCTAAAGCAAAACATCTGGATCTCCTGAAGATGTTTACAATATCTTCTCACCAGAAAAGCATTACTTCTCATAGGGCAAAAATACAACTGATTGTATTTGTCCTTATGCAACACAACAAGTGTTTGCTGGGAACCAGAAACCACCCCATGTGCACCATAGGAGACATAGAATGCATTTGGAAGACAATGAGCATACGGTTGTAGAAATGGCAGGGTTTGATATCTAGGAGGTATGGGGATTTACATCAGTGTTTCAGGAAGCTGAAATGAGGGGTTAGAAAAGAAATGGAGGCATTACACTCCAGTTCCTTATGGTAAGCAATAAATAAATAATACCTGATATTCAGGTTACCCTATATTTGTTAAGTATGGTGATCAATAAACTACAGCTATAGATTAAAGACTCTAGCAGTTTAAAATTCACTCCATTAATTTAAAGAATGAGTGGAAAATATTCTTAGTTCCAGCACCTGCTGTTGAATTCCTTGCTTTTCTGTGGTTTTAGTCTTACAATTTCCAATTTTAAAAGAAGTAAAGCAGACTAGACACAAGATATTGCCAAATGCCCAAGGTAAATAAACTGGAAAAATATTAAGAAAATTATATATAAGCTTCTGTAATAGCAAAGGGAATATTCAGGGAACAATATTAAATTAAGAAAGGATTCTGACAAGAAAGATAGAAAGTTGAATGATGTCCCTTTAAAACAAATGTAAAAAATGTCCACTGACTCACAGTGGGTGGAATCTTTCTGTGTTACTTCAACACAGAATATGGAATATGAATTAATCTTAAATTATACGGTAGAATAATTATACATTTTTAATGTGAATCAGATCTCTCAGGTTCTGAGCTTATAAAAATCACCTTTATTGGCCCCATATGAGAGCTTGGTTCCAAGACCACCTAGTGACATGGCTTTACTTTGAAGGATGGAGGAAACATTTTAGTCTTAAATTCTCATGCAAATGCTGATTCTCAAATTCCTGACTCACAGAATAGGAAGATAGAAACTCACAGTACATTATAATAAAAACTTGTGAGGTTCCCTTCTGGGTTTCTGTATGCTTTTCTGGGATGTCCCCAAAAGGGAGAAAAGCTCTTATCTTGAAGGCAGTTATCACACATCCACTACTTCCAGACCAGGGCATTATGTTGGTGGTTGAGAAGTTGCACTATTGAATCCATTCTGCTATGCTGGAAGGGAAAGACCTAAAATGGGAAAGAAGGCCAGTACCATGTTAAACTACTTAAGAGGTCAAGCAAAATCTGACTGCAGCCAACAATGTTTGGATTTTTCCTTTGGCTCAGACAACAAGCTGTAAATCATCCAGCAAATGTGTACTGCACAAGGGGTCAGAGGAAAAACCATCTACCATGCTGGGCAACCACTTCAGCCTCCTTTTGTTGCCAGGTTCCTAAAAAGTGCCCAGAAGCATCTAGTCTGATGTACCAGGTCTCTCTCCTCTTTCTGGACTGGTGGGTTCACGCCCACTTCAGACCCTTGCACATTAAATGTGACACGGAATATGCAGAAAGAACAAGGCTGCACCTCTTATGTTAAGTTTTTTATCTGACCTTGAAGGGGATTGTGGAAACCTTGAGATGGAGAGAGAGAGAACGAGCTTCTCACTTCTTTGCTGGTTTGTGTCCAGCCCACAGGCTTAAAAATTAAATACGTTCCAGCCTTACCCTGATGACAATTTGTCTACTTGCAAGAAAGGAGATAAGATTCTTAGTTCAGTGGAGAGCATAAAATCAGCCCGCTTCCACTGCATTCAGTCTCAGTAGGAAAGCCAGCAAAGCAGGAGGTGGTGAGACCTCCCTGGAGAGCACGGCAGCATAGGAAAATTACAGGGCACAGGGAGAGGTGGCTGCATTAACATTACCTGACCCGTATTTTTTGTATGAATATATATTAAAGTATATACATGATTTGTGTTGAGGTATTTATCAGTGTCCAAAGCTACAAAAAATACAGAATTTGTCAGTAAAAAAAAGGACAAAGTTTTAACAAATTCAGACATTCTGAGACACACTGTAAAGGGTAATCTAATAGAGGGAAATTTTTTTCACTTTCTTGTAGCTGTAGCTCTACCGTGTCTGGGCTGATTACTTACAGGGTAAAGCAAACAGATATAAGGAGAATTCTATGGTGTGTTAAGTGCACTGAACTTCACAGCTACCGGCACCCATGACATTTTTAGTGTTTCAATATGGTCTGAGGTAGTAATAATCTCCAAAAGGGATGGAACTGATTTCTCATTTTCCTCTGAATATGGTATCTACCAACCTGACTATACTGAAAAGAATTTAGATTGCAGCTGGCCTGAGTATCTGGCTAATACACCGGCTTCCTGTCCTCACCTTGAGCTTTTTCCCTCCCATCAGGCACAGAAAAACTCAGCAGTTTGCTTAAAAATGAAGATGTCGTGACACCTAGTGGTGAGTCCCACTCCGATAGCCTCCCACAGGCATGTTGTTCTCGGTCAGATTGTAATTGTGGGCATGACCCTCCTGACTCTAGGCATCCAGGCAGCCCCTCATTTCTTTTACAAGCCCATGCAATTTGTGTGTGTCTTGTTGCATCAGACTCCTGTGCCTATCCACAGAAGACCCTACTCTCTAAGGCCCAGTTTGCAGACCCTGGTCATACTCCTTATTAATTGTGACATTTTGAATAACCATTTATACTGAGATCAGGTTAAGTGCTTTGACTTTGAAGTGAAATGGAGAATGGCAGAATCCTGGAGTGAGACCAAGTGGGAATTTCAGGCTTTTTTTCTTGTTGAGTACTTTTTCATCAAGGCTGTTTTCAGAAGGTAACTAAAAAATGTATTGTATGGCATGCAGCAAATTCCTGGCAGGCAGTTTGAACTGACTCAGTTGATGGCAAATTCTTTTGCTTTTGAAGACTACTGGGAGTCTGCCTTGGTCAGCAGCAGTCAAAAAGTACATACTGGCTGTGATACCATGACAAGAAGCAACACTGAAAAGCAGTAAACCAGTCTAGACATGCAAAAAAAAGTTACAGGTTCTTTCCAAACAGTGGCAAGCTTTGGAGATGTTTGGGTTATTCATTGTTTTGGGGTACTTTTAGGGAAGCAGAACATTGTTGAGTTTTGCTAGTGGTAACTAGGCTGCAGTCACCGAGTGGCAAGCTTTCTTGAATTGTTGAGCTAGCTGGTTGGGGACCTGCCATGTTTTATCACAAGAATGAGCTTCAGTGCAAGAAATTTCAAGTCAAAACATCACTGTGTGTTGTTTGGGAATTTGGGTGCATGCTTCTTGGCATCTGTAAGAGCTGTTAGCAGTGCAGCCTCCCAGTTTCATGTCCATATTTGTGCATGCTATATCAAGCATACTTTCCATTGCCTTCAATGAGACAAATTCCTTTCTCCTCTGTCTTTCAGAAGAGATGCATGATAAAATTGCATGTTATAACCAAGAAATGGAAACTACAGTACTTGAATATACGTTATTTTCTTCATCTAAAGATTTATTTTTCCACGTCTTCACTTATTATTAACTGTAACTTCCTCAGTTTTGTGTCTTGGGTATAATTAACACTTCTACCACCAGAGTGTCTGCATACAAGGCAAATTAATGTGAAAACATCAGTTCTGTCCAAAATGTTCCAGTTTCCATCCTTTGAATCATTAACACGTGACCTACTCTGTGCCAATATTAATAACCATTGTTCATGGCTTTCAAACAGCTCAAACTATTTAAAAATTAATTCTGTTTACAGTACCTTCTAGAGGAAGTATTTTGTAAAAGTAAATAACTCAAACTGACTAGTGGCTACCCACAAAATATGCCTATCCAGTAACAAAATTAATAACTTAGAACTAGTTGGCAAGGAATGGACTTAGTGTTGAACAAAACATCAAGTGGTGATCAGATCCAGCAACTGGGAGCCCTGGGTTCTCTTTTCACTGTACCATACATTTCCCATGCTGCTTTGACATAGACAGGCCTAACTACAGTGGTTTAGATGGCTACAAGCCCCAGTCACCCCAAATTGTGCCATTTACTTTTTTACATTGCGCTGTAAGCTGTGGAGCTGAACTTAAATGCCCCATTCAGCTGTCACTCCTAGAAACACCTGTAGTCATGAGTTGGAGTCCACGGGTGTGCTAGTTTATGCTTTGCCTTTGATTTTCCCCTTGTAAAATGGAGATGGCCATGAACTGATTCATGCCAAGCTTGTCTAAAGTCCCTGGCATGGGACAAGGGCTGGTATTACTTCAATCTTCACTGGCAGTGGTGCCACTGCCATTGCTGAAGAGAAACAACACAAAATGGAAAAGCAATACTAATGCTGGCAGCCCTATAATGTGAAATATGTAATGCAGTCCTGGACAGAACAAGTGCAATATCTGGCAGAGCAGAAAGTCAGGTTCTGCTAAATCCTTGGATGCCACTTGTTCCATTTTGTATTTGCCATTGTTGCTTCACACTCTAAGCAGCCCCAGAACAGTCATAAACAGAAGTAAATCTTCCTTCTTCTAGCCTCTTTCTAGGAGAAATAGCTTGACAAGTTTATAAGGGAAGGGAAGTTATGCAATGGTTCACATGGCTGTGCTAGCCTGTGAGGCAAAGCGTTTTGGAGTGCCAAATAAAAGACATGACTTTGAGCACTAGGTCCAGTAACAACAATGTGTGTGATCATTCTAATGCCAGGCAGGACTGTCTGCTGCAGTTTGTGTTACACAGATACACCAAAACCTCTGCTCTCTCTTGCTCTTCCATTTTCATGGTTCCCCTACTGACAGATGGGATGCAAATAGAGCTCTGAGGCATAAAGTAACTGTCAAAGACAGCACTGAGGAGTAAATATCTAGATGATATTCACTCAAAGAACTTTAAATACTCAGCTAGGATGTGCTTTTTAAGCTAGTCTCTGTACTGAGTGCAGAGGTGATATGGAAAGTGAATCCTCAGTCTATCAGACTCATTCTCATGGCTAAGCTTGCTATCATGGAATCATACAGTGGCTCGGGTGAGAAGGGACCTCAGGAGATCATCTGGTCCAAATCCCCTCTTCAAAGCTCGCAAAACTGAAACAGATGGCTCAGGACCATACTTGGCTGGGTCTGAATACCTCTCAGGCAACCTGCCCTAGTCCTGAATCACCCTTGAAGTAAAAAAAGTGTTTTCTGGTATTTAAATGGAATTTTTTGTATTCCAATTTGCACCCAATGCCTCTTTTCCTTCCACTGGATACAACTGAGAAGAGTCTGATTCTATTTTCTCTACACCTGCTATATCAGGCACTCATATGTGTTATTAATAATTCCCTCTGATCTTTCTGTTCTCATGGGTAAATGATCCCAGTCCTCAGCCTCTCCTACTATGTTAGATGCTCCAATCCTTTTGTAACTTTAATGGAACTTCACTGGACTGGCTCTAGTATGTCCACATCTCTCTTGCACCGAGGATCCTAACATTGGACCAGGCACTCCAGAGCTGACCTCACCAGGGCTGAGTGGAAGGGCAGAATCACCTCCTCTGACCTACTCGCCACTGTCTTCCTTATGCAGCCACAGACACTGTTGGTCACGTTTACTGCAAAAGCACATTGCTGGCTTACGTTCAACTTGTTCTCCAACAGGACACCCAGGTCTGATATCTGATGTCTAGTGCTATCAGTACCACAGTACTGTAGCTTTCTTCGGCTTCCTAGATTTAATGGCTTGAATATCTTCCTAACACATAGCAGAACACGCCTGGCCTGTTGAATAGCATGGACTGTTTACGCATCATTGCTATTTAATTATCCAGTAGCACTGAGAAGTCTAAAAAGGCCTCCAGGCTGCTGATCAGTTTAGCAGACTGGATGCATACTTAACTGCCTAAAGCAAACAGAAGCAGCAGCAAGCTGCTGTTTTTTCTGTTGAACCAGGGTAATACCAAACCTCTTGCTATGTCCTAAGCTTTAATGGCATCCTAACAACTGCAGAATAGCTTGAACTGAGGTAGGAGCTGCGTATCCTAGCAATCTCATTCTTGTCCTTGTGGGCCAAACGATGACATGGTCTCTGTATATACATGGGGCCACTTCTTAGCTCTACCTTTCTTAGGCCTACAGCAAAAAGGAAAATTCAAGCTTTCTCTAGTAGTGGAGTGAAATCCTTCTATGAAAACACAACTGTGTTCTCCAAACAGCAAGAAAAGTGGACTCAGTAGGTTAACACTCATAAAACAGGAAATACCCCTAACTAACACTCTGTGTCATCACATAACCTAGATTTCAGTTGAGATTTTGAGTGTTGTTTTAGATAACAAAACGCAACATGTGTTCATCATTAATCATCTTTAACATTTGTTTGGCCAGAAACTGTCTCTGATCAACCACTATGTAAACAGGTCCATGCTTCAGACAGAAGTGGTAAGATGTTATTCCAAGTACTTGCATTATAGGGAATCTCTCCTTAACTCTAACAAGATATGTGTAATGACAACCCCAGTACTGCTGGCTGTACTCCAAAGACTTTTATGTTAGTTTAAATTTTAAAATTAAATAAAAATTTATATTGAATCGGAGTGGAAAAATATTACCTAAAAAATCTACCATGTCTCCCTACTTTGTTTGAGGTTTCAATATCAAATACTTTTGCATCTGGCTTGTTAAGAACTGAAAGGCTTTTTCTTCTTTCATTACCAAATGGCTGATTCTGTATTCATTGCAGCTGAACACCCTGTAGAAGTTTCCATTCATCATTTAATTTTTTACAGGTATAGGATTATATAAAGAAATGAAAGAAAAGAAATGGAAAAAATAAACTTGTTTTATTTAAGGAAAATAAACGCTACATTGTATTTATCTCAGCTACTTCCGGGCACAAATGTTGTATATCATTTATGTTTGATAATGTAGTCACATGAACTATCAAAAACTTTACTTGCAGATTATTGACAGAATAAATTAAAACATACTATTTCCTGCAAGGTCTTGCTCCCCATCATTGGTATCTTCATTCCTTTTTGTTTCAGAACAAAACAAGAACTAGCAAACAGCTCCAGTCATGTCACTCCAATGGCAGTGCATTAATGGGGAGCAAGGCTCTCCCAGATTTGTGATCACAACAGCAACTTACTGGCTGTGAACCTTACCCAAAATTTCTTTGCGTCCATTTCCTCATTTGTAAAATGTAGAATATGTCTAAGAACCAGCCAAGAGCTGTATACTTAATGCTGGGGAAGTTAGTTCTTCACAATCAAAAAGAATTAATGCTGATTGCTTGAAGGTTAATCCAAGGCTTTAAACTGTCTGATAGGAATCATGTCCAGATACAAGGAGCCTCAAGTTTGCAATAAACACAGCCATTAGAAATATTATCATTGAGTTAGAGCACTGAAGAGGATTAGTCTCAACTGTGCCAATTCCAGAACACGGAATCTTAATTGCGTTACGTATTTTGGACATTGTCCTGAAATGTTTCCAAAGGTTGTAGAGACACAGAACTCTTAAGATATGGTTTTGTTTTTCTTTTAAAACTGGAATTCAGTTTACTGATGATAATTGTTTTAAAAATTTCTTACAAAGTCTTGCATTCGGTAGCTGGGAAAATGTTACAGAAAAGACTCTGATAGACATATAGAGTAATGAAAAGAGGACAAAAGCTAGAAGGAACAGAGTAAGGGAAAAAAAGACAACTGCACTAACTCCTGAAATTTCAAATACCTGGAGGGGTGAAAAGAAAATAGATATGTTTTTGTAGGTGGATAAAGAATTTGGTAGCTTTAGAAAGGTGATAGCTGCTATAAATGACATGGCAGATGATGATGCTTCTTCTCCCTCCCTTTGGTAGAAATATTCCTCTCCACAAACATGCTGCAATGCAGCTGCATTTTAATGGTCCCACTGCCAAAGCCAGATCTGCAGATCTGCAGAGCTTGCAGCCAGATAATCAGAAATGTTGACAAACAAAATGACTGAAGTCAGAAATCCCTTTCCAATTCCAAAAGTATTGATGCCAGCACTTTTCCATTTGGATCTCTCCCCTGGTATACTGAGGTGAGCGGTTATATGTCTTCAATATAATGTTTTTTTCTGCCAAGTATTGCTTTAAAGCCCCTTCATTTATGCAGTCTTGCCTGCCACACTGCTGTCATGACAAAGTTTTCGTTATAGAGATATTAGTCCATTAATATCCACAAGTAATTGAGATCCATAGAAGTCTAGATTTATTGTCTGGAGTTGTCAGAAACTACAAAAATCCATCTTAGCCTGTTACATAAACATGTTTTGAAAGCAAAAAGAAATTAGAAGCAGATAGGTTGGCTGGTATAAAACAGATAGGTTCTAACAATTGTGATAGTGAGTATTTACAGCCATGGAAGTCATGCAATGATTTAGACAATGAGAAAAATGGGAGGAAATGTTTGTAGCTGAAGTTACCAAAATGTGTCTTAAGTAATGTTCATGGAATGTGGTTGGTCATCTTTCACGTTGTTTTTCTGAGGTTCACTGAACAGAGGCAGAGAAAAACTGACAGGGAAGAGCTAATGTCTTCATGGTTGTCATCCTAATGTATCTCAGAGTGATCCATCATTGCAATAACATGCTCCAAATAAGAGCCTCCTCTGGTGCGACAACCTGAATTTTGGCTGGATTTCCTCAGTAAGAAAAACTCACCTGGGAGCTCCCCATTCACAGAGTCACTTCTTTGGAGCACATTCCGTACTTGAATATCTTTGGGTACAAGAATGTTAAAGGTGCCTGCAAGTAAGGTCTTGAGCAATTTTTTTTTTTTTTTTTGTAAAATAGAGCTCAGAACCCAGGCAGCTTCCAGGATCCCTCTTAGGATTTGAAAACACAGTCTTCCAGTACTCGGTATTCCTAGATTTCAAATACATGTAGACATTTAAGAAAGCAAACAGAACCAACCTCCAAGTCTGTAGTCAAGATAATTTTGTTTTCATACTGCCAAAATGTAACATCTAGATTGTGTGGGTTTAATACTTTCTCTACCAAAACCAACTTCAGATTTCCTATTTTTCCTTCCAAGGTGGTATTATTCCCTTTCTCCTCTTCATTCCATCACTCTGTCATTTTCATCCTAAAGACAAATCATGACTGTGAAAAGCTCTATAGTTCAGCAACATGGGAAGAGTGGAATTGTCATGAAACATCCATTAAACTGATATAGAAATGGGCTGGAAGAATCTGGATTACTTGGGAATAGGATCCTAGTCATGAACAAACTTCTCTATAATGGAAGAAGAATGACCAGTTACTTCAAATATTCTTGGTTTTCTCTTGTGTGATACATCTTCTTCGTGTTCTGCTCTATCTAATATCTAATATTCTATTATTTCTTAATAAACTACTATGATCTTCATACCAAGCCTACATGTGGAGAATTGTGGAAGCTTGCCCGTTGCTCTAGATGCTACTGTTTCAATAGATGGAGATCTACAACACATTTATTAAATTTCTATTAGTTTCTCTCTGGTTTGTGAAGGACCCAAAAGAGTTAGAAAATTTTAGAAGGGGACTGGATGGAGTATTTATGTAAAGTAGTACTGATTGTCCTGCAAAATGTGATGTCAAATACAGAGCAAGCAGACTGGGCCTGAAAGTTTTTGCAAATGATTGTAACTCAGGTGGAGGTTTGAAATGGTCAGTGCTCAAAGTGGTCTTGGTATGAGAAACGCTGTGTGGGAAAGGAGTTAATTTTCTCTTTCATAATGGAAGTTATCTGAGTTTATTTCACTTCTATTATGTGCACAGTACTGGCTATAAAAACATAAAAACAGTTGATGCTGTCTTAGTAAGGACCAACATCATTGCCCACTTCTGAGTATATTTTGAGTGTTCAAGTTACTTGAAATCTGACTATGCATCCAGCTTTTGCAAATGGGCCTGTCTCTCCAATCAGCCTCTCTCTTAGTGATACAAATCAAAATCTTGACTCCAGGTGTCCCTGTTTTGAGGACATTGCCATATTAATATCTGGATTGTGCTGCATAATTGTGTCCACAGAGGCAGATGGCCATGTCTGTCTACTGCTCATATTAGCACTTTTTTCTGTTTCCAGGAGCTGTGCTTGTGCTTACAGGGAGCAGCCAGACTGTTCTCAAACTATGTTCAGGGTCACAGTGAGGAAACACCCTCTTGGAAGCTGCTTGGCTTTTTTTTTTCTTCCATCAGTCTAAAATAAATGTCATTGAAAGTGTCTCATTCCTCTTTGTGTACGCAAAGACCATGGGAACACTTACAAGTCAATCTCTTTCAGATACCGCATTCAATATCAGAGGAAATAACAATGTTTGGGTCTTTCAAGAAAATCCGAAGCGTCCAGATTTCTTTGGCAGACATTCCCACTCTGTTTTTCCAGGCTGAGAAGCATGGAAGTACCCTTTCCACCTCTTTCCACCTCCCTATCACTCACAAGTTCAAGGCTGATGATGCTTGGACTCAGAGACCAAATTTAGAAGTTAATGGAAAAACACATCCAGATGACCCAAAGGGGAACTGCATCCTCTACCTGCTACTGTCTTCCTCTACTTGTTTTACCTTCTTTTTGCAGGTTAAGTGACTCACTACATTCTTCAGCCATTTACTTATCTTCTGTTTTCTCTGTGTGCACAGCAAATCTCTGATGCTTGTGGGACTGTTCCAAGTTCAATAAAATCTCATTTTCCAAAGGTTATAAGATTCCTTAAACTTCAGCTGAGATCTGGAGCCAAAAAGGGATCTGGTTTGCTTAAAATCAAAGCTCTGCCACAGGCAAGTAACACATACAGCTCATTAATAAAGTTCTCTATCTGGAAGTGTTATTTCTATGTAGGAAAAGTCCGCTTAACTGACTATAAACTGTTGCTGAAATTTTAGCTGGAATTACACACACAGTCCTGGCTGGCGTAATCAGAAAATATTTGCACAGACATCCATTGTCTTGACCCAGAGACAGAGTTCAAACAAACACTGATGGGAAAATTAAATTAGAAGTACAGGATATTGTCCTTCATTCTCTGCATTCAAGCTACTCAGATGGCAGAATCTGAAATTTATATGGCATTTTAATTAGTCATAAGCAAACTCAGAATGATTCCAAGGTTAGATCTGAAGAGATTTCATACATGAATGTTTAATATTCATAACATTTGCCAGAAGAACAATGTTGAAACTTCGCATTCATCTGCAAAACAAGGAAAGCAACAGAGGCAAAAAGCAGAATCTTACACAGAATACCCTATTAACATGCTTCATGTGCTCTCCTGTGTTGTGCTACAGTAACACAGAAAACAGTTGAAGTGTTTTTTACCAATACTATGGATGATTCTTTTTTTCTCTTTATTTTTTGTATCTCTCTCAGCCTCCATGCATGAAGTTAAATCGAGTATGGCAAAGGAATTTAGCACTACTAAAAACTTTTTAGCCCAGTTGGCTGAATGGAAGAGTTGGGGAGAAAAACTTATTTTGGAAAACATGACTCAGGAAAAAAATGCTTACATTAACCCTATTTTTTAATTTTGTTTTGTCCCAGTTATCAGTACTTCATTTGTAGAATCATAGAATAACCAGGTTGGAAGAGACCCACCGGATCATCGAGTCCAACCAAGCGTTTTGTTTAAATACTTCTTATGATATTTTAAAATATACATGCATTTCAAATTAAAAAAAAAGAAAGAACATTAATAACAAATATTTTTTAAATGTTCAAATGAAACATGCATTAATAGCATGAAACAATGACAATGCTACTTATGAGACTCACACACTCAAAACTGTGATTTCTTGCTTTCTTTCTTTTCTTTACAGAAAATAATTCTATGCAGTCTCAAAAAGAATCTGTAAGTGGAATACAAATTATTATCTTATCCTTCATCAGACCACTGTTAACATCTGCCCCTCTCCAAAAATAACCAGAAGTCATAAATCTAATGCCCACCCCAAGTCCAGTCCCTATCCTACCCCAACAGAACTGGCAGCATCACATTTCTCCAGATCCAGCCATACTGAAAGGAACCTTTCCTGGTGTCAGTCTTCACCTCAGTTTGACAAAAACCCATGTTGAGTCTTTGTTTTGTGGCTTACTAGAGAAAGAAAAAAAAAAAGTGAAGGCTTCTTCAATATAAGGAATGCTATGCAAGGACAAATACAGAACTTCTAATGAATGTGCAAATGCTTTTCCAGATATAGCTGTATAGAGCTCTGTTGGACGGGATTTTTATCTTTAACTTTCTTTACATTTTTACGGGTTGGAAGATACTTTACTTTATCCCAAAAAGCATTGAACAAATTAATAAAACCTTGTTCTCTTTTTCATTTTGTAAAATTGTGCTAAAAGCACTCACTTTTCTAATCCAGTGCTGACTAAAAACATGTGATTCCCATTAATTTTAGTAGGCACTGGAAGAAATTTCAAAGCCATAGCCTATAAAACTAACAGCATGACAAAATAACGTCTCAGAATTAACATAAACACTTTTCTCAATAGATACATTTCTTGAAGAGCAATTCACTGGAGATAATATATTCCACAGGTTTTCCTAATCATATTTCTTTTTTGGTAATGCAAGGAGCCATTCCCCAAGGGCAATGCTTTGTTCCCATTCAAGTCAAAGATAAAAATTCTCTTGAGTTTCATGGGAACAAGAGTATTCTAAAAATAAAATTGTTCCTCTGATAACCTCTAGTGGGCTTTTTTTTCTCAGAAAGCCAATACAACAAAGATGGCATTTTCGTCAGTTCCATTTCCATCCTCAGGGTATAATGCTGTTCAGTGCAAACACAGTTTAGGGGTACATGAAAGCACTCATACATCCTCTGGGTTGCCCTGAGGCTAAATTGTCCCTTTCTGGTGGTCCTTTCCAGCTGCTTCTGTGCAGCTGTATAGCTTAGGACCTCTCCATATAAGTAGGGAAAAAAATGTTTGATAGTCTTATACTGCATCACAGTGAGGCAACTCTTTCTTGGACTCTTGCAATTTCTCATCAGCCCAAGTATGCTGTCATGATTGCTACAGAAGAGGCTGCAAGTCTGTTCATAATCACTGTGAATTCTTCCTAAGGATGGTGAGAAATACGGCTGCCACAGAGAAAGGTAGAATGAAGTATTATACTTGTATCCCAGTCACATATCAAAACTCACAAAAGAATAAAAATAGATTCAGCAATAGGACCACCAAGGCCACTGTGTTTGAGACTCTCTAGCTGTAAATTCTTTGGCTCTATACAGAGTCCCACAACAGACTTTGTGACCCAGTTCTTCCAGGAGAAAGGGTGAAGTCTAAACTTTCCAGATCTCACTTTAGATAAAAGAGTGAACAATCTGTTCATGATGAATGCTCCCTATGTGCTGTGCCCTTCTGCCTCATCTGCAGTTCACTCTTGCAGTTAAATAAGGCACTGCAGGACATTTCCTAACGGCTTTTTGAGACTTGTTTGTTGTTCTCCACGAATATATAGTGCTACTGTTACCTTACTCCAGGGAATCACTTTGCTGAGTGACCTCGCTGGGCTCAGCAAACACCATTTGAACTGGTGTTCCACTGTTCTCCTGGTTATGTGAGTGGAGTGAGGGAGAGGACCACACAGACACAATCCATACCTATCAAAATGCATTATTAGCCTTTGGAAGCATCTCTGCTTGAATAAATGCTGCTCACTGGGTTACCTGCTGAGGCAGAATCTGAAAGAGAAAAGTGTTCGTTTGTATAGGCACTGTACTGCTTCATTTTTTCTGTTTACTTAAGGTGGATTGTGATTCATAGCTGGATTTTTAAATGAAAGTAGTGAATATGCAGACATCCAGATTACAGCAGATATAATTGTGAGAAAAAGCTGTAAAGAAGGATGACGAATACACTTGGGAGAGCTACCAGAAGAATATATCACATGGGTGCGGTGGGGCAAGTAAGGTGCTGCATTAAGTTTCTGAGCACATGTGAAGCGAATCATACAATAAAACCTTGAGCAACTCCAGTCAAAACTGGATCATCCTGCAGTAAAAGAATGCTGGGCTCTCTTGGCAATAAGACTCATTATTGTCCATATGGAGAAGTACATGGGGAAACTCCAGAAAGAGAGGAACCAGAAGAGTGTGCAAGATGGGGAAATGCAGCACTTTGAGAAGAAGGAATTTGACGTGGGCCCTGGCAAGTGAGCAGGAGCCCAGGACAGGCTTGGATGTGAATTGGATGGTGAGTGAGTGTTTGGAGCTACATGTTAGCTGCAAACAAAGCAGTGAGGGATACAAAGCTGCCACCCAGGAGATAGAGGCCAGAGCCTGAGCATCTGTGACACTCAAAGCGCAGTAGCTTCATAGGTGGCAAACAGAGTCTGTGATAGACTTCAGGAACAAGTGAAAGTCTAAAGTACTTTTATGCAAGAGAAGAAGGAGCAGGTGCCAATTCCTCAGCTTTTTGCAGAAGCCTCACCCCTACCAGCTGGGCAAGTTATTGGAAGAACAGATCCCTCCAGAACTCATAACAACAAGCACCCTATTTTCTGCCTAGCAATTTGAGCTCCCAGGGCCTAGAGAATCCCTGTGTAGTAGCCCACATCCTCCTATCCTCTCAGAAGCCCCTCTTCTTGGAAAGAGAGCTTAGTGAGAGAGCCCCAAGTGCTGACCACATACTCTCGTACTCTTCTTATGTCTTGTGGGCACAGTGGAAGGGCAGAAGACAAGAATTCTTGGCACCAGAAGCTAAACAACCTTGTGCAAAAATCCTGTTGCTGCAAGAGAGACATGAAAAATGTGAACAGGCACAGGAAGGGCCTCATGTTTGGATGCAGCCCTGATGGAACTACATGTGCCCATAGCGGGGGGAACACTGGTAGGACAGCTTTTCTCCTCCAGGGGCTCCAGGCAAATAATACAAGCTTTCCCCATCCTGGTAGGCCTGCACTCTTTTTACCAGGCTGTGGTCCTGGCAGAAACACCTGTGATGAAGATGGAAGAGTTAGGCACAGTCAGGAAGTGCCGAGTCCTTCCACAATTCTGAATGAGACTACCACAAAGGCTGTAGAAACTGAAGTCTCTGGGCAGTGTGTCCATGTCCTCTTCCCAGCCTCTTCCTTCCTGTGTACTTTCCACCCAAGGGGATATGGGGCAATGGGTAGGCTGAAACCAATATGAGCATTTCCAGACATTTGACATTTGTTGAAATTTACAGGAAAAGACAGTATGAAATTATTGGCCACCTTGCTACATAAATCAAAAGACCTAATGCCTGCCACTTAGTTCAGCAATGGTTCTGCGAGACATAATCTCAGTTATTATTTTACCCTAGATTAAATTCTGTGAACTATATTTATCTTTTTCTCCTTACCTTATGTAAGACTGAATCTCTAGGATCTGAAATTATAAAAAAGGTAGACTTAGACTAGATAAAAGGAAGACATTTTTTTAACATGAGAGTGGTGAAACACTGAACAGGTTGCCCAGAGAGGTGGTATGAGTCCCGTCCCTGGAAATATTCAGGGTCAGGTTGGATGGGGCTCTGAGCAACCTGATCAAGTTGACAATGCCTCTGCTCAGCCCAGAGGGCAGATGAATTAGTTGACCTGTAAAGGTCCCTTCCAACCCAAACCATTCTATGATTCTAAGACTGTCTGTTTCTTTAAGTAGATGAAAGTACCTGTGTTATATAATAATAGAGCAGCACTTTTTTTGTTGTTGATTTTAGCCATGCCTACATGGACTCTGAGAGCCCGTTTTCAAATGTTCTTTGATATGGCCTCTCGTAAACTTGCAGCTACAATTCAGACCATTCAAATTCCCATTTAAGTGAAAGATCATGGAATTTTCCATTAAAAAAGAAAAGAAGAATGGGAATTATTGAGTACTGCATATACAGTAATAGCAGAATATTTCTATTGAGCTGCTGGATTTACTTGAAGCAACTGAAATCTGAAGATGAAATCAAGTTTTTAGACACACACAAAAGTTAAATGATAACTATTTTATTACAACACCGATAATGTATAAACTTCTAGAGCGATCTGTGTTCTTCACCAGCAGAGAGCAGCACTAGTCTAACTATTGTCTCAATGCAACTGTTGCTCTACATTCTGCTGCCTGTCTTCACCCAACAATTGAAGTCAGTGGCAGTTTGCTCCTTATCTCGTTCAAGTGGAATATCTGTTCTCATTACTAACTGTTTTGCAGGGAAGTAAAATTTAAGCACAGGTTTAATCACTGGCAGAAATCTCTAATGATCACTCTACTCACAAAGCTGCTGTTGTGCCAATTTTCTTCCTTCCAGGGTATCTTTTAACAATATTGCTTTTGCAATAATTCAGGCTTGTGTTTTGCAGGCCAACCTCATCCCTACATATGATCTGGACTCTGGACTGTCCTTGGCTGCCATGCCCAGGCTGGCCCTTCTTGCCTCACTCAGGTAGCATGGGGCTAATAAGGCCCCAGCCCTGTTGATCTTGTCATCCTGCTTGGCTCTCAGCTTCCCAGCCTTTAGGGAACACCTGGCCTTGCCTGTATCATGACACTCCCCCACGTCACACTAGCTCAGAATCTGCAGAAAAATAATACATGGAAACATTTAAGTTTTCCTTTGTATATCGCCTGGGCATTACTCTGTCTCCCTGCTTGCATGAGTCCTATTTAAGTTTGGGGTTTCTTTAAAAAATGAATGACAAATATTTTTCCAAGTTGGGTTGCTTTAATGAAAAGATACCTTTTAAAATTATTCTTTTACCCACATGGACTGTTCTGTGATCCGGAAAAAAGTCTACTCCCTTTCTTCTATATCCAGGAATTCAAAACTATAGTCAACACCTTCTAGGTAAGAAGTAGTTACAGATAAGATGGCTTTCCAAGCTTAGAAGTTGTAGTACCACTGCTTTAGCAACTAGGTAGAGCTTTGTTAAGCCTTACAGGAAGTCCAGGTCTGGCCAACAAAATGTGATGTTGTAAATAGAGATTATCATCCATTTTTTTTCTGCCAGATAAATCTGTGACTCTGGAGGTAACATTATTCCTCTTTTTGTTGTATTTCCCTCCTGAACCACAAGTTAGTTTACTTATGACCTTTTAAAACTGAGTTTTCTCCTCAAAGAGCCTTCAGTTTCCTGAGACACATGAACAGATCTCCTGTCCCAAGACTTTAACGGCTTTTTGTGGTTTTTCAAGGTTAAGTCTTTTTCCATTCTTACCTGGTAAGAGAATGCATCTGGCTAGTTAGTGTTTCACCTTTAGAGTTGCCTTTTGTGTTCCTTCTGAATGGTGGGCCATGTCATCCTGTCACTTTGGACTTTTCATATTATTTTCAATTAGTGATGTATATGAAGACCTCTTAAACTTGCTGCATGTAACATCTTCTCCATGGACACTGAGCATTAGGTCTGCCATCTCATACTGAAACTGATCCTTCGTTGATGGCTCTGTGGATTCCGGGTTGTTGCTTTTTCATTAGTAGGAGTGTCAGCTATTCCTTAAGAAAATAAGAAACAAGTATAACAAATCAAAAAATCCTACTAGCAATTCATTTGCTTAGAAATATGTCATCTTAACGTTTATGTTCCAGCCAACATCATTGTGTCTCCAGACATTTTTGGCTAGCTTTCCTCCTCTTCAGCCTATGTGCTTCTTTTCTTCTATAATCAGGAAAGAGCAAAAATAATTCATGGCAGGTGGGGTTTACAGACATGACTAGCATTAAGTTAGAACAAAGCTAAGCGTTTTTTTAAACCGTACCAAATTGATTGTGTATATAAATGCCAGCTATTTTTCTTTTAAAATGTACCAGATGGCAAATTAAGAACTACACAGAATCAAAACCTGTAATTAGTTACTGTAGAGCAGTTTAGGGAATCAGTTACCTTAAGTACAAATAAGGTTTCAGTTCTAGGCGGGTCAGAACACTCTTGGAGAATGTTTATGTTAATGACCAACTTCACACAAGCCAGTGCACTTTGTGCAAGTGCCATATGGCGAGTTGCTAGTATTCAGACCAATTCAACACATACAATAGTATAAGTCAAACCACTATATACCACAGCAGTTGAATGTAGATATTTAGTGCTTGCAACCATGTTCCAGCAGGGCATCGTAGCATTTCGTGGCATGACCAGTCAGTATAATTTTAAAAGAGAGAGCAGCATGCATTTGTACATGGAGAAGAAGTGTGATAGGTATAATTTTAGAGTGGATGCATAACATTGAGGTCCTCTGAGAACTTATGAGGAATTAGCACAGAGCATCTAGTGCACCCTTTCTGACCACTGGCAAACCTTAGTTTCTCTGGTTGGTCTTTCAGGTGTTACCAATGGCTACTAATTCTCAGAGCTACTGGTATCTCTAAAGCAGTTATGTACCTTGGAGACTTATCTTGGAATGTCTCATCTCTCCTCCTCACATTTTGAGCTGTGTGTCAAGTGTAAGCCCACTTTGCACTTTCTGTAGCCTCTTAAAAGTAATCCTAACAAATCATGATAGATGGCTCACTGTAAGTTATATATCTTCTCAGACCCACTTAGTCCAGCTAGCTCTCTTTAGAGAAATAATAAAAAGCTGGGGAAAGCTATAAATGGCTTCAGGGAAGTTTTTGAAACTGTCAGCAGCTAATCCAGATTCTAAGGTTTGTTTGGGTTTTGCAAAGATACAGCAATACCTACTCAGCAACTTCCAATGCACTGATTAGGCTGCATTGCTAGCAATTCCTCTTGCTCTGTTAAAATAACAGTACGCTTTATTTTTAAGATCTGCTGTCTGTGAACAAAAAGAATTTGACTCAATATGAAAATTTACTGACAATATTTATTGCATTCAGACTCTGTAGGTTGGGTGGAATAGTTCTGAAGAGATTCCTTTCTTAACTTTATGTAAATACTGCCTACTCAGAGAGATGGGAGATAGGTTCTTAAAACCATGAGGGATGATATTACATTTTTATTACAACACATATTCCTGCCCAGTGATGGAATCTAGCCGAGAGGAACATCTGGAAATTGCATAGCCTTCCCATGGCTTTGGTTGTCTCAAGCAAACTCTGGCATATATTGTAATCCTTATCTGATGTTCCTTAGGATATCTGAATTCTTTTGTTTGCAACAGTATTTCATCTCCTCTTTCATGACAGATATGCAAAATATAATTGTCCTTTTTTTCTAGAAAGAAAGAAAAGAATGCCACAAATGAAATGTTAGGCAATATAATGAGCAAGGATAGATACTCAGCAAGTATTTTACCCATTATTCCTCTCAGGAATGCTTATGCTCTTCCTTGAGGCCACCAGGCATGGCAGATTTTAGAAGTCTATTATGCTTCTTGAAAATTGCATTCTTGCACAAAAAGGCAAATCCATTCTATTACAGATGACTTGATCAAATGCCCAATAAAGCTAATATTTCTACGGACTACTTGATCAGACCTGATAATAACATTTTTAGCTTAAAGGAATAAATGATAATAACTCTTTTTTTTTCAAAGCCATATACTTTCCTATATAATAAATGAGAATAAAAATCCAGTCTTATTATCAGTGCATTCCCATGTGTTTACCCCAACTTCCAAGCTACAATCTGTGTTACTTAAGACAGTCATCTTTTCTTTTTTTCCTTTAATATTAATAGTGTGTTTATTCCTTTACCCTCTTTAAACTCTTCTTGCTTACAGGGTCTTTCCAATAAAGTAAATTACAGGCTGCAGGGAAATCTAGAGAAATATCTGCGTTTTAATACTAGCTGTATGTCATCCAGCATCCCACCGGAGATGACATTATTGCTTTTCAATGGCGAGAGCGAGTCACATGGGAGGTAATGTTTTTATTATAATCAGCTGCAGAGAACTGGTGAGGGTGAGCTCATCTGCAGCTGAGTATGTTTGAACTTTTGTACCTTTCAGTACCTTTCTGTGAGTAGCAGAAACTCTCTCCAACTGGGATGTGTTACAGAGTTAGGTTTCCTGTAAATGTTGAGATCTTAGAAAATCGCCACAGGAAATGAACTTTTCAAAAGGAAAGAAAATTGAACTGGAGAATTATGACGTTAATCATTAATGCAAAGTAGCCTCATCTGGGTTCAGTATGAAAGGTTTATTAGGGTTTAAACATCTGATTTTATCTTAGTCTTGCATTCATAGAATTACTCAAGAGATTTTTTTGAGTCTATGTTGTATTACACAAAGCAGATTCCACTTACACTGTGGCCTACAATCATGCCGGGTGTCTCCTGGGAGATGCTAAGGACCCTTAACTCCTATCTGGAGTTTCAAGGATTGGTCTTTACTCACTGCCTTGATAAACACACCACATCTGCTTCCCTGGGATGATTTCCAGATGACATGCATTTCATGGACTTTCTGTGAGGAATAAATGGAAATCTAGTGCCACATCTGGCAGTGCCTTCAAATCAATTTACAGTAGTTAAATAGATTCGAATTGGCACTCACATGAAGAACCTGCCATCCAGCTCTTTGTTCATTTCACTCCACTAACTTGGCTATTAAACAATTGCATTTACCTTAATGCAGATTTTGTTGGAAAAAAAAAGGATGACATTTTGCACATGGCTGAGCTTTAAGGCAGTTAATGAAATTAAAGCAAAGAACTCCCAGCACAGTAGGAAACCCAGATAACAGGAACAATCATTTAGTCAGCACATTTCTGTTCCCACAGGAGCCAAAGCTAATTATTGGGGCCAGGTTGCATCCAGAGGGGTGAGGATATGACAGCACAACAGTATTTCTCTGCACAGCTGCTCTAGTCAAATTTATTTACATGTTCTAGTGAAACAATGCTTTTAAAACAGGTTTCTTCCCAGTGAAGGCTGGGAAGTGTAGATAATGGAGCCATGTAGTTGCCCTATCAAGTTTTCCCAACCATGTGCAGTGTTTGAAAAGCAGCTTATGCAGTTTATCCAGTACCATCCATATGGGTCAACCCTGAGTAATTTTGGAAAAGATGTATCAAAGAAGAAAAGACTTTACAAAGGGAAAAATAGGAAAGCAGATCCATGTCTAGAAACTGTCTCTTTTTCTTGTTTGCTTTTTTTTCTTGATTTAAGTAAAAGGAAAATGACGTTCCACAGTCATCAAAGCATGTTCTCTTATCACAGCATAGGGTTTGGGTTAACAGCATACTTCTTGATCTTTCTCTACTCTCTTTACCAAACCTGATCATAAAAGGTGAGAAAGAGCAGTTTTGTGTAGAGCAGTTTTGAGTTAAAAGCATTATTTTGTGCTTAAGGCGCTGGGCCCGATCTTCGAACATCTGGTTCAGTTCCTGCCTTTTCCATAAACTTCCTGTGTGACCAAATATATTTGCACTTCAATTCCCTATCCACTAGGCAGGGATCGTGCTGTTTTATTGCTTTACAGAGGTGGTCAGTTCATGGAGTCTATCTGAGTATCTGCATGGCCCAGTTCAATGAAAATTTTACTTTAACCTGTGGGGAAGGGTTACTTGATATTCTGAGTATTCAGTCCCAGCTTTGTCACTGTTCTCCATGGCTTGAATGTGTCTCTTTCGATATTGCCATCTGTAATATGAGAAGAACGCTGCTTTCTTACTTCCAATGGCAGTTGTGTGAATAAATTGTTTGCAGTGCTTCCTAGTGCTTAATCAAAGATATGTGCTGTAAAAACAGAAATTATTTTGATCATGTGAACCCTGTGCACTAAGGTATCTTTTACATAAGAGAGTCCTTTCACTGTCAGTTCTGCTGCTTCTCCTCAGAGCTTCTTCTCTGTTGTTTCCAATATAAAAAAGTTCATTCAGACCTCACACATTATTA
Organism: Phaenicophaeus curvirostris; assembly: GCF_032191515.1. Lineage (NCBI taxonomy): Eukaryota > Metazoa > Chordata > Aves > Cuculiformes > Cuculidae > Phaenicophaeus > Phaenicophaeus curvirostris. The sequence continues at coordinate 91,060,725 of NC_091392.1, forward strand.
TCTCTCAGCTTTCACATGTACAAATCCAGCTGCAACATCATGAAAGATCAAGAATGAGTAAATTATGGGTGCAGTCTGATCTTGGCCAGAACACAGTTAAGATTTTATCTTTACAGTGCCTTTAGTGCCCAGGGAAAGGCAGTGACCTGCAGGCTGTCTTCCAGCTTGTGCCTAATTGGAATGCTGGCCCTTGGCCAACAGCCCAGAAGAAAGTCAATTTGTAATACAGGAGAAATATTTGTGACAAGTCCTGAAATAGGTGGAGCAGCCACAGGAAACTAACTCTTTGTACCATCCACGCTGGGTTACATCTTTCCTTCCAAAGATTTTATCATTTCTGTGGCTTCCTGATAATTTTTTTTTGGCAAGCTATACAATCTCAGCCTACAAAGCACTAGGAAGATCAGTCTTAGCTAAAAATGGTCTGATATGACTTTACAAGTTTCTAAGACGTTTACTTTTCTGCAAGGAAGCCAATTCTTTGGAACAAATGCTGCAGACATCTCCTTTAGGCTGATAATTTCTGCTGTGGTCTAGTTGAGGAAAATGTTTCAAATCGCTACACTGGACCGTTTCTTTCCTAAATGTAAATATGCTAATTATCTGGTCTTGTTCTTATAATCCTATGAATCTTTCCTTTTAATTTTTCACTGAAGGGCAAGAAATTATATTCTCAAAATTACAGATTCAAAAGTTGTAACATGATTTTTTTAAACTGTGTGCTTGTCCTGTTACTGCCTCCTTCTAACTGAAGGGAAGTATTTTTCTGTAATGAAGGAATTTTTTTTACACAGTAATGCAGGGCTCAGCGATTCTGTGGAGCACTGAGCAAATGCTGTTGATATCTTCCTTGAGCCAAAAAACAAATGGAAAGCAAGCAAGCAAGCAGGCTTTTGAGGAAGGATTCAGCTTTTCATTCCAGGGCTCTTATTCACAGCAATACACATTCCACAAATGAGCCTGTTCTGATAAAGCAGAGCACGCTCTGCTTTCTTGGGAACAAATATTTTCTAGTAATTTAAATGTGAATACCTGGATTGATGAAATTACAAGTTAGGTGTGTTCCAAGAACACATGAAACATTGGAAAATTGTATGCAGATCCAGTCATACTTTCTCTAGAAGCACACCACATGTTGGGGGGCTCCTCACGATCTCACCCACTGGATATCCCAAAGTACATTCTGAGATGAGATTCTCTGAAGGCTTATTTCAGGTTTCCCCTTACCCTGGGAAAATAACGATTAATATTTTTATTCTGGTGAGCTTTGAGAAGAGGATGATCAGATAATAAAACACAGCACCTGTTTCTGAAAAGCAGCATGTGAAGAAAAAGTAATAAAGAGGGAGCACCAAAAGCTGGGAATGTTTGAACAAGCACAATGTGTGTTCAGTGGGAGACAAGAATCCCTTCATACCAGTCTAGAAATGCTTAGTAAATAAGTAAAGGAAAAGTGTTGGCTAGTTCTAGAGTCAACCACTGACTAGGAGCTACCCTTAGATATCAGGCATAATTTTCAGAAAGGCATGCCTTTAATTAGACTGTTCATCATAGAGAAGGGTTATAATATGCAATCAAGTCTGGGTTTTGCTAGACACATTAGCTGGTCTAGAAAGAGACTACCTCCTTGTCTCATTCATAGTCATAGGCTATTGTAGCTACAATAATGCTGCTATACTTTAATGCTGTCACGGACTCCTTAGTCAAAAAGGATATAAAGAACCAGCTTGTGAAAATCTATGAAATTCCAACAACTTCAGTAGTGTCTTTCAGATTTCTGTGAAGCTAGAATCAGGCCTGTGTTATACATCAAGTCCTTCTTTGAAGCTACTGTCAAGTCTGATGTAAAAAAAGGAGAAAGTTTCAGAATTTATTTTGGAACAATGATCCAGGTAGCTTAATAGATTTGAATGAGTAAGAGTGGAGATTAAAGTGATGTGAAAATGTGTAAAATGAAAAACTAAAGCAGCATCATGGAAGATCATAAAAAGTAGATTGAATAATAAAGTCTGGTGACAAATATTGTAAACAAACAGGATTTGCACACCTGAAATTCAGTGCAGAGAAATTCATCATCAAACACAGGCCAAATTTCCAGATGCTTCCTGATAACATGGGAGGCACTCTGTGCTTGCATGCAATTCCTCACTTAGATAGTGCATAGGAAAAAAAATGATCTAAACTCCCAAGGCGCTTGACCCTTTGTGCAGTTGTCTAGGAAGAAAATTATGTACAAAATACGCAGATATTATCAGGGCCTTATGTATATCATGATTCCACAGCAATGGAATTCGCTAAAGAATTGTGGTCTTGACTCTTGCTTATTATTAGATACTATATGAAAGGGAATGAGAAGGATTTGGGAAGTTCTCAGGGAAGTCTCTGTGGTGGGCATTTTGCAGACATCTAGGAAATGAGGGTCCCCTCCTACACAGACTACAGAATGGGATTATGCACCCATTCTGTGTAGAAGAAAGTGTAAATTACAATAGTAGATGCAATAGGTGTGATTACAAGAAAAAAAAAGCAGGAGGAGGGCAAAGTGGGAGCATATAAAGTGGATAGGTTTCTAGTCTGAGTTTTAAAATACCTTTCACAATGCCCGTCATGTATAACCAGTGTATTGCACTATGCTTTTAATGTTAGCTGTGAGAAGGATGAACTCATTATCTACAAGGGGTGGAAGGTAAATTTGGAAAGGCAAAAATTCCATTTAGAAACGGCACAATAAACCACATCACTGCAGAATAATTGTCTAACTCTGTCTTCTAGCCATATTCATCCCACAAGCCCAGGCTGCCTTCCCTGCTACTACAGGTGTGAAAAGTCCCTTCTGCTCTAAATCACTAGCATTTCCAGGTTTTGCCATGCAAATGTTTTAACTGCCAATAGCTGAATATGAAAAAGTATGGAGAAGGCATAAAATTAATTTCTAATGAGCAAGAAACTGAAGACCTTCTTTGGTCTGAGCTATGATCAAAATATTTTTTTAGAAACTCTCACTTTTAAATATATAAATGAAACAGCTGAGATTTCTAATGTGCTATTACAAAACGTTTCAGACTTTAATTCTTAGCTACACACCAAACATTAATAAGATGATTTTTAACTAAACATGGATACCAATACTAGTAACATAACTGAAATTTGATAGCATATGTCACATTCCAGAATCCTGGAAATAGGCCAGCTTATGTTCTGATGACATTTTACTTACGGAAAAAAAAGAGGTGCTTTGTACATATTGTTCCAAAAGTAATACAAAAAATACAAATTATGCATGTATTGTTTTATATTCCTAGATGCATCTCCCTAGCCTGAAGAGTCCTCTTACAACGCCATGAAATCATTTAAGTTGCACTACACAGTTCCTATAGGAAAGTACTCTGAGACCATAACTAAGACTCAAAACTAAGTAAGCTTTCCTAATTTCTGAGTTGGTATATTTATAATTAAAGGTATTATTTTTCATCTTGTGCCTAACCTGTCAAACTGTTACTTTCAATGTAAGTATCAGATCAGATCTTAGGTTCATCTTAAATCCAACTTCTTTGAATAGCTTTATCTTAAAGTACAATCTACCAATGCCAGTTAGCAGATCTTGGACTCATTCATACTCTGGATAATATTTTCAGTCCTAGACCATTCCCTTCTCATTTCACTTCAGTGTTGAAATTTGTTTGTGGGTTTCATTTTGCATTGTGCAGCCTCAGTTCAGAAACAGACTAAGGAAACTGCAGCCACAGCATCCTATCGGGACACAAGCTATCCCTATGCAGAACTTGCCTGTAGCCCAAGAAGAGGAAGAAGAAGACAACAGCAACCTGGATGTAAGTCAAGCACAGCACAATCACACCAGCGTGGAAGTAAACCATGTTAATGGAGCAGAATACACATGCCTGCATTGGCACACCAGTTCAGTGAGTCTGATACTGCCATTTACAAGGGCACATCTTAGGATTACTTTCCCAATCTCTGCTGGAGCTTTTCTGAGAGATGGTCTATGATGTGTGGAAAGTGAATACATGGATTCTAATTTTCTCTCTGCATGATTTCACTTCATCCTTGTAGTCCTCCTGAGATGTCTGCCCCTTTTTCTAAAGCTCATAAATTTTCCTCTTTTTTTCTGAGATCCACACAGATCTCTCTGGTCAGCCAAGATGGTTTTCTTCCCCACCAGCTCATTTTCCAGCACAGAGGAATGGCCTGCTCTTGCACAGCCAGGATTTCCTTCTTGAAGACTATCCAGCCCTCTTAGGTTCCTTTGACCTTTAGGACTGCCTCCCAAGGAACTTTATCAACCAGCCTTCTAAACTTTCCAAAGTCTGCCCTCCAGAAGTCCAAGATGGCAGTTTTGGTGACCCCACTCTTTACTTCTCTTAGAACTGAGAATTCTATCACCTCCTGATTGCTGTGCCCCTGTCATCCTTCAACTGTTATCTCCCATAAGGCCTTTTCTGTTCACAAACAGGTCCAGTGGGATACCTTCCCTAGCCGGTTCACTCACCAGATGTGTCAGGAAGTTGTCTTCCACACATTCCAGGAATCTCCTAGACTATTTCCTTTATGCTGTATTAAACTTGCAGACATCTGGTAAGTTGAAGTCTCCCACAAAAACAAGGGCTAGTGATTGTGAGACTTCTCCCAGTTGCTTTTAGAGTATCTCATCAGCCTCTTCTTCCTGGCTGGATGGTCTATAGCAGACTCGCACCACAATATTGGGAGTTCCATAGATTTTTACGCATAGATATTCAACCTTATCATCACCATCATTGAGTTCAAGGCAATCAAAACACTCTCTAATACAGAGGGCTACCCCACTGCCTCTCCTTCCTTGCCTACCCTGCCTGAAGAGATAGCGGGATAGCCAACCATCGCAACAGTCCAGTTATGCGAGTCATCTCACCTCGTTTCCATGATGGCAATGATATCATAGTTTTCTCACCATACAATGACGTCTAGTTAATCCTGGCTTTTGTCCATGCTGCGTGCATTGGTGTAGGCGCACTTCAGTTGGGCTACTGATCCCATCACACTCCTGAGGGGAATAGTCTTAATTCCTAAGCAACTACTCACTGTACTTGCAAACCCATCAATTACCTTTGCACCATCACCGCCACTTGAAGTGCCATCTCCCACTTCCTCTGAGGTAGCAGACCAAAGAGCCTCACTGGCACACCAGCCCTCAGACACCAGAGCGCCAATCCCAGACTTTTTTCTGTCAAGCCTGGTTTTGTCCCCCTGCCCCTCCATATCTAATTTAAAGCTCTATCGATGAGCCCTGCTGGCATCTTGGTAAGCATCCTTTTGCCCCTTGGGACAAGTGTACTCCTTACTTTGTCAGCAAGTTTGGTGTTGTGCAGGCCAACACATGGTCAAAAAACCCAAAGTTTTGCACCACACACCAAGTTCAGAACTGGGTATTTATTTCCTGGTTCTTCCTTTTCCTTCCCTCTAACAGGAATGACAAAGAAGAATGCTACTTGTGCTGTCGATCCCTTCACCATTTGTCCCAAGACCTGGGAGTGCCTTTTAATTGCCCTCAGACTTCTTGTTGGGTTTTTGTTACTGCCTACTTGGAAAACCAATAATCCATAGGCCTGACCAGAATTGAAACTTTCCACATCTTTAACCGAGGCCTCAGATAGGCAGCAGACTCTCTATGTAATGGATCCAGTCTGTATATTGGGTCTTCAGTTCCCTTCAGAAGGAAGTCCCCTATGAAAATGACCCCTCTTTTCTTCTTCACAGAAGCTGTTTTGATGGATGGCTTAGGGTGTCTTAACCTAGGGAAAGTTTCTAGGCTGTGAAACCCATCATCATCATTAAGGTTTGATTCCACTTGCAGAGCTTCATATCTATTTCTTCACCATGACAGTGGCGACGTGCTGGCACAGGTTGCCCAGGGAAGTTGTGGCTGCCCCATCCCTGGAGGTGTTCAAGGCCAGGCTGGATGGGCCCCTGGGCAGCCTGGTCTAGTCGGATCTCATGGCAGGGGGGGCGGAACTAGATGATTTTTAAGGTCCCTTCCAATCCAAACTATTCTATGATTCTACGATTCTACGATTCTACGATTCTATGATTCTATGATTCTATGATTCTATGATTCTATGACCCTGCTGTGCAAGGGAACCTGTGAGGCTGAGGTTGACACAGGGGAGACACGCCTGCTGTGCTGGGCAGGAACTTGCTGCCATTCCTCTTCATCTTCTGAATTTCTCTCGTCAGCTGAAAGGAGAGAGGATGGGGAGTCCTCTGTTGCACGAGGCGTGCCTGCCTGTTGTGCCTGAGACATGGAGCAGAAGGTGTTGTTCCAATGATCAATCTCTCCCTCTCACACTCTCTGATGGTCCTCAGCCTGCTCACCTCCACCCTGAGTTCTGTCACCAAGCAGAGGAGTTCCCCCACCCCAGCATGACTCGCACAGGTGAATTCCCCACTGGTGTCCGATGCCAGTGCAAGAGGGGGGCCTGCCCTGCAGCGTGGCAGCACGCACCCACGGGGGCTCTGTCGGGGAGGCTGCATCAGTCATGGATGGTGCAGAGCTTGGAGAGGCCTTAATTTTCTGCTAAGTGGACGCTGGGGTTTCCCTGGTACTTCTGGCTGAGGTCCGACGCCCTGCCCACACCCTTGTCTGCTCACCATGCCTGCGTGAACTGCCTCGCAAGCTGACTGGCCGTGCCCTCCTAACACACCATACACTTTTTTGCCTGCTCCTGTCACCATGCTCCCATTGCCGGTGCTCCTTAGGGGCAATTTACACCTCCCATTGGTGCTTTTGGGAACTCCCCCTCTGCATCAGTCACCCACATACAAGCTGCTGCTGCTGGGAGTAAGGAGTCGCCCACCCCTAGTTTCCTCCTGGGCTTCCCTTGCTCCAGGGACTGCCTGTCTGCCTTGATCTAGCACCCAGCAGCAGAACGTACCGTCCCTCCTGCCAATTCATGCCAATTGTGATGGTGACCAGGACATGACATTCCAAGGAATGTTTTATTATTTCATATAAAATTAACTTAATACTTCCTTATCTCTGTTAAAATTTCTTGCCTCTCAGATGAGAATAACATTTGTCTCTTTCAGGTCTTCGTCAGTCACTTCTCATAGTGGTGCCACCAGCCTAACACATAGGTCATTGTCCCTCAACACTTCCCATTGACAAACTGCCAGTTTAAATGAGAAATTCACATTCGCCTTTGCATTTTATTGTTGTTCATCATATTTAGATTGCTCCTGACTTAAAAATCAATCTTTCTTGTATGATAATCTGTTCCCTCTCCTTATACAATATTTTGCCACTGCACTGAAAACGCTTCCAACTGTCATCAACAGATTTCATTAACACGTTCCTAGTCTTTGTGCCAAGGCCACTCATGAGAATATTGTATAATACTGAGTTCCGTGAACAGTCCTAGAGGATGTCTCTCTGTAATCTTGTTCTTTCTCTCTCCCTTACTCTCCTTGCCAAACACTCTTGTTATTAGCATTTTTGTATGCACATATTCAGGTGATTCCTATATTATTTCATGTCTTCTCCACTTTAATTGATGAACTGTATGAGAATGCTTTACAGAAATCACTGTATTTTCTTTCCCTAAAAAAAGTTGATTGCTGTTGAAAACAATGCCAGATGAATCTATTGTCTTTCATAAACCCAGACTGCATTTTGTCCCATTTTTCATTACCTTTATACTTTGTACAATATTTTTCTTTACAACATGTTCTAAAGTCTTATATGCTATTGAAGTTTCCAAGTGCGTTGTGTTCTTTCTGTACTGTTAAACACAGAAGCATTTTTTTCTCTGAGATGGAAAAAGTAGTCCCCTTTTTCATTTGGTGTCTTAAGTAGATAATCATTAATTTCTGGTTTTTTAGGATCGCACAGTGATCCATTTTTTTAATGATTCAAGACTCATTTTTTTCTCCTTTTTTTAATTTGGTCATTTTTGCAATTCACAGATTATTGCTATTTTTTCTGATCCTCAAGGCAGAAAAGATTAATTTCCTTTTCCATTTTATCTAAGCTTTTGCTAACTTGTAAGTTTTTTTCAGCTAAGTACATTCTAATACATTTTTTTCCAACTACTCATACAGTTACAGTCAGATCCCTCCTCTAAAAGTGTTTTTATTTTCTTGGGATTCAAGTTAAAGAGGGTTTTTGCATCTCCCACTTACAAATTCTCCCAAATTTTCTCAGCATTCAGGACTTTGGGTTCTTCAGACCAGCCTACTTCTCCAAATGGTTCTCTTTGTTTTATAAAATTTCTTCTTTTTTCCAACTCTGCTTTTTGTTTATTTTAAATAATTTCATTTGTATTAATCTGATCCAACTCACGATCATCAGACCTAGTTGTTCTTTAGCCAGTTGGAGCAAAGACCACAGCCTTCACTAGACAGCACTTTACAGTAAATTCTCAGGCTTTTTCCTTCCTCAAGATAAATGAAAAACACCACAACAGAGAAATCATGCATGTCTTCTCTTACAGCAACACGTCTATCAGTTCACATGATAGCAACTCTCTTTACCAAATCTCTGATTTATAGTGATGAAGAGTCTGATTCACTCAATACATAGACTTTTCTTCCCAATGAAAAAATGTTTGTCTCATTTTTTTCAAGACACATTGTACCTATTCCAATGATGCCCGCTTTATTCTTTAAGGCTAGAGCCCTATCCTGGTAATTTTAAATGAAGTAAATTTAGGGCACAATATTCTGAGAGGACATAATAGAATCTGACTGCAAATGAAAGGCAGTGAAGACTACTGCGGGAAGTGAATTTTTATTGTGCTACAAAGGTGTGTCCTAGTAATTGTGGGAAGACATTCAGGTTAAAAAAAAGCAGGATATCAGGAGAGAATATACTGAGTCCAAAATACAATACAGTCCAGAGACATATTCCAAAGGGAATCTTGGAAGCGGAATTTGACGAAGCCATAGAATAGGTCCTGCGTTTTTAAGCTGGCAAGTGGAGATTTTTTCCATCTCTATCTTCTATGTGTCTGTGTTCCCTGCCTCCTCTTTCCCTGACAGATGTTCTCCTCCTCATTAAATAAGGAAGTAACAGCACCCTTTACTGACTATTCCTCAGTTTTCACTCATAATTTAACCCAGATTTCAAGTACTGCTGCACTGCTTTTCACCTCTTCCACTGAAATAAATTCCAGCTGATTTGTTTTTTAGGTACTGTTCTTGCCTGTGGCTCAACAAAGGAGGGGAATGAGGAAGAAATGCTACCTACGATTCAGCAGTTCAGTGAATGGAAAATCTTACTTTTAAGGCACAACTTGCAACCTGTGGGTATGACTCAAAACAAAACGTTTTTTATTCATTGTGTGTAATAGCACATACTGAAGTTTAAGGCAACAATAGTAGGTCATTTTTGTACAACTTGTTCCCATATCTCTGATTTCTTTACAGTCTTTCTATGTATTTTGTTAGATTTACATGCATCCCCCTTCAAACATTAGGCTGGAGCCATTCTTCAGCTTCCAGGGTTAACCAATCCATCATTAGGCAGACTCATGCAGATCCATATGAAATGTTTGCATTTAAAGCCAAGCCTTCTAACATCAGCTTTTGACATTTTATTCACTCAGACTAGCTGATTAATGGTGTCAGCATTGTACGTTTGCTTTGCAATGAACACTAAGCAGATGTTATACTGGCCTGTTGCTGCACAGAGCATAAAGAGGTAAATCCTGTGAGATTTTTCTTTTGTTAGACAGTCAGTTGCCAAAAGGTCAAATAGTGTCCCTTAGTCTGCTTTATACATAAATATGGTATTGATTAACCTTAGATATTTTGATTGAGGTCTTCTAGGAGGGGCTTTATATTAGAAGTACAGAGCCAAAACCGGACATGTCAGACTAGGCAAAATATCTGCTCACTGTAAGGGCAATTTTTTCTGTGAGGGCTTTCAGGTTGAACCAGTTGTGAGTTGCTCTCATTATACTTTGCATTTTCTCTCTCAGCAGGCATGCAGGCAAGTTCTCTAAGAAGATGTAACATCATTTCAACAAGCTAATGGGATATAACAAAAGAAAGTTTCAGGCTCTTTAAGTCTGAAATGAGAACCACAAACTTCAAGCTCTATACACAGTGAGAACAGAACAGTTCTTCCAAAAATCTGGGTAACCACCCCTGGGATTACAGGAAATGTTAGCAAGAGAAGAGAAGATAAGCCATACATGTGGATTTTCCTTCAACATGGGTTAAACTTCAGAAATAAACCCACTGAAATAGAACTACACCTGTCTGACAACGGCAGAAAAGAATCAAGAGCACTGATACAGGTTTCAGAAATGGGCCTGTGCCACAAAATATTACTCAACTGAAATTTCCCAAAGTTCAGAAAGTCTTCAGAACCAGGGTTCTTGGGCCCTTCTGACGTAATTTACAAAAAGGAAACTGTAAGCCCACATTATCTGCTGTCTTGGGACAAAGATTCTGAACATACTACCCTCCCTGACAGAAACAGAATTATTATGTCTCTTTTGAAGATAATAATAATGGAATAATTAATTTAATTTATTATACTAATGTAATAATTTTATATGTGTGTGTGTAATTATTAATATATTAATTTGTTCATTCCCATGTGGGGTGCTTTTTTTTCAAAATAATTCTTTCTCTAATCTAGCCAAAAAAAAGAAAGGAAATAAAAAGCCTACACTTTAATCCTATACAGGTAACTTAATCTAGTTTAGCGAACGAAAGATACACACATTCACAATGCGCTCCAGTCTTACAGTCAACTCTAAGGCTCAGGGACTAGCTCCAAAATGAATCTCTATTAATAAACAGTATAACTAGTATTCACCCTTCAAATAAGAATATATAAAATAATTTTATTATTTATGATATTTAAATACCCGAAGCAAGATATTGTCATTTTCATGGCTCAAAATGCTGGAATGTAAGCTACTTCAGCCACAATGGCATGGTTATATTGACACAATTATGCTAGTCAGAATAGCCTCTTGCTTTTTAACTGTTCTTGTCCCACAAATTCCTGGAAGCCTAGTTATTTAAATTAAGCAGAAGAGTATGGGTTTAGCTCTGGAGGTACATGGTTCATCCTGTGATTTTGAAGGGTATCAGTAAGATTTAGTTCAGTATTTCGTTCACCTCCCTAAAAAGACCAAAAAACACAAAGACTTAGAAATGTAACTAGAACATTTTCTGTATTATTTTCCTGACAATTACATGTAAGTTGTTTATATTTCTTTTCCTAAGCAGAGATATCCCAGTTACTTGCTTTTTGTTAAAAAAAAAGTCCTTCTCTGTTTAACAACCAATGCATTTTAAGCCTGTTCTTTAAACTACATGCACTAAATCATAGAAGTAATGAGGCTTTTACTTATTGAACACCTTTTATATGGCCACTCTGTTGCTCCTTGTGTAAGCTGGGTCTCAGTTGTGACACAAAGGGGTTTCTGACTGAATTCATCTTCTTCCAGTTGACTCTATCCTTCTCTTTGAATATAAATTTGCAAGCAAGAAAGGTACTGAAAGGTCAAGGGATAGAGAAAAGCACCCTAAACAGAATAGCAGTTGTTCCTCCTGCACTCCAAGTTACTGACTTCCTTGCCATCTGCATGCATTCATTTGCATAATAGAGATGATCATCTGGCCTTTATTATGACCAATTGAATGTAAATCAATTACTGAAACATAAAATACATCCTAGGAGACTCTTCACACTGGCATACAAATGAAAGTCCTAGTGCTGCCTAGGGATACTGGAGGTGACAAAAGAAAAATATTAGTGTTGCTGATTGACTCTCATTGTTACAACATGTATGAAAAGCTACAGGAGGATTTCACAGTCTTGGTGAAAGAAGTGTTTCTTTTAGTTCACATCCCTTCTCTCACTGCTGTAAAGCTGTTAAAGAGACTGGACTTCATATTTTAGCACATAACTTGCCACTAAAAACATCCCCATTTTTAACATCCTGTTGGACTGGACTCCAAGCTGGGAGATTTCTGCTTTCATAGAGATACAACAATGTACGTTGGTCTTATTTTGAGCACCAAACTTGATGAAAAGGCCTTCTTGATCTGCAACATTTTACTGAGCCATTCTACTCAGAATATATTTCTGGTTCCACTGGTAAGACACTATTTTCCTTCTGAACACAAGAACAGCTGCAGGGTTTTATTCCTAACATTTAGAAATAAACAGAATAGTATCTACTACACTCCGACTCAACGTTTTTGATCAGAATTGCCTACCCTTCATTTTTGCTAGAACATGCTAAGATGCTATGCCTTCTCTTTCACTTAGCAGAAATCCTGCACATACACACTCAGTCTGGAACTTCCCAGGAAAAACGCACACACCTGTGTTGTTGTGCTTCCTTTCAGGAAGCCTTTCCCTTTCTGCTCTAACCTTCTGATGTTCAATACTGTAATCTCATTCCCTTTAAGTCCACCCATAAAACATCATTTAGTGGACCTTTTTCTTCCCATCTGCCACAAGTGGCTGTCCAAGTTCTTCATGACTATCTCCTCATAAATCTTCACTAATATTTGTATAGGTCACATCTCATTCACAGGAGGTGAGACTGACACTACTAGTTTGCAATCTCATCCAGAAACTAACATCTTTCTCATAAAGTCTTGCATGAAGTACACTGGGGCATGTGTCAACAGAGAAGCTGTGTCATTGCACTTTAAGAGGAGCATGTGTTGTATTTGCCTTCTATATCTGAAAATGGAAAGAGGGTAGGGGAACTGTTTATTGCCAGTTATAAATCTCAATAAATACTAGGGCCAAAACCACAACACTGTTTTAAGAAGATTTGGGGCCAGGGAGTGTGACTCTTTCTTCTATCTTTTGGTTTTATCAAACTTTCTGGTTGATTTGGGCCACCTTTTAAAATTATTACAACAATAATAATGCCCAGAAACTTAGTCGTTTGTAACATCTTTTATGTCTCTCTCTATTTTTAAATTTGGATCTTGACTCTTTAAACTCTTGCAAAGTCATTGCTTACCAGCATCCAAGTGCATTAGTCCTGTGTATAAATCTTGGATTTTGTATAAAACAGCCCTATTTCTTCTTTAAATTTCATTATATGCTCTCATTTTCATACATGTCTTTATTAGGATGGTACAATAGTTCTTTTAAAGCTTTTAATATTTTCAGGCTTTCTCCCATTGAAAATCATAATTCTCTGCTATTACAGTTAAATGCTACAGTAATTTTCTTGAAGCTATTTTTGCCTGCAGCTCTAACACCATTTAGGGCTGTCCATCAACAGCATAGTACTTAAATATGTACAGAGATATAATTGGCTTTTTATCATTGATCGGGTGTTTCTAGAATATATTTTCACATTTTGATTCTCCTCTTTTCATTACAAACCATTTTACTCATCACAGTCCTGATGTGATTGTAGCTCAGATCAAATCAGTTTGCTTTGGTGGGGCTATAATCAGTCAGACAAAAAAAAAATTAGGCTGCTGGCCAAATTATTTATCTGGAAGAGACAGCTCTGATACCAATACATTCATGCTCTTACTCGCAATTTAAAGAACAAGTCAAGTATGGGCTCTTGAAAAAATGAATTTATTTGCCACGGAGATTACTAATTTCACCTGTAAAAACAGAGGAATGCCTCTATTTCTGAAATGGAAAATTTTGTGTGAAGTTCTTCATTTTGGATCTTAGCTTCCAGATATTGTCTTCACAGGTCCCAGACTGTAGGTTTACACTCTCATCTCGAGTTTCTGCTTACACCTGAGGCTTCCCTGTAGACAGCATTAGGTGCAAATACATGGCAACTAACCATTTTGTTGTCCTCTAACATTGATGTATTTTCGTTGGATTGGATATAAAGGCCTCCTCTCTTTCACCTTCATGAGGGTAAAGAAAGGATGCTGTTAATTATTTTCCTAATTTCATAAATGTGAACTGTTCTCCTCAAGCATGTCAATATATCAGTAAAGAGCTAAATCTTTTGAGGAGTCAGACATCTAAGATCTTTCTAGCTACCATCAGTTGATGAGATTGGAAGCAGAAATCAGCATAAAATCAAATTATGATCAGCCTGATACAGTGGCTAAAGTAATTCAGAGCCAAGAATGAGAAAGGATCCAGGCAGAGAAGACTAGAACAATAGAGGCAAGATACAGAATTTGGAGGAGGTGCACAGGTTGTGAAAGATTGTTTCAACCTGGGGTTGCCATAATAGAAGGAAAGCTAAAGAAGGAAACTAAATTCCTGACAAAAATGTAAAATATTGAAAACAATGTGCAGAATAGTACATTTACTATAAAATAGAGTTGAAATGTATGGAAATAATTGAGGCAGCAGGTTCACGGTTCTTGATTCAGCAAAATGTTATAGTTATAAACTTAAGTGAGCTCTTCATTCCCACAGAAGCCGAATTCTTTATTAAAATCCTGTCCTTGCTTATGTGCTGAATTAAACCTATAGTAATCATAGTCTCCTCCTTAAGCCTTCACTGAGCCCTAAGATTCACTGCATCTAGGGAATTTATACTGCTCAGCACTTCAAAATACTGCTTTTATTTCAGCCATAGTTACAAGACTAAATTCGTACTTAATGTTTTTCTAACTGTTTTTACTTGAAGGATCTTAGAAGTACTAGGCATTGATCCAATAAATGTGAATTTGTTCAAGGGTAAAAGACAGTATGAGATCCTCCCTAGTATTTTCCTTCTCTCTGTTACCATGTTTAAATAAGCAAAAAAAAAATAGCTTATTTTCCCCCTCCCCCCAGGACTCCTGAATTGTTTCACATATACAATGCAGTGAAAATGTAACAGAAAATTGTTCAGAATTTATGCTCTCATTTTTCTCTGATAATGACTTAGGCACAGTAGAATTAACAGACGTTTCTTACCAAAATAGCCCAGGACTTAAAGTTTAGTGTTTATTCTCTTTCAAAACCACAAAACAATCAGCAACCAAATGACTCTAGGTTGTCAAATAGACGTGTCTTAAGTACAACCATGAGGCTCCTATCTGAAGCGAATTAAAAATTAATCTTAGGCAACTATATCATGGTGGTTTTGTAAATCATAGAATCATAGAATAACCAGCTTGGAAGAGACCCACCGGATTAATTACATCCATTGATGTGAATAATATACAATGAATATCCATTTTACTTTCAAATACGATGAAATCAAATCCAATCTGCAACAGGGACTTAGTTGTTATTCTTAAAAAAAAAAGGGAACATAGAAAAAAATGAAAACAAAGATAGGATTAGAAGTATTTTTACAATATAAATAGCTATAACAAAAACTAGAAATCCTAGATGAGATGGAAATTAGTAGCCAAGAGCCGCAAAAGCTAGGTCCTAAGGCCTAGATCCTTTAGTACCACACATTTAGCTAATGCCACAGAGCATAGTGAAGGATTCTTTAAGTGTTTGCGAGATCACACACCAACCACTCAGCTTGGCTGCAGGTTAGTAGTAACACCAGTTAATAAAATAACACTTGGAATATCATGCAAACTCCTGAAGCTCCAGAGATGTTTCGATTCTGTAGAACTCATGATAGCTTAAATTACTCACAATTTTTAATGGGTTTTCTTGGTTATTTAATTTAAAATACTATGGAATCATTTATCAAAATGTATTTTCCAAAAAGCAGAACTATGGCAAAGGAGAACAAAAACTTTTTCAATAACAAATTCTGTTTCAATTCAAATACTTTAAAAAAATAATAAGAAAAGGGAGGGAGGGAGGTTGTTCCAGTGTTGTTGTAGCCAGTAAATTATAAAGCTGTATTTCAATGAATAATCCCTTTATATACTATGAAGCCTGGACAGTTTCAGAAGTGGCATGTTTTGCCCATGGAATATGTCAAACCTTCCTGCTGAACTGGGTCCAGTTATTCATGGCAGGACACTGTACCTATCCACTCCTAGGTAAAAGGGCTACTTTTCGAATAAACATGGACATTATAAAGACATTCTTTAATATTAAAGGATATTTTTAGAGTGGCACGAAGACATTCCTGTATTGTGGTAAAGAAGTTTGCATTTTCAACATATCTGCTGGATGGTTCACTGTGTCCAAGAATGTTTAATCCAACACAGCTTCACAAGAATATAGGAGGAACTAAAACAGATGTTCTGGAGATCCCACACACTGGAGTGAACTTTACTCTTGTTAAACTCTTGTAAATGCTGGAAAACATTTTAGCTAGACAAAATTCTGCAATTTAGTTATGTTCGAGTATTATGTGCTTAAAATTACTTGCGTACTCAGGTATGATGTCTCTGCAGATTGCATGATCTACCCTATGTACTGGACTTTTTAGAAAGCACTTCCACAAAGTTCAAGTGCAATCATGAGGCATTTCTCATTTGTTTTTCCAGTGTCAAGACCTCTAACTTTATTAGACAAATTTGACTATATTGCCACTGTAGCTATAATCTAAAGAACTCTAAGAATATGCTCATTAAGCAGATATACATAATTCTTTTGGCTGGAACTTCACTATAAGCAGTGGAATTTATTTTCTGGAAAAAGAGGTAAAGTGATCTAATAATTTAGTTTGCATCAGCCTGTTTCTTCAGACTATGGAACTCCTTATGAGCAGCAGCCCTGCCCTCCAGCTGAATTCAGCTTTGGAAATGTAATAAAAGAATAATGTAAAAATTAGAGAGCCACAGTGGGAAAGAAGCCCTGTTCATCAGAAGCTTCTCATGGGAAATGACAGAACCAGATGGAGATGGCAATTTCATTTACCTCTAGAAGTTAGTCACAATGGGAAGGGACCATTACAGCAATGCTTAGTTGGCTAAGCATTCTTCTGTAAACAGTAAGAAGTTGGTTTGATCTTCAGTCTTACCATTTTGAACAAATATTTCTGCTGTTCTCTTAAGATGTGTTGGCAGCTTGCCTTATGATACTGGTATCATATGATATTATAATTGTATTTGCTTCTTTAATTCTCTATCTGTTTTGATTTGATGACAGGGACAGTTCTAAGTCACAAACTAAAAAGGAGTCTTTATCACACAGCTCTATTTCTCCTAGAGGAGATGCCTGGGAACTCCCATAGACTGAAATGTGCAGTACTCTGCAGCTGATTTATTTAAAGTCACTGTGCTGAAATCTTCTAAGAAGAAGGAAGATTCTGAAAGCTAGGGAGACCATCTAGATGATTTTTTTTTTTTCTTTTGGCATAAACAGCGTGTATTAAGACAACCATCCAAACATTTGTATTGCTAATGGAACCATCTACCTAATGCTTTGTCTCTGTAAGAGTCCATAAATTTTTAAGGCTTTTACAGTATATAAGCTTTCCTAGTTTGCCACCACTTCCATGAGGATGGTGTTCCCTTTGCAAAATAAGTAACCTAGGGTTGCACATAACCCATTTGTGGTCAGGGCATGTGGCTTCAGAACAAACTTCCAGGATAGATTAAGCAAATTAGGCCTCTGACTGCTTTTCAGAATCATGCAAGTTTTCACACCCCTTTTAGAAACCAGCCCTCTCACAGATTCAGATATCCTTTTCACGTGAACAAATAAAAACCTTTAGAACACACACACAGCCTTGACAACAGAAAACACCATAGGAGGAAACCTTTATCGAGTCCACCAGAGACTGTTATTGATTTGTGTGTGTCAGATGTTCAGATGCTCCTGTCAATGCATGGCACTACTAAGCCACAAATTACTCAAGGACTGATTTTTCCAGTACACAACAAATACCACTAATGATCAGTGATCTTAGGAATGTGCTCTCTGTAGTACAGAAAGGATGTTATTGTAGTGATATAACTGCTTCACGTGACCTGTGTCATGAACTTCTGCATCTGGTGAATGGAAGACAAAAGAACGCACATAAATTACTTTTGATTCATCTTCCATTACATGTTGCAGGATGTCTTGTTGACTACTACATCTTACAAGCTGACTTCAAACAGCTTCGTCTGGGATATCCTTCCATTGACCTTGCTTGCATTGGAGTCTCTTTATGTGTTGCTAAAAGGTTTCAAAAGGGGAAAAATATGAAATGTACTAAAATCCTCATGCTTAACAGTCCTTAAATATATGAGAAGCCATCTCCTGGCACCTGTGGCACAACTGTGGGCTAAACAAGCAGAAAATTTGCATCAAAGTTTTGCCCTCTTTAGCCTGAGCACCCAGATCTATTCTGGGTTTTTCCATTATTTGGCACATGCGGTACAGTTGATATGTTCAAGGAAGAAGAGAGAACATGTTGCATGCTGCTTTCTGAAAGAAAGCCTTAATACGCCCTAAGCATAGACTTGGACATAGTTCAGTTTTCAGCATCTTAGCAAGGAACAGCAATTAGTAAATACCATCTAAATAGTTCTTCAGGGAGCTTTATGGAGTGGGTGAGAATAACTCCTGAGATGCTCTTCCTGCCATTTTGGTGTGGTCAGCTCTGGACATCACAGGCTAGGAAAACAGTAGCTGTTTCACAGACTTGTTTGAGAGAGGAAGTGGAGAACAATTTCCTCCTTAAGATACTTTCTACAGTGGAAGCACTGGAACTGGACACCACCAGCACATGAGGTTGACATGCAACAGCCCTTCCATGGCAGAAAGGATGAAACACTGGCAGAGAGGTCAATCTTCGAAAGCTGTGGAGTCTCAAATCCCCTCTGCCTGCAGTGAAAGTGCATGTGGTTAGTAGAGGCCTGAGAAGGTTTCAATTCTGAAGCTGAATTATGAAATTGTGGGTGCCACTCCCACCCTTACCCTCATCCCTCCAACCTTACTGGAGGATGCAAGGCTGAGACTGTGGCTATGGAAGCGTGGACAGGGCAATGTTTCATCAGCATCTGAAAAATACATTAATTTACTCTACCACTGAAAGACATGTAAGAAGATCCTCCTCTCCATGATGACGAAGATGGCATTACAAAGGTAATTCTTTGATCCTACCAGTTCTTAGGGTGCTTCCACCCACCCCCCACCCGCCCCCCCCCCCGCCAAATATGCTTTCTTGACAACCACACGGGACTAATTTGGTACAATTAACAGCTACCATAAGTCACAGAATCGTAGTACCACAGAATGCTTTGGGTTGGAAGGGACTTTTACAGGTCATCCAGTCCACCCTCACTACAGGAATAGGGACACCTTCCACTACATCAGGTTGTTCAGAGCCGCATCTGACCTGACCTTGAATGTTTCGAGGGATGGAGCCTCTGCTACTACCCTTGGCAACCTTGCACTTGGCCATGTTGAAATTCATGAGGTTAGCACAAGTCCACCTCTCACTCAAGCCTGCCCAGGTGCCTCTGGATGGCACCCCTTCTCTCCAGCATGTCTACTGCACCACACAGCTTGGTGTCATTGGATTCACTGCATGACCACATTCTTGGCTCCTGTTCAGCTTTTCATCGACTGGTACCCTCAACTTCTTGCTAGTACATAGAGATCTACAACACCAGTTTATCCTTGTTTATTAACAACAGCTATACTTGTGTTTCCAAGGACTTTTGTGGGGTTCTTTTCAAAGGCAATTTTGCCTCACTTAAACACTCAACACTCCCACACTACACTGACATCCAAGAAAAAAACGAAAAGGAGAGAGAATGAATATAAGGAAAGCCCCTGTTAACTGCAATTACTACAGTAAGATATGTACTACAAGGTTCAGTGCTAAAAGGGGAGCTCTCACCCCTGTACCTTGTGCATTTCTCCCATTCAAGTGACCTCCTTGTCTGGAAATGCCCTTGGAACGAAATACATCTACCTACAGAGCAGATACACCTGTTCTGCTTCTTGGACAATTAGCTGCTTCCCGAACTCTAACAACCTGAGAGAAACTATTATTCAAAAAGAATTTGTTTCTGTAAGATTTTGAAAGCAGAGATGATAGTTTTCTCTTTCTGAGTTCTACATCCTCTTAAAATTAATTCTCCCTCATGCTGAGGCTCTGGAGCGTGTCCAGAGAAGAGCAACAAAGCTGGTGAAGGAGCTGGAGAACAAGTCATATGAGGAGCAGCTGAGAGAGCTGGGGTTGTTTAGCCTGGAGAAGAGGAGGCTGAGGGGAGACCTCATTGCTCTCTACAACTACCTGAAAGGAGGTTGTAGAGAGGAGGGTGCTGGCCTCCCAAGTGACAGGGGACAAGACAAGAGGGAATGGCCTCAAGCTCCACCAGGGGAGCTTCACGCTGGACATAAGGAAGAAATTTGCCCACAAAGGGTCATGGGGCACTGGCAGAGGCTGCCCAGGGAGGTGGTTGAGTCCCCATCCCTGGAGGCGTTTAAAAGACGGGTGGATGAGGCGCTCAGGGACATGGTTTAGCGGCAGATAGGAATGTTTGGACTCGATGATCCAAGAGGTCTTCTCCAACCCAGTGATTCCGTGTTTCTATAACACTCTTCCGAAGGAGGGCTGGGGGCGGGACGCC
This sequence comes from Phaenicophaeus curvirostris, assembly GCF_032191515.1. Classification (NCBI taxonomy): domain Eukaryota; kingdom Metazoa; phylum Chordata; class Aves; order Cuculiformes; family Cuculidae; genus Phaenicophaeus; species Phaenicophaeus curvirostris. Next base: position 91,081,113 of record NC_091392.1, read on the forward strand.
GATGAGGCGCCGCGGCCGCCGCCTCCCGCAGGGACCCCGCTCGCCCCGAGCCCGGGGGCGTGGGGGTGGGGGGGGCAGGAAGCGCGCCCCCCGCGCGCGGCGCCTCGCCCCCGGAAGCGGTTGGGGCGGCCGCGGGGGCGGGGGGAGCGGCTGGCGGCGGCGCGCGCGGCCCCGAGCGAGGGAGCAGGCGCGGCCCCGGCCGCCCCGCAGCCCGCGATGCCCTCGGGCCGCCCGCCACGCCGCGGGGCATGGTGAGCACGGGGCCGCCGCGCCCCGCGGGGACACGGCAGCCGGCCTCGCCCATCCTCCTCCTCCTCCTCCTCCTGCTGCTGCTGCTGCCGAGGGGCGCCGGGGCGCAGAAAGGTGGGTGCGGGAGCGGGCGGGGAGAGACGGACAGACAGAAGCCCTCTGCTCCTCTCTTGGGGAAACCTCACCTGGAGTGTTGCGTCCTGTTGTGGGATCCTCAACATGGGAAGGATATGGAACGGTTGGAACGAGTCCAGAGGAGGGACACAAGGATGATCAGAGGGCTGGAGCACCTCCCATGCGAGGACAGGCTGAGAGAGTTGGGGTCGTTCAGCCTGGAGAAGAGAAGGCTTCGAGGAGATCTTAGAGCGACCTTCCAGCACCTAAAAGGGCTACAGGAAAGCTGGGCAGGGACTGTTTACAAAGGCTTGTGGTGATGGGACTAGGGGCAGTGAGTATAAACTGGAGAAGGGCACATTTAGGCTAGACATAAGGAGGAATTTCTTTGCGATGAGAGTGGTGAGGCGCTGGCACAGGTTGCCCAGGGAAGTTGTGGCTACCCCATCCCTGGAGGTGTTCAAGGCCAGGTTGGATGGGGCTTTGAGCAGCCTGGTCTGGTGGGACATGTTCCAACTGGGGGTTGGAACTGGATGATCTTTAAGGTCCCTTCCAGCCCAAACTGTTCCATGATTCTATGACACTGATGCTGGGAACGAGAGCCCCCACCTTTGCTCTGCACTCTGGCATGTGACCCAGAGTCTGCCCCCTCCCTGGCCAACAAAGGGTGAAAAAAAAAGTTCCACTCTGTGAAACCCCGCTTCTGCCCCATGGAGTTGTAGGATGGTTTGGGTTGGAAGGGACCTTAAAGCCCATCCAGCTCCAACTCCCCTGCCATGGGCACCTACCACCAGACCAGGCAGCTCAAAGCCACATCTAACCTGGCCTTGAGCACTTCCAGGGATGGGGCATCTGCAGCTTCCCTGGGCAACTTGTGCCAGTGTCTCACCACACTCAGCATGAAGAATTTTTTCCTAATGTCCAGTCTGAATCTTACCCCTTCCAATTTGAAGCCATTCCCCCTTGTCCTATCGCTCCGTGCCCTTGCAATTTTGGGGTGCTCGCCCCACGGGGCAGAAAGGGGGCGCCTGCAGGTAGCCCGCACTCTCTCAAGAGTGGACAGGTTTTCCCAGCCTGAGGGGACATTGCGGCGGGTTCGACCGAGGTGAGGTGGGGGCTTGGAGGCACGAGAGTGGGTCCGAAGGGTGTAGGGGTGTTTGTCGTCTTGGATCAACATCCCGTTTTTGGGGGAGACTACCTGGGCCGCAGGGGACCTCTGGGTTGTCTCTCCGCAGGCTTTGTGTGGAGTGGTGTGAGCCAGGAGGCAGATAAAGGGGGATTCTTGCTGTGCAAATAAACGTAGAGCATGTAGAAATGTATATAGGGCATATGCGGGGAGTCAGGAATCTGTGATAGGCAGGGTTTGGGGTTTTTTTGTTTGTTTAGAGAAGTCAGGGAGATTTATCCTCTTCAAATGGAATTATAGATTGAGCTTTAGGACTTTGAAAATGACAAGGCACAAGTTGGTCACTTCATGGCAGAAGATCAGAGGATGGCACAGCAACTGTCACTTTGATCATACACGTTGGAGAAAGTGGTGGGAGTGAATGTTTTGACAGCATCTTGAAACTTGCAGTTCTGTGATCACAGGGGTTGAGAAGAGAAATTTTATGGTTTCCAGTTCTGCTTGCTTCTTGTGCTGGTCTTGCTTTGTTTCAGAAACTCAACTCTGTTTTTTCATAGCATTCTCTTTCTGCACATCTAAGAGAGAGATGGGAATATATCTGAATGTTATGAATACAGTATTTAAATGCACAAGGGAAATTGAAACTACATGCACTGTACTGTTAAGCACACAATTTATTTTTTGAAGGGAAAAACATCAGAGGTGTGTGTAGAGCAAGCTAGTCGTGTTGAACTTAACCTTTTCAACTTATTTCCAGCTAATTGTGTTTAATGTTTTTTTAGTGTATTCCTACACACATACAAAAACTAATGCTAAAAAGCATTTGGCATACCTGGTTTTGTTTTGGTTTGTTTCAATTTATAAGGGAGGAGGAGAAGACCCATTTGCTTTTGAGAGGAAATTGGGCAATTTTAGCATTTAGTCTTTTGAAGGTTGTTGCTGGGTGAGTCAGGCAGCAGCGAGGTGTTACTTCATGCTGTAGGAGCATCACACTCCAAATACTTGTGCTGATTTGACACTTGTCTGACCTTTTGGTGAGCAAACTGAGTTTGTTATTCTAGGAGCAAACTGAAATAACTGTGGAAGGGTGGTGGTGAGAGTCATAATTTTCCTCCAGATTATTGCATTGGATTGGCTCAGTGAGTAGTCAGAGATTTGCTAGAGGGAGTGGGACCACGCTGTAAGAAGTTGGACTGTGTGGACAGCAGGCTTTTTCAATGTGCTGTTCACTTTAGCTTTCTGTACTCTGAGAAACCACTGAAGAACTCATACCCAGAATTTTACTTTGCAGTGTCCCTCTAGTTAATGCTTGAAGCTTGCACATAAGTCTCATTTTTGAGTAGAAGGAGAACCTCTTTATTGACAAACTTCATTTTATTGGATGACAAAAAGCAGAGCTTATTTTAAGGTTAGGGTCTCTGGTGGTGTTGAATGCCATGTTCTTCAGAATGAGAAACTGTTGGAGCTTCTGAGGAATGTTCTGCCAAAATGCTTTCATTTATCTTATTCCAGAGAGGGTTTGGGAGCCCATATCCTGTATCTTTAAATGCTGGCATAGTTCTAATTTGAATAAGGAGTCCCATAGAGAAATGAAACTGCTGTCTTCCTCGTGAAGGGTCTGCACAGAGGTGTTACTGACTTATTTTATTAAATATATGCACAGGCCTCTAAGAGAATATGTTGATTGCCAGTGAAAGTACCCAAGGCTTAGGAAATTCCACGGTTAAAGTTGCTTTTAAGCTCTTTTATGAAAATACAGTAAGTGATACTATGTTGGAACCTAGCCTCATTTATTACATTAGGGAGGCTGATACTCTGTTAATAAGCAGCTATTCATTTTCTTTTCTGCTGTTCAACAGCTCTAAGCCTCACGTACTGCGTGGTATTTAAATCTTGTTTTGAAGACAGTGTTTTCATTTCTCAGATGGTTTTCTGTAGAGCACCTCCTTAGTATCAACTGATTTAAGAATAACAGTATGGTTTTGGTTAATGTTAAACTTGCTTTGAATACTGGGTCAAACTTTCTGCTCCTGCTCCTCCCCTTCCAGATAGCTGCAAACTGAGGAGTGAAAAAGTGCAGGTACTGCTGCGATGAATTCACTTTTCACTTAGTAGTCTGCTGTATTGTCTTGTAGGATTTGAGGGAGATTTTTTTCAGTCTGTCCTACTCAAAACTGTTCAGTGTATGTAATTCAGCATTTTTCGGTCAAGGTCTTGAACTTGAGCGTTTCGCTCCCTTGGAAAACATGAACATTTTGTATGAGGTTGAACACCTTCAGAAACACTGGAAAAGATTCAACAGAAAAGTACCCTAAGCTGTGTTTTATACGATCTTATGCATCGGGGCAGACCAGCTCTTGTTATTTTGGAAACAATTCTGTGGTGACTCTAGCTCCTGGTTGCAAGGAAATTGATATTTGAAAAATACTTAAAGTGTTTTATTTGTTTTTCATGCAATTAAGCAGGTGTGAATGAAAGCAAGCCAGGACCCTGTAGGCTTCCTGCTCTTTGTGGATTTCATTTTGAGAAACAGTGATCTTAACACATGTTCAGCTATTGACATAAATTTGGTATAGCCTTTTAGTTAGTTAAGTTTAATTGTTTTTTGGATTTAGAAAAATACACAGCTGAGAGAGGGATGGTTGCTTAGTTTTCATCAAAACAGAAGTTGAATAATGCCTCAGTTATTCTGAAGGCTGTAGGGTCTGTGAAGCAAACCCTTTTGTTATCACACGTGTATTTTAGCAGCCATCTGTTGAGATTCGTAGTGGGTACTGATTTGCATATAAAACTGGAAGAAAGCCTTAAGTTAAAAATAAACTTTAGATTCTGAGGTTGATTCCCAAGTGATTTGAAGCAGATTTGTTTGCAACCTTTTCTGTAAAAAAAAATATAACTCTAGATGCTTGGTTTTGAATGTGCTTCCCACATTGTGTTCTAAAAAAACAGCAGTCTATAAGGGTGTTGTTATATCTCAAACCTCATTGAATAAAGTACAAGAAAGTGATTCAGCACTGTAGCTTAAAAATGTTTGCTTCAGTGTAGTGAAGAAAAATAATTTTTGAATGTACAGTGCCGAGTTACTATGATCTGAAAACCTCAGTGAGAGAACTGATCATTCTGTGAACATCGAGCCTTATGAAATAGTTTTCTGTGGCCTTATGTTTTGCGATTGATCTGCGGTATTCCTGGATACATTGCATGTTCCCTCTTCCTCTTCAATTCATCTGTGTGCTTTCCCCTTCACCCTGCAGTGTTCCTAGTCTCACCTCTGCTTGTCCATCTGGCCAGGCAGTACCTAATGGTGGCTTTGACTGTGGCCAGTCTGGCATTAGGCACGTGCTGATCTGTCAGCCTAACCTCTGCCTTTCTCTAGGACCTGGCATAGCTCATGGTCATTCAGATGCTGGTGGCTGAAACAAACAGCTGCAGCAACCATTGGGATTTCCTAGTCACTTACTATACAGGGCTATCTTGGTGTCTTTGTCACTGAAGTGCTGCTGAGTTCAGAAGTTCCTGGGACAGGTGGGAAGACTGGAACTAGCTGTGTGGGTTTTGTGAACTTTGTTTCCTAAAACTTTGTTTCAGACTTAGAAGTAACTGTCTGTCCCTTTTGGTCTAAGATAACCTTCCAGTAACCTCTGAACTTCGAGCCTGAAAGGATCTAACTATGCCCTCCAACTGCGAATTTGGAAGAAAGGTGTCTTGATTTGGGGAGAAGGAAACAGACATGGAGGAGGTGGCTCTAGCTGCATATCAGCTGGGCAAGAGGGAAGGAGAGAGGCCACAGCTTCTCTCTAGATGTGCTAGAAGAGATTATGTCCTTCTGGAACAGGGGACTGACAAGGGTTTCAGCTGCCAAGTTAGCCCATTGCAGGTGTCTTTTTCCTGATACAGAGAGCTGCTGCCATGTGAATACAAAGCCCTGCCGCAAAACCATCTGCCACATGAGCAATTGTCGTGTGTTGCCCTTCATACAAGTGCCATTTTCTGCTCTTGCTAAATTAGATTGGGTGGTGTCTCAATGCCCTTTGTATCCATTGTCCTTGTCTGGGCTCAGCTGGGAAGAAAAGAGTCACAGCCAAACCCACAAGGAATTATTTTTATTAAAAAGACTGCTAGCTCTTTGGATGAGAGATTTATTATCCCTCAAATTACCATTAGAACAAGTCTTTTATGATGGGGAGGGCAGTGCTCTGTTGAACTGTTGGATTTTGCTAATAGGACAGTTTTACTTAAGAATGCAGAGTGCTTCGAAGATGCAGTTGTGCAGAATGCAGGCTCTTGAGGAGTTCAGGATTGCTACATGTAGACAGGAGTGCTATGGAAAATCTCCTTTATCATTGTGTTGTGAAGCACGGAATAACTTTTCAAGAATGGCTTAAAGTTCTGTCAGGCTTAGCTGATGTGTTTGCTGATTCAGGTTTTCTGATGCTCTATTTCACTTCCCAGCATTATACCTAGAAGGTAGCTGTGCTGAGGAGGAACAGTGCTTTAGAGAATTGTGTGGAAGAATGCTGTTCTGGGGAAAACTGAACCGGTATTGGAAGTAAAAATTTGACCTAATGATGGTGAAAATTCTTTGGTATGAAAAAAGGAATCTCAGCAAAGTTATTCTTCCTCCTCCAGTTACTGAGCCTTACTTGAAGTGCTTAAGTGAGTCTGGTGGGCAGAAGGTACGTACATGTGTTCTGCAGAACCATTCTTTCCGGGAGGTTGTCTCACAGTACTGATACTCTTTAGCCTTGGTCATCTTTGGGAGCCTGTTGAGGTTGTGCTAGCCTAGTCTGCTCCTCTAAAGGAAGAAGGAATCACCATTTTGTGTAAACAGTCTTAGAGTTCTCATACTTGATCCCAGAATGTATTGCATTTTGCTTTGGATTTAAGCAGTACAATGCACGTTGGTTTTATATATGTGTGTGTGTATAGCCATGTATACACACATGCACATAAAAATCGAGTACCTGGGCTGGTGTTGAAAAAGTAACATTAATGTTCTTCCAGAAGCTAGTATTCTGTTACTGTATGCATCTCAACCCAGTGACCTTCTAGCATGTCAGTGCAGTCTTTAGGAAAATTATTTTCCTGGTACTAAATGGAGAAGCTTAGCTTTCAAAATTTGGAGGAATGTTTTCTTATGTTATTCGCATTAGGGAAAAATGATCCATCTTCTTTTCTGCAGTTCTGCCACCTGCTTTATACTCTGCCAAATGATATATTAGGTTTTTAATGTAATCACTGCTGTTCTGTACAGTTTCAGTCATCAGCTAGTTAAGTGCTGCCTTGAATGCATCAGCTTTGATAGCTCAGATAATCATCAGTACAAATGCAATCCTTGTTGGAATTGTTGCTCTATGTTTTGACAAATGTTTCTGCAGTGGTTATTTTATCCATATTTTGAAAGGTTTTAAAATAAGGTATTGCCTGTCACCCGCCTTTTGTAGCTGCACTCTGGGGAGACGGTTAGGATAACCTAGAATTTGTTTTGTAGCCAAAATATTTCCATCTCTGCCTGCATTTGTTGATTAAGAGTTACTTTTAGATAGATTTCTTCAATCAAATGCTATGGAACTTCCATGATCCTTTTTTCAAAGCAAGTAGTATAGTTAAAACCATTGTCCAAGCATAGACTGTGGATTTGTGACTAAACTGAGGTTACAAGTGGTGGGGAGTGGAAGCAGCAGTAATGTTAACCTAAAAGGCCATGTAGCAACTTGCGTTAAAATAGGATCTATAAAGTTTCCATTGCTGTTTTTTGTACAGAGTGGTGGTTTATTGTCTGTGAAGCCTGTTCATTAATGTGGTAAGACTGTGAAATACCATATTTTGCTGATCTTCATGCTTTGCCTTCCATAATTTGAGGCAAACAACTTCAGCTAAGCTATTCATATTCTGTTTGAGCTTGTTGCTTTGTATTTGGCCACTTTTATTGTTATTTGAATTAAAAATTATTCTTGAAAATGTGATATTTATGTGACATTTGGACAGCAGAACAGCATTGATTTTGAAAATGGCTTTTGTTTGAAGAATTCTTTGTCTAGTGTTTGAAAAAGAAAACAAATCCCAGCCCTTGGATGAGTAAGAAAACTAACCTGTGCTCTTTCTTATCTGCTGTTTCATAAAATCATGGTTTGGGCTGGAAAGAACCTTAGAGATCATCCATTTCCAACCATGCCATGGGCAGGGACACATTTCACTGGATCATGTTACTCAAAGCCTCATTCAACCCATTCCAGTGTCTCGCCACCCTCACAGTAAAAAATTTCTTCCTGATTTTTAATCTAAATCTCCCCTCTTTCAGTTTAAAACCATTCTTCCTCATCCTGTCTTTGCACTGCCTGATAAAGAGACCCTCCCTAGCCTTCCGGTAGGCTTCCTTTAAGTACTGGAAGGCTGCTGTAAGACGGAGCCTTCTCTTCTCTAGGCTGAAGAACCCCAACAGCCTGTCCTCCAAGGGAGGTCCTCCAGCCCTCTGATCATCTTTGTGGCCCTTCTCTGACTTGCTTTAACAGCATCATGTCCTTCCAGTGCTGAGGACTCCAGAACTGAACGTATTGACTCTAGGTGAGGTCTCATGAGAGTGGAATACAGGGGCAGAATCACCTCTCTCGCCCTGCTGGTCATACTTCTTTTGATGCAGCCCAGGATATGGTTGGCCTTCTGGGCTGCATGTGCATGTTGACAGCTCATGTTGAGCTTCACATCAATCAGCACCCTCAAGTCCTTCTCTTCAGGGCTACTCTCAATCCATTCTCTGTCTAGGCTGCGATTGTGCTTGGGATTGCCCTGACACAGGTGCAGGACCTTGCACTTGGCCTTATTGAACTTCATGAGGTTAGCACAAGCCCACCTCTCAAGCCTGTCCAGGTCTCTCTGGATGGCATCCCTTTTCTCCAGTGCGCCGACCATGCCACATAGCTTGGTGTCATTGGTTTCACTGCATAACCACTTAATTTTCCTTGGTGAAGAGCTGTAAAAGGGTAAATAATTTTCTTGTGGTTGCTAAACTCTTCAAAAATTAATTTAAGGCAGATGTTTCATACCTGTTTATCTACTGGCATCTCAGTTGCAGTTCAGTCAGTTGCATTGTCGGATGCAAGTGAGCTCATCAGTGACATCAAGATGGGAGGCAGCTTGAGCTGCAGTGGTCACACAGTGGTAGAGTTCAAGGTCCTGAGGGATATGGGACAAGAAAGGAGTACGGTCAGGCTCCTATATTCCAGGAAAGCAAACTTCCAGGTCTTCAAGGAGTTGGTCAGTAGAACCCCCTGGGATATGATCCTCAAGGAAAATATTTAAAGATGCTTTCCATAAAACGCAAGAGTGCTCAGTCCCCAGATGTAGGAAATCAGGCAGAGAAAGGAAAAGACCAGTGTGGCTGAGTCAAGACCTGCTGGTCAAACTGAAGGCAGTGTAAGCAAGGACATGGAACCTCAGAAGAGTTGTGTATGGATGGGGTCAGGAAGGCCAAGGCACAGCTGGAGCTGACCTTGGCACATGGAGAACAGCAAGAAGGGATTCTACATGTATGTCAACCAGAAAAGGAAGGTTAAAGAAAGCATACCCCAACTGATGAATGGAAATGGTAACCTAATATCAACAGATGGAGAAGTCTGAGGTACTCAACAACTTTTTTGCCTGTCTTCACCAACAGCTGCTCTCCTCACTCCTCCTGGATTAAGGAACAACAAGAAGGGGACCAGGGGAGTATAGCCCCTCCCACTGTAGAGGAGGATCAGGTTTGTGACCTCCTGAGGAACCTGAACATATATGCGTCTGCCGGACCTGATAATATGCATGCCAGAGTCCTGAGGGAACTGGCTGATGTGCTGGCCAAGCCACTCTCTATGATATTTGAAAAGTCAGGGCAGTCGGGAGAAGACCCTGGTGACTGGAAGAGGAGTAACATTGTATCCATTTTTAAAAAGGTTCTGCACCGTGGTTACAATAGCATACATAGCTGTTGCATTAGTAAGTGTTTTTGTGTACGCTGAATAAAGTTTATGAACTTAATTGTGTCATTCTTGGCAACAGTCATATTGAATAATAAGGAGTTCACCCGCATGCTGTAAATAAAGTAAGTGTGTTTTTTAAGAATTAAGTTAGAAATGGTTGGTTTCGTGGGTGTTTTTTATTATTGTTTTTGTTTTTTTCCTCTCTGTTTAAAGCATGCTGGCTGTTAGTTAAATTCTCTCTCTCAACACACCTCTAAATCAAGTCTGAAGACTTTCTGGAAAGTTAAATGTAATGCAGTGTTCTAAATTCCCTTTGGTTAGAATCATGACTATCCAATTGTAAAGTAGTTGTGGTATACAAGAAATTGTACTTAAAAGGTCCCTTCTTGACTTCAGTACTGTGAAACTATCCTTTTGTAAAATGACCTATGAGTTAGGAATAGAGGGGTTCTAACTTGACACTTTTTTGAAAGGTAAAGTCTGGAGGTTTGTTTGTGTGTGTGTGTGTTTGTTTTAGAAATATTTCTTCAGTGCTTTCTTTATGCCACAGTTTATCTTCATAGGTAAGACTATATTGCACTGGTTTTGGTCGTTGTGGTACTTGAACATATTTCTTAATTTATTTTAAGTTTGGGGTTTTTTGTTCTGTCCTGTGTGGATATCTTTGGGTTTGTTAACATTTTTCATTGTTCAGTAAAAGTCTAAATAAACGTTATTACTCTTTATGATGCAAAAATTCAATTCAACTCCAGAAAAATCACTGGAGACATTTTTAATCATATTTAGAGATTATGCATCATTTACATACTGAAAAATGAAAATAAAATTAATAGTCAGATAATCTATATGCTTTATTAAATATCCCCTCCACACTTCATTAACTTCCCATGTTAATTCCCCCTGTACAGCTTCCTCTCAGATTTTCAAGGTTCTTTCCAAATTTACTTTTAATTCAAGGAAGAGGTTTTATCATCCAAGACTGTAATAGCATCCATTGGAATGAAAATCCCACCAGCTGCTGATCTTTGAATCATCAGCCTTGCTGAAATTTGGTGTATTTTGTGTGAGCCACATGGATTCTATCTTTTAACTTTTCTTCCCCACAGTGGTTCTGTTAAAAATAAACTGATTTTCTTGGTTCTTTACTTGAAGTGCTGTAGGAGATAACCATTTGATACACCCTTGAGAAATATCATTAGTGGTAGAAAAGGGACCTTGAAAAGCTTGATACGCTTCTGTAAGTGGTTGTGAGCAGGTATAGTATGATGGTATAATAGCTTCCCAGAGTGATACTGCCAGTCATATTACACTGATATAGTTGGTCTTGGTCTGGCATTTAGACAGAGCTTGTAAATGTCTTGTAAAATTATTCCAGATTTGCAAAAGGCTAATTATTTTTCCTCCCTAAATGTCATTTTCTCCTCCTATTCAGTGCTTCATTTGTGATTTTCTTAGTCTTAGGTTGGGCAGTCCTAAGACATCAAATATTGCTTAATTGTGAAGAGGAAATCTTTTTGGGTCTCTCAACTGCTGTTTCTTGAGGTAGTAGTAGTAATGGTTTTAGTGCCTGGTTGCGGCTTCAGACATCATCATAGTAGAGAGAGAAACACTGTTTTAGCAATTTTGCCACAGTTCTCTTTATACATCCTATTTTTGCACTTCTGGTTTTATATTGAGATGACACTAAAGTGGCATATTAATTAGACTTGGCAACACAAGCAACTTGTATAGCTGATTGGGTGTAAATGTTCTTTATCTAGAGAAATCCCATGGGAATGAGGCTGATGAAAGATCCTCAATGTCTTGGGGGGGAAAGCTGAATTAGGAAAACAGTGGAAACAGCAGGTGAATTATGGTGGTGCAGTTTTTCTTAGATACTTCTCAGCATTAGGAATTTTGACTCTGAAAGGATAGTTTACTGCAGTGATCCTGCATCTCTCTAGTTGTGCACTTCTGTTTGCCAACAAGTTCACAGAGGTTTTCATAGTTGGCAGCTGTTGCATCTTTAGCAGGACTGTAGCCAGTTAAATCTGTATCTGGTCATTTTAGCTTTGCTCCAAAATGGTTAAGACTTGGCGAAAAACATCTTAACCTTGTTCACTGTGGTGGAAAGGAGCCACTGGCATTTAATTTTTCTTTAACACGTCCATGAAGTTTGTGAAACCAGGGAGCCATGAACCATACTATCAGTTAATTTCAATTTTTATGCTGTGGTATATAGGTGTCAAAAATATGTATTATTATCACAAGGGAGGAAAGAGAGATGCATTAAATTTAATGCTTTTGAACCTTACATGCAAAGTCCAGTGGTGATGATTTTTTATGTTTTTCTCAAGTGTATTTCAAAACATCAAATAAAACATTTTCCTTACTTTATCTCATCATTTTTAAAGAGCTGTTTTCAAGGTCTTCAGTTCTATAACACAAGGTGTCCTTTCCTTCTTGCTGTGAAGAAGTTACAGCAGAGCTGATGGGCAAGTTTAAAGTTCACAGGCAGTTTTTACTGGAGCTTCACATACTACTGACTTCCTACAAGCTCTTGCTATAGTTTTGTGATAATTTTGGCAATTAAAAACTAGTGAACTGATTTATGAACTGGTAATGCAGGAGAGAAAAAGATGACCATAGTGTTAGTTAAGTATGTGAATTACTGGTATGATTGGGAAATTTTTTGCTTCTTTGTTGACGTGTGCAAGACTTGTGAAATTTCATTCTGTCCTGGTGTGGTGAAGAGTTTGAAGACAAGAGAGTTGAAGCCTATTCTGACCTTGATTACTGCTTATTCTTGTGGAGTTTTGTGTGACCATCTGTGCGTTATTTTTTATTTCCTTCATCAGCTGTGTTTCTGGTGCCTAGCGCTTGGAGCACTGAAGCACAACACTGTTTATTTTCATGAAGGTGTTGGTACAGATTGCTAAGTAAATGATATGTCTTGGGAAGCAGGCAAGTTGCGTGTGCCAGACAAAAGACAACATACAGTATGAGTTGTCACTATAATTCAACATGGGCAGTAGATCAGGAGGGTTTCTGCATTATGTACCATTGAACGCAGAGCCATTTTACATAGTCCTCTTGTAAAACACTTTTCACCATGGCTAGCCTGTGTTTGTAGGCTGCTTTTGCCTGCATAGTATCTAAGCAAGTCATAGCTGCCTTCAGGGACTTACTGGCATCATTTCCCTGACAGAGCAAAAGCTCTGCAATGGTCTAACACAAGTGATCTTTCATTTCTCGTCTTACGAAGTAATCAGTTTAGTTGGCACATGATAGTGGAGAAAGCACATGTCTTACCTGCTCTAATGATGTAACAATTTGAAATAATTTGTTTTAAAATGTTATCATATTTTGGATGCTAAATTCAGCAAGGCACATTATTCTGTTGTGCAAAATTCAGTGGCTGAAAGTTAAGACTGTGTTTCCAGAGGTGATGATTGAAAAGCTATGCTTACAGATGAAAATAATAAAGTGCTAATTATTACTAGCCCAGCATGCGGCTAGTCTTGTAAATGAAAACAGTAAAATTTTGTTGTAATGACATCTTAAATATTGTACTTTTGCTATAAGAGCAAGAATAAGCCTTTGTCTCCTTACCCACCCCCTACCTGGCCTCAGATGCCAACATTTTGAAAGGGAAAGTGCTTGTTGTGCTTCACCTTGTGTCCTGTTCCTATCTTTGTTAAACCTCGGCCTGTAATTTCATTGCCCTTCTGAGGTACCCCACAGCAAGTAAATCAATCTGAGCTGAGACAACCGTAATCCCACCTCCACTCCTTTCCTTGCCCAGCTGCTGGCAGTTGCACAATGAGCTGCCTCAGAGAGGTGAGTTGGTTGAAATCTTAACACTGCTGTGGGAAGGCGTAGGGGCGCTGATTTGTCTTTAGACAGCTCAGTTCCTGAAGCCAGTGCTCTTATGTGGCTGGTCTTCCCAGGGGAGGGATGATTTCTGCGTTTCTGTTTGGGATTCAAGGTAGTTTGAAATGCACACACAGACTGGCAGTGCTGGTGAAATAAGCAGTTGCTGGTGTTTCCCTACACTTACGCTGTCCTGTCCCTCTGTCAGGAAAGGCACTTCTGCATGTGCACGCTGAAGTAAATTAGGAGATTGCTCTAGGCTAAAACTAACAGCTATTTTTATCTCAAGTGTCTGGTCTGCTTTACCATGTGGCTGCAGAAGTGTTTACCTCTGGTACCAGGAAGAGTGTGAGAACAAGTGGCCAAAAGCAAGAGGCAGACAAGTCTTGCTTTTTTCTGTGACTGCACTAATTTAAAGAGCCTTCAAGTGTTTATCGAGCTATGGCCCCACTTACGTGTCAGGTATGTTATATTGTGAAACATCTGTAACGGGATGGAATGCTGAAACCAGTGTGCTGAGGCAAATAGATGGCATTAAGGAGAAGGTGGACTGTGTGCTTGGTGGCTTAAGAAAATGAGTTCTGACAGAGCAGATTCCTTCCTGAAGAACACAGTTCTGTGGATTTGGGTGGAAGCAGCAATGAGTTTGGAGAACACAAATAAGGGTATTTGAAAATACCTGAAAAAGCTATTTAGATTTTGTCTCTGTCGCCTCATTTCTTCAGTGTTTCTTATTCATGGAATTGTTTTGATGGTTGTGTAACCTCTCCTGCCCACACCACATCAGCAGTGGCAGGCTGATAAAGATGAGGGAAATGTGGAGTGCAGGAACTAAACAGAAGAGGAGAAATTATAGTAGCTCATTGAATCAGAAAGAATTGTTATTTGGAGTTAAAATGAATGCATTGAAGTATCTTTTTGCTTACATAACTAAAGTTTTAAAGGATCTACCTTTACTTAGTTAAGAAAGATTGAATTACATTCTGTATGTAGCCACAAACGTACAGAAAATCTTGGCTTACCCATGTAAAATCTTCTCAAGAAACCCAGTGGTTAAATGGAGTCTGTTCAAAAGGCAGTGCCACGTGTTAAAATTGAGATCAGTGTTTTGATATGCATCAGTTATGCATTATAGACTGTGATCTTAAACTGTCTGATGTCTTTATTTTATCACTCTCTCTTCTCCAAGTAAGGAATGGGAAAGCATTCTCTAGTCTTAAAGATTAATTTTTAACATGTTTTGGTAGTGAGAACAAGATTAGCAGTCACTAACAGCAGCCAATCTCAGGGGGAAAAAATTCTGATTAATCGACTTCAACAACTAGAAAGAATAATTTATCTTTTTTTGTGGTTATTAATAGAGTACTTAGCACCCACTCCTGCGTGTGCAGTATCCTCTCATTTCATTGGATTTTACATTTTCTTCTTATCCAATGCATTTCGGTATGTTTGTGTTGGTTCAAATTCTGTGTTCTGTTGATGTAAAGACCTTGAGTATGAGAAATCATTTTAAATCATCTGTATGATTGCATCAGACATCAGTGTGCCATAGCCCACAGTTCATATGTAATCCATCAGGGTAATTTGTCCAGACTGTATTCGAAGGCGCCTGCAGAAGAGATGAATGGTTCTCCTGGTGACATCAGGGTTTTTTTTCTCTACCAGCTTTTTAAGAGGTGCCTAACTCATGTTTTGGTGAAGAGCCAGGCTTATTAATGTTTGCTGTGAACATGGACCTCAGGACACATGAAATCCAATGTACCTCTGCAGACTGTACATCTGTGTGCAAGTGATCATGGTGCTTCTGCAAAAAGCTTGCTCTCTTGTGCGGATGCCCCCTTTCTGGAGGTGTTCAGGGCCAGGTTAGATGGAGCTTTAAGCAACCTGATCTAGTGGAAGATGTTTGGAACTAGATGATCTCTAAGATCCCTTCCAACCCAAGCCATTCTATGATTCTGTTCTGCAAGTGCAGTAGGTTTTTTGTGTGATGGAGAAGGCTGAAAGAAACCAAGAGACCAATTCAGCTGTGTACTGAAAACAGAAGTTGTTGGCCTATTCAATAACAGACATTGGAATTGACAGCTGCCACTTTTATGGCTTCTCAGATACTCCACTCATGCACAAAGGTTAAAAGAAGCCAAAGATTCTGTGGATTTATTTAATGACTCCCAAACAAAGTAGTTAATGCTCCTATATATGTGGCTGTGGTGCAAACAGTTGTGATTGTCTCTTGGAGAAATTTTTGAGTGTTGCAGATTGCTCCCCTGATATTGGATGCATATGTGTGTGTCTGGGGTTGATTGGTGGCCTTCCCACAACTTTGATAGAAATGATGAAGTTTACACAGAGGGGCTTAAGAGCTATCCTTTTATAGCACCAGCAAAATAAAACGAGGTTTCATGCAAGTTTCACTGGAAGTGTGGTTTTTAGAAACTTCCGAACTGCTCTTGTGCTGCCCTTGACATATATACTGCATACCAGGCATGCAATGGTAATCTTTAAATTCTTCAGGCATGAAGTGCCTGGCACTTCTGCTATCACTAAGCTAAGTGAAACACACAACAAAATGAGATCTAAAATGTCCAATCGGAACGAACTACTTTTGAAAATTGGCTTCATGGTAAGATGATGCTGTAGAAGCTGTTCAGCACAACTGTTTTTCCTTTCCATTCCTTTCTAGTATGATTTGACAGCAGATTCTCTAATGTGGATATATTAGAAGAATATTTTTCCTTACATGCTTTCAAGAAAGCACACGATAAAAAGGATATTTGAGATTTGTATTTCCATTAAATTGTGAGACAGATTAAAAAGTTTTTCTGTCTAGCTACTGGAAACAAGACCTCCCGTTCTAAGCTACAAGGGCAGATTTGATATTTCTTAGTGACACGTCTTTAAAAGAAAAGTTTCAATGTCTTTGTAAAACTTAAAATATTTTATTTGCACTTTATCACCTAAAGTTGTAAGAGTGGTTTTGGAGTTCTTTTGCTTTTCTCGTCAGAAAAGTGTGCCATGATCATCATACAAACACATTGCCAATATTGTTTCCTGCTTGAGACAGCTGAACAGCAAGCTAGTGAAGAGGATGGTTTAAATGAAAGTTAGGTATCATCTTTTCTACTATTAACTGGAGGAGTTTACAGTTTAAGTACAGTTTGGATCAAAGAAGAAAGCTGAGCTCATCTGTCTTTGACTTCCAGCAGCATAGGCTTAAGATGTAGAAGTGTGGGGAGGAATCAAAGATACGTAACTATGAGCATTGTTGGTACTCCTGATTGTAAGATGTACCATTTTTACGGTTACTGCATTACAATGATAGGGCCATTAAAATGATAAATACTTAACAGTCAAATATTCTAGATCATGCAAGCAATTTTATTTTCCTAAAAGTGCACCCAGAGCAATGTATCTGCTTGTACAGGTGAAACCTGTTACGATTTCATTGTCAAAAAGCTAATATATGAGTGTATGTGCATATTTTAAGTCTGTTAAAGAGTAAACGGTTAATCGCTCCTCTCGCAGGACCGGAAAAACGCAGAAGTGGTTAACTTTCTCATTGTTTTTATTTATGACATAACCTAAAACTGACTGCTGCCTATGTTGAAAATTATTTATTTCTGCAGTATAAGGAGTTTTGAAATACTAGCTACAAACATCACCATGAATAGAGACTTAGTATGTATTTTTTTTCTATTGTTGTTAATATGATAAATTCCATGTATTTTGTTTCAGTATTTTTCTTGACTGTTAAATGTATTATGACTAATAAGGCATCTGATGTTTAAATGTATGCTAACTAATGAACCAAGGTCATGCAAGTTTTGCATGATGAATCCTTCCCTTACTCTTAGGTTTATAAAATACCTTTGGAAAGAAACCAGGATTGAAATAATACACAAAACATACCGTTTAAGTTACATCTTTGTAGTACTGGGCAATTGTATCTCATGTAATAGAGCAACAGTACTTCAGGGAAGTAATTTATCAGCTGTCAAATATTATGGAAGTAATATTTGTCATGCAATGCAACAAAATATTTTAAAGCAAATTGCTAAAACCGAATGAAGAAAAACATGGCTAAACAGCTTCTTTACAAATAGAACTTTTGACGTTACTTAGGAAGCTATTCCAGTTACCTTTTACAAAAGAAGATGCATCTTTTTTTTTCCGAGACTGTTAGCAAGGAAAAAAGCTGCAGTTTGCATCTGTTTGTGATTCTGTATATAGCAGCAGCTATATACATAGCTTTATAATATAATACTTTAGCTATTGGAACATGCAGCTACATTTCAGTGTGCTCAGATTGTAAAGAGAATAGATTTTGTTGGTAGAAATCAGGTCCTTTTACAAGCAGATTTGTCAGACTGAGCAGAGTTTATTTTTCCCACATCACTTCAGTGCTTTGGACTTATTTTTCCATTCAGTCATGTATGAAATACACTTAAGAATTCTGAAATTTAGTTAAAATTCTTAAATATGTGTATAATTTTTGTTCCTAAAGCTTGGCTTACCTTTTCATGTTTAGCCAGAGAACTACATATGTTAGCATGCAATATGTAACACTTTCAGACCATCACATTTGTCAATACAAATTATTTTGATAATTGTGAACTTCTAGAGTATGAATCATGACATAACGTTAAATCTGTTGAAAACACTTGGTAGGAGTTGTATACACAGGCATGATTTGAAGGATAAGATGGACTTAAAGATAAGAAATGACAAAGACCTTTTTAGCATCAAATCAAATCTCATTTTTGTCTTTTCTGGTTTTGCTTCCATTGCTTTGTTTAAGGTCCTGATTGTTTTTTTTTATTTCAGAAGATGTCTGAACTGTCTAATGTCAAATCCTGAAAATGATAATGTTGTTCTGGGTCTACTCACTTCATGGGACTAAAATCAATAAATAGGCGTTTTGGCCTCCAGTGATATCAAAACCAAATCAGTGATGTTATGAAGCTTTTTTTTTTTTGTAAGTCTCATGTTATTGCAGGTGTTAATTTTGCTGGTTGTGTCCTTGTGCTCAGGAATACTCTCTTTTGTCTTTATACAGTGATTTATAAAGAGCCAGTGGTGGTGGACATTATTTAAAGAGCATTCTTATTTCCAAAACAACACATGAATTCTTATACATCTTATACTACATACTGTGGGAAATTCAGGTCTAGATGTTGATTAAATAGATTTTTCAGTTTGATTTTTATAATTTGGTTTGGGGAATATACAATTTGTTCTATTTTTTTTCCCTACGTTAACAATTTTTTAGTATTATTACTGCTGTTTAAAATTAATATTCAAATGTTGGATAGAGGGCCCCAGGTTGGAGTTACAGTTTAATTAGTTGTAGAAATCCAGAAAAATTAAGCATGTGCTCTAAAGAACTGGAAGAATTAACTATAGCATTAGAACTGTGGTACAGCAGAAAATAGTGCACTAGCAGTTTGATGGTGGTTCAGACCTGGCAGTTATTTTCAGTAGAGTATTTGCTTCATTGTCTTTCCGCTTCTGTTCTTTGTTATTGTGTTGTGGATACAGTAACAACAGTAAAACTGATGTCGTCTTGTATTATTGACAGTTTTTTCTTTTCTTTTTGGAACCTGTTCACTTTTACGCATTGGTGTTGAGGGAGCATGAAGTAACAAGGACATTTTATATACTGTCTTCAAATTTTTAAGTCATTATGGATGAATTTCTATCTCATTGAGGAAGCTGCAGCAGCTCTCTGGTCACCTATGATGAGAAGTTAAACATTAGGCAAAATTAGTTTAATGGTATTTTCTTACAATTACCATTTCATCTCCATGCAAACTTGGAACTTTCTTGCAACATGATTAAAAATCCAACAGAACTCATACCACTGCTAAAAAACAGGATGACTGAAACACCAATGAAGCTTTGAAGATGAAAGCACATATCTTGATTTATTTTTGTTCTTTTGTAGGTGATGGATGTGGACACACTGTTCTGGGCCCTGAAAGTGGAACTCTTGCTTCGATAAACTACCCACAGACCTCTCCCAATAGCACAGTCTGTGAATGGGAAATTCGTGTAAAGCCTGGGCAGCGAATTCAGCTCAAATTTGGCGATTTTGATATCGATGACTCAGATTCCTGTCATTCCAGTTATTTAAGAGTTCACAATGGGATTGGCCCCACCAGGGCAGAGATAGGTAGGAGCTTTTGTTATTGGTATTTGAAAGCTGTTGTCTTATATAGAACTTGGAAGATACCGTAGGTACTTTCGTTGTGTTTTAAATTTCTCCTTCTTTACCTGCCCTAAGCAGAGTAACTGGTAGGTATATGATGTTAGTTAAATTCTTTTTTATAGCCCTAGAAAACTGTTATAATTCAGTTGGATATTGAGCAGGATAAAACCTTGCCTGAATACATCATACTGTGCTTTGTACAGTGCAGATTTGGAGGCTTATGAGAAGTGACAGAAAGAAGGAAGTGTTTATTATTTACAAGAATCTCAAATAAGTTAAAGAAAGGAATTTCGGTAATTCTGTAATTGGAGTTCTGGAGTTTCCTGAGCTTCATATCAAGGAAACCCTGCAAATCTTTGAGGAGTGCTGTGTATAACTCTCAACAGTAGAAAAAGAGCCATCAAGGACCAGTTCTGCCAACTTTACTACTGGTAGTAATGCCAGAAAGCACAGCTAAGGAAAGATCCACCTGTATGCTGTATAGGTCTTCAGGACAGGTGCAACAGAAACTATATAAAAATAAAAGTGGTAAAGAAAACAGTAATCTAGTTATCCTTTTCTCTGGTGACATGCTTGTTTCAAGTATGCTTACCATTGTGTAGGTAAATGTCTGCTGTCTTGACACAATTCCTATATGATAAAGATATACTGAAAAAAAAAGATGAATAATGATGATAGCAGAACATCCTACATTTTGTTCATACATGCAATGTTTAGATGCTAAATGCAGCACTAATCTTTGGTCCTTCAGATTCTCAAAGGAACCAGCTCTGCTGTAATGTTTGATTTTTGTCTCAGACATTTCCCAGTAGCAAGCAAAATTCTTACAAGCAGTGAAGGAGGAATTGCGAAACTCTGAGGATCTTTATTTAAAAAAAAAAGAAAAGAGAACGTAGTATATCCATCTTACTTGTAATGTCTTTGGTTTTATATGGAATAGCTCTGATTTGAGCTGTTCATCTCAGTGGTATTAAAGGATGCCAGGCTTCATTAGTTAATAGTTATGTTGTTTAAATATTACCCCTTTTGTGATAATGTCCACAGTTTAATTTTTGTCTTCTTTAAGAGGACAAATTAAACATCCCATCTATAAAGCAGGGTTTTTTTCAAATAGCTTTGTGCCATCATCTATGTCAGTGTAGGGTTTTAAGACCCTTGTGGTTACTTCGCATAAAACTCAATTAATCTTTCTTCCTTCACTAAAGTCAGTTGTTATTGTGCAGATTAATTTTATTTCATTTTCTAAAGCTTTAATCTGGAGAGAGAGAGAGAGAGAGAGATTTACTTCACCAATATTGTTTTTGTGCAACCCCAATGCTGATCCCTGTAACCAAGTGTTTTTATAAAGAGGCTAGAG
The DNA here is from genome assembly GCF_032191515.1 of Phaenicophaeus curvirostris. Lineage (NCBI taxonomy): Eukaryota > Metazoa > Chordata > Aves > Cuculiformes > Cuculidae > Phaenicophaeus > Phaenicophaeus curvirostris. Next base: position 91,101,971 of record NC_091392.1, read on the forward strand.
GGATGTTAGCTTTGTTCACCCTCTTTTCCAACTGTTGCCTAGGTAAGTGTGTGAAAATAAGTATGTGCTTGGAGCCACTGAGCCAGACTTGGTCTAAAATAGGAAATGCTGAAGTCCTTATATGGCTAGGGACGTCCAGTTCTGATAAGTCTATTATTCACTTTTACAAGTGACTTAATGGGTTCGAGTAAATTTTCTGCTTCATTTGTTTCTCTGGACTTTGAGCTGTGCCCAGCTGGTGTAGTAGCAGAGTATGTTGAGCAAGTGTGTGTGTTGTTCTGCTCCTTAATTAAACCACAGAACAAAACAGTGTTATTAAGAGTGGCAGATACAGATGATGCAGATTATTCAGTGCTCATGTCTGAAGCAACAAACACTGGGGAGATGAAACAGTGACCTGAATTTATTTAGAAGAAATCTGTATTTATCTTGAGATTTTGCATTCAAGACTGCTGGCATGGTCTAACTGTAAAACACTTGTATTACATAAAATCTGAAGTTCAGTGATGCCTACTTTAACCCCAGATGATTTAAAAATTGGCTGATTAGATTAAAAAATGAATTGGTTGTGGGTTAGTTCATTAGTAAGCAGAGAAGGTTTCTGATGAAGCTTTTAAGGCTTATTTCTTATTCCAAGCCTTTTGCATATCTATCAACAAATCAAAAGAAGATTTAAATCTTCTGTGTGAAGTTTGTCTCTTGTTTAAGTAAGATCTATAGGTGTTCTGTATTAGATTCTATCGCAGTCCAATTGCTATTTGTTTACAGTCATATGTATTTATTTAATACATACAGTGTAAGCCCAGATCTATACGAGCAGAGCAGGTAAGCTGCCCTGGGAATTCCCTCTCCTGGTGTAAAGTTGCTGTACAGTTGTGGTCCTTTAATGCATAAGTACAGACAAAATGGTAATTTTACATCTTATATACATACCATTGACAGAGGCATTGACACTCAGGTTTTGTCAATTTCTAGCGCCTGCTTTTTAAAAAGACTGCTAAAAACCTGACAAGAGGCCAAGGAAGAGTTAGAAAAATGATTTATAGTCTCAAAAGCATGCCTTGCCATGAATCATAGGGTGCATCAGTCTACAGTTTGTTAAAGGCTGTGTCTCCGTGGTGCAGGCAGCACTGAATAGTTTATCCAAGCAAGATCCAAATGTCTTGCCCTGTATCTTTGCCTGAAAGAGGGGATAAATGGTGTCTTGAGGACAAATCTGATGTACCCTGAAAGTAGTCGCATACTGGTCAATTGTGTAACAAGATCCAGTGGCTGAAAACAAAACTTTAAACAAAAAAAAAAGAAAAGGGAAAGGAAACGTGGTAGTTCGAAAATTATGCAGTTCATCATAATGAATGCAATTAATCATTGAAACATGACTTGGAGCAAAACATAGGGTTAATGTGGAGCCTTGGTAAAAGGGCATCTACTCCCTTGTAACTCTTGCTGATAACCAGTTTGAGTAGTGAACTGAGGTAAGGTTATGTTTGTATAGTAGTATAAATTTCATTGAAGTATTGTGAAATCTATTTTCTGGGGTTTTTTTTAATTAGAAAACACCATGCTTTGTTAAAAAAATGAATTAGCAATATTTCAAAAGCTCTGGATAATGATGAGAATTTATATATCTAAATTTTTAAAATTTTATTAATATTTGAGAGTGCAGTCCACTTTTTAAAGGAATTTTACATACACATTATGTTTGTTTTATTTCTATCTGTTTTGTATTATATTTGTTAAGAACTGTTCTTGCAGGGCAGTGTTATTCCATTCCATTTACTTGAGTATTGTAATTTGCCTTTAGTTGAGAAGGGAGTCTGGCTTCGTTTTTCTTTGTTGTTTTAAGATATGATAACATGCTTGTTATCAAGAAAGCAAATAAGTGAATGGTAAATGAAACCTGTGTAATGTCATTTGCTGCTGGTGATTATCTACTTTGATTATCCACTACAGAATCTTAAATAGGGTTATAGATGCTTTACAACATTGAATGATCAAGGCAGCCTATAGAACAGAAGATATTTTTTTTTTTCTTAACAACTTAATAAACTGATTGGTATTTAATTAAAGTTCCTAGTTAGCAAGACTGGAGAAGTCCATACTGATTTGGGTCTGTTTAACAGCCATTCATCCAGGTCATGTAACTTGATAGTAACTGTGTGATTTCATAGGGTAGATCTTGTCGCTATCTGCAGACTCCAGCATATCAGTTTAAAATCTGTTATTTTTGATCATTTTGTTTGGCAAGTGAAGTATTCAGATGCAGAACCTCTGTTAGGTTTTATAGGTGCCACAAAACAGAAAGCGAACCAACTGGCAGTTTATATTAATGGTACTCACATATGCTTATACATTAATGCTGAAGTGCAGTGAATCCAAAATTAAGAAAAGTAATTGACAAGAAACCATTAAATAGTTGGCAAGGAAGAAGTACCCCAATAGGTGATGGAAGAGAAGGGCTTTTTTCTCATTTGCTTCTGTAGATGATTCTTGTTGCCTTAACTTGATCCTTTTCCTTAACGGATTTCTCATGATCTTTGAAGAACTAACTGTAAGGGTTATTTAAGGCTAGAGGTGAATGGATAAGGTCACATTTATTTACAAGTGTTAAGAGTATGAGAGAGACTCACCTGTTGAAGGTGACAAAAATTGTGGTACCCATACTCTGCCATTTGTTTTAGATGGGCACTGGCTGCATTATTTAGCGTCATGCAGATGTATTTGCTTTTGAATATACACCAGAAGTAATGTGAGCTTACACTGAAAGTGAAAAAATGCTTATTATGTGTGTTGGTTTTGGTCCATGTCTGTTCTTCCACCTTCTCTCCACAGGGAAATACTGTGGGTTTGGCTTTCAAATGGATGGTTTAATTACTTCAAGAAGTAATGAAGTCACAGTACAGTTTATGAGTGGGATACACACTTCTGGACGTGGATTTCTTGCAGCTTATTCAACCACTGACAAATCAGGTATTTATAATTATTCAGTAGTTTTTCTCTGCTGGTAAAATTAGAGCTGTCTAGTGAAAACACAGAAGTAATTCATTTATTCCTGTGTTCTCACAAATTAACTTCTAAAAATGAAAACTTTTAATACTGTATTTCTGATACTGCTACATAGGAAATTGGGACTATTCAGTTACTGTTGAAGTTAGTGTGGCATTAAAGAAAGTATATCAAAGCTCACCCTGGACAGCAGGGCAAAAGTCATGGTTATCTGTTGATAATGAACAAGCTGCTTCAGATAAAGGACAAAGTGATTCTTCTCAGGTAGTAATCTAGGTGGCAGATAACCTTTATTGAAGAAGTCATGGTAGTCAGGAGAAGTCCCTGGTGACTGAAAGAAGGGCAACATTGTGCCCACTTTTAAAAAGGGTAAAAAGGATTACACTGGGAAGTACCAACCTGTCAGCCTCACCTCTGTGCCTGGGAAGATCTTGGAACACACCCTCCAAGATGCTATGCTAAAGCACATAGAGGACAAGGAGGTGATTCGAAACAACCATCATGGCTTCACCAAGGGCAAATCCTGCCTGACCAACCTAGTAGCTTTCTATGATGGGGTGACCACATCAGTGGACACGGGAAAAACAATGGAGGTGATCTATCTAGATTTCTGTAAAGCCTTTGACACGGTCCCCCACAACAACCTTCTGTCTTGATTGCAGAGATATGGATTTGATGGGTGCACTGTTCAGTGGATAAGGAGTTGATTGGATGGTCACATTCAGAGAGTAGTGGTCAAGAGCTTGATGTTCAGATGGAGATCCATGACAAGTGGTGTCCCTCAGGGATGTGTACTGGGACCAGTGCTGTTTAATATCTTCATCAGTGATATAGATACCCTGAGCTGATTTGCACCCTGAGCAAGTTTGCGGACTACACTAAGCTAGGTGGAAGTGTCGATCTGCTGGAGGGTAGGGAGGCTCTGCAAAGGGATCTGAACAGGCTGGACCGCTGGGCTGAGACCAATGGCATGAGGTTTAACAAGGCCAAATGCCGGGTCCTGCACTTGGGGCACAACAACCCTATGCAGTGCTACAGACTAGGAGAAGTCTGTCTAGAAAGCTGCCTGGAGGACAGGGACCTGTGTGTGTTGGTTGACAGCCGACTGAATATGAGCCAGCAGTGTACCCAGGTGGCCAAGAAGGCCAATGGCATCTTGGCTTGGATCAGAAACGGTGTGACCAGCAGGTCCAGGGAGGTTATTCTCCCTCTGTACTCGGCACTGGTGAGACCGCTCCTCGAATCCTGTGTTCAGTTCTGGGCCCCTCACCACAAGAAGGATGTTGAGGCTCTGGAGCGAGTCCAGAGGAGAGCAACAAAGCTGGTGAGGGGGCTGGAGAGCAGGTCTTACGAGGAGCGGCTGAGAGAGCTGGGGTTGTTTAGCCTGGAGAAGAGGAGGCTGAGGGGAGACCTCGTTGCTCTCTACAACTACCTGAAAGGAGGTTGTAGAGAGGAGGGTGCTGGCCTCTTCTCCCAAGTGACAGGGGACAGGACAAGAGGGAATGGCCTCAAGCTCCACCAGGGGAGGTTTAGGCTGGACATTAGGAAAAAATTCTTCACAGAAAGGGTCATGGGGCACTGGCAGAGGCTGCCCAGGGAGGTGGTTGAGTCACCTTCCCTTGAGGTGTTTAAGGCACGGGTGGATGAGGTGCTAAGGGGCATGGTTTAGTGTTTGATAGGAATGGTTGGACTCGATGATCCGGTGGGTCTCTTCCAACCTGGTTATTCTATGATTCTATGACAGCAAGTTTGCAGATGACACCAAGCTGAGCGGTGCAGTTGTTAACACCAGCAGGGTGGGATGTCATCTAGAGGGACCTGGACAAGCGGGAGAAGTGGGGCTGTGAGAACCTCATGAGGTTCAACAAAGCCAAGTGCCAAGGTCCTACGCTTGGTATGGGGCACTCTGCAATTTCAATACAGGCTGGGGGACAATGTAATTGAGAGCAGCCCTGTGGAGAAGGACTTGGCGGTGCTGATTGATGAGAAGCTTGACATGAACTGGCAGTGTGCGCTCACAGCTCAGAAGGTCAGTCGTATCCTGGGCTGCATCAAAGGAGGTGTGGCCAGCAGGTCAAGAGAGGAGATTCTGACCCTGTACTCCGCTCCTCTGAGACCCCACCTGGAGCATTGTGTCCGTTCTGGAATCCCCAACATAAGAAGGATATGGAACTGTTGGAATGGGCCCAGAGGAGCGCTATGGAGATGATCAGAGGGCTGGAGTGTCTCTGCAATGAGGACAGGCTGAGAGAGTTGGGCTTATTCAGCCTGGAGAAGAGAAGGCTCTGGGGAGGCCTTATAGCAGCCTTCCAGTACCTGAAGGGTCTACAGGAAAGCTGAGAAAGGACTTCTTACAAGGGCATGAAGTGCAGGATGAGGGGGAACGGCTTTAAACTGGAAGAGGGAAGATTTAGATTAGACATTAGGAAGAAACTCTTCACGATGAAGGTGGTGAGGCACTGGTACAGGTTGCCCAGGGAAGCTGTGACTGCCCCATCCCTGGAGATGCTCAAGACCAGGTTGGATGGGGCCTTGGAGTAGTCTGGTCTGATGGGAGGTACCCCTGTCCATGGCAGGGGGTTAGAGCTGGGCGATCTTTAAGGTCCTTCCAACCCAACCCATTCTACAATTCTGCAAATCTATGAACTAAAAAATATTCTTATCAAACTGTATATTTTATACAGACCAACATTGCGGAAAATTTTAGTTCAGTAGCAGTGTTCTATACTTGCTCAACTCTTTAATTAATCTGCTGACTACGTTTTAGGGGGTTTTTGCCATTTCTTGTATTTTCCCATTTTTAGTTTTTCTAGCCTCTAAAAGAGGCTGCTGTATTTGTTTTGCACCTTCTTTCAGTCATTGTAATGGTGAGTGATATACTTGGTCCACAAGGAAATTGAGGATTGCCAGCAACTGCTTCACAGTGGTGAAAGGCTTGAGGAAACCCCTTTCTAGAAATAATTCCAAAAAGAGCAGATGATGAGCTTTCAGTTTTATTTTGTGAATCATTTTGATGCTTTTCTCTCTGTATTTTAGGCTGTGTGTGCTGATACACAGCAGACTGAACATAAAATTTGAGATCTCAGTCATGGGTGCCAGTAATGTGGCACTCCAATGATTGTTCCCTGTGTTGCTGGGTTAAAGTACTATAGGACTATTAAATGCTGAGAACACAGGCCTGTTTAGCTAGCATATTAATTTAATTTTGTGAAAAGAGCATATGTTTGTGCCTCTGAGTTATGTTAGAGTCTCTGAAGTACAGCTATGAATTAAAATTAAGCTGCACAAAAAACAAGTGTTCTATCATTTCTCTTCTTGCCTATGTCACGGTTTCAGTGGATTTCCCAGTTACTCAGACAAATTATCAAGGTTCTACTGTAATACAAAATCTGTTGCAAGAAAATTTAGTAGTGGTTAAGCTGTAGAGGCTCGAGTGTGTATTTGTGTGCACTTTAAAAAGCATACTTAAACTTGTTGTCTTTATCATCCTCTTGACTTAACATTTTTTCTTTCCAGACCTAATTACCTGTTTAGACAATGCAAGTCACTTTACCGAACCAGAATTCAAGTAAGACTGATTTTACCTCTTTCCTCCCCAGTGTCTTTGATTAAGTCATTTTAATGTTTCTACTTCGCTGTATTACTCATACCTGATGTGACTTGAAAATTGGCTGTCCAGAGAACTTAAGAAACAAACTAATTAGGGTTAGAGCTGAATAATTTTTACATTTGTGCTCCTCTTTCCTCTTTCTCCCCTTCCCATTTTTGCTATTTACATGCTGTATACAGTAGAACCTCGTTAATTTGCACTAATACATTAGGACCTATTATCTCATTCCCATGGAAAGAGTGTTACTTTTATAAGCACATATTACAGCATGTATACACCTTAAATACTGAATTTCATGTTACAGTTATCTGCAGAACACTAAACCATGAGATGTGTTAAAAATTACAAATCCATTTCAGGATTAATGAACTAATCCTTGAATTAATGAGGTTCTGTGTTGACATAAAGGGCTGTACCTTCTGATTGAGGAAACATGTAATTTCCATGTTTTCTCCTCCATTTCCATGGACAATCTTTAAGGCTGCAGGCTATTGTGATGTACCTAAAATTACTTTTTGGAGAACTTCAGCCCTGCCGTCATGAAATATTTCCAAGTGCAACCTCTGCGTTTCTCTCTCATTTTCCCAAGTTCTAAAAAAATTAAGGTTCTGGCCTCACAATGTGTGCCGAGTCTCTGAATCCCACTATTTTCGTGTTAATTCCAAAACTGCTTCAGCTGTAGTTGAACTGCAGTGAAAATGTTAAGTTTACTCCAGTTCACTATTAAATCTTGAATATTTAATAGTTTTTCTATGTGCAGTGTGACACTTAGAATGTGAACACCGGCTTGTTTCAGAGGTGCAGATGTCTTGCCTTTTGCTTTTAATGAGCTAGTGGTATTATCTGAATTTGGCCGGGTTTTTATGATCAAAGCATTGCCAGGAGCTATTATAAAATAGCATTACTTTTCAGATGTATTATTTGAAGATGCAAACCAAGTAGATATGCAGGTCTCTAATAAAATAAAACAGAACTCACTAATATTGTACTTATAAGACTTTCAATTTACAGGAGCCGTACAGTATTTATGTTATAAAATGATGGCTTGTTTGATATGTTATACTCAAACTGAAACTGTAGTTTCAGCTGAGACTTCTTAAAGACTTTTTCAAATGTCTCTTGTGTACTTCTCTCCCTGAGTACTTTTTTCTAGTTTGATAAGTCTTCAGTTAGGATATATCCTTAAATAGTGATATATATGAATGATAGCAGTGTATTATAAATAAAAAAATACTGAATATTTTATAAAGTTATAAAAGTTGTAGTTGCATGCATATTTAACTTGATACTTTGTTCTCTTCCAGTAAGTATTGTCCAGCTGGATGTGTGATTCCTTTTGCTGATATTTCAGGCACTATTCCCCATGGATACAGAGATGTAAGTAAAAATACAGTAGGCTCATATCTATTTTTATAAAATATGCACTGTATAATTAAAAGTCTTTTAGTTGTTCACAGTAGTTCTGCTGTCTGGGTTTTGGAATTTGTACCTCCTAAAGTGAAGAAGATGGTGCTTATTTTTTTTTGCACAGCTGTTAAGTGGCTGGTGCTTCAAATGTTGAAGTGACCAAGAAGTGACGTAGTAGAGACTCCAACATTTTTGTAAGGCCTGCTAATAAGGGTGGATCAATAAAAATATTGTTTTATACTTCCTGATTTGTTTTTGTTGGTTTTCTCAGGTTAGGAGATTCAGATTTATAAAGAGAACCAGTTCTTTTGATGGTGTCTTCTTGGTTTCAACACTACATTCCATCTCTTGACAGTGGTTATCTTAAATTTTTATTACAACATGAGAGATGAAGTACTGTTTATGCTCAGCAGTCATAAAAGCATTGGCAAAAAAGAGTTAATACTGTAGCATTAGTAATTCTATAAACTGGTAATTAAAATCTTTAATAAAGTACTATTTATTTAGAACACTACAAAAACCTGTACATTTTTTTTCAGAGGTAGGTTTTAGTAACTGAATTGGCATACCTGCCATAGGACTGCAGGGTATTTGATCTGTTTATTTTTAAGTGATTATCATTTTGGTGGCGGTCTAGTCAAGAATTACATTAAATGTTGTTGTTGGTCTTAAAATCCTTTTTTAAATAAGTTTTTAGCTCTAGCACAGATGAAAGACTTTTTTAAAATGTTAGCAAGCAAAGATTTTCAGGTTAAATATGAGCCTGAAGTGTGCCTCTGATTTTCTTTCCTCAAATACCTGCCTGCCTAAATAATTACCCATATGTAAAAGAATATGTAAATAATTACCCATATGTAAAAACATCACCACAGTGTAACTGTGCTATATGTTCTGGTCCACAGTGAGTCCTCACTAACTGGCTGCAAGATAATTTTTGTAGCTAGTAAGCCTACTGTATTTGCAGTGCCTATAAGAGTTCTGCTTGCTGAGAGTTGTTTTGCCAAAATCTGGAAGACTGTTTTATGTGGAGGGAAAAGGAAACTTTGGGAAATAAATACCTTGTGACTTTGTTTTCATCTTACCAGCAGTCGAGTTGTGTGGAAAAAAATCAAATTGTCTGGCACTTTAGACGAAGTTTTAGGTAGAGATTCCTCATGCATCTCATCCAAATGATCAGCAGCTGCTTGCTGCTTTAAAAAAATACCCTAAATCTTGATCCTTTTGTGTGTGACCCGTGTCCACATTCTTTGAGGACTTGGAATGCTCACTGCTGACATCTGGTGGGCAGGGAGGAGGAAGCTGTGTCTACTGCAGTATTCCATCCCTTCCTTACAAGGGAGCGTCAGAAGGGAAAGGGAAGGTGCATCCACAAGTGAAACGTAATTACATCAGCTTAGAAAGCTTTTGGTGTATTTGGGAGGTAGGGAATAGGTCTGGCGTTTTTATATGTGAATATATTGAGCCAAGTTATGTTTCGAAAAGTGTTGATGATGAGGTTTGCTTTGTCAGTGAGCTTGAGATGTAGGGGCATTTTGTCCTGCTGCACCATGCAATTATTTCTGAAGAGGCCACAATGGACAAAGTTGAAAATGTGAGAAAGGAAAACATCCACATGAAGTCTTTGTTCTCTGGAAAGGACCTGCTGATTCCTTCTTAATGAATTGTGATGAGGCTCTATGGCACCCAGTGGACTGTTTGGCAGAGCAGTGCAGCAAATGTGTTTTGTTGCAACAGCTACTGACAGATGTCATTTGGAGAAGTATCCCCTAATAGTAAATAAAAATTTTCAGTCATCCTCTGTTGTTTATTGACTTCAGCAATTCCATGCCAAGATAGGTAACACTAGTAATAACAAGCTAAATATGATTTCTGGAAGGTGTACTGGTAGATATCCAGGTGGTCCATCACAAATAGCTTGGGACCACTTGATCTTAATTTTAAAAGGTTGATCCCTGTCTGACTGGGTATGAGTGAAGGGCCGCAGTATTACAGTGTGTCTGTGTGTACCCCAGAGCTGCATATTGCAGCAGCGACTGTGAATAGCTGTGTCTATGCCTGTTGCACGTTGTGTAGCCTGTAATCCTCCAGGAACCTTGGTGCACATGCTGGATGGGTGCACAGCTAGCCTGCAAGCTGGGGAAATTGAAGTGTCACTGTCACGTTTGTTAGTGGTTCTGGGCTAGCAGCCTTTAAGGGAGAGAAGGGAAGAACAGAATGTCCTGCAAAAAGATTTTGTGTAACTGATCTCCATTGACCTGTACAACCTAGGTAATAGAGTTTCTTAGAGTAACTTGTATTCATGAGTTACTGCAGGTTTATGTGAGTCCAGCCATTTAGATATTTAAAAAAAAAAAACAACAAAAAACAATGAAAAACCAACAACAAACCCTATCGGCTAAAAGTTACAATATCTGCAGTTCATTGCTCTTTAATTGTGAGAAAATGAGTAAACATACTTTGAATGTGCTATTAAAAGGTTTCCTATGTATTTATGTATTCAACTTCCTTTGTCTAATGTAAAATGTTTACTGTAGGCTTAATTCTGGCTGGCTGGCTTTTTCAAACTGGTTCACCTTCCTGTTGGTTTGAGTTTATTTGTTTACAAGAGTTAAATTCCAAATGCATCTGCGTAAGAACATAGTGAAATGTAGGAGCTTATTTTTGTGTTTTTGTAAACTATGTAAGAAAATAAGATGAATGGTTTCTAAATAACGAAGGTAACAGTTGCATTAAAACAGTTTCTTAATGTAATAATAACAAAGACTGTATTTGGACAATGTTGCATTTACAATATACAGCATAATATTTAATTTATTTACAGTGTAGTATTAATTTTTTCTTTTTTCCCCTTCAAGTCATCATCACTTTGTATGGCTGGTGTTCATGCAGGTGTTGTGTCAAATACTTTGGGTGGCCAAATTAATGTTGTAATCAGCAAGGGCATCACGCGCTATGAAGGCTCTCTGGCTAACAATGTCACCTCAAAAGTGTAAGTGTACTTACTGTGTTCTCCTCATCTTTAGCACCTTAGATCCTGTTAGTGTCTCATCGCAGGAATAATTTCGGTTAGTGGAGCTGTGTGTTCCATGGACAGATTTGTTCTGTAAGGTTCTCCCAATGCTCTTTTGCTGTGGTGTGATTGTTACCAGAAATTCTAATGGTCTGTGGAAAAATAATAATTTAACCGCAGCTTTTTAGTTGTAGGGAGAAGGTGTTTGTACCGAAAGCGCTGCATCCTGGTGACAATTCTCTTGATTGAGAAGTGCTTGTTTAGGCAAATGTGCATATGTTTCAGTGGCAAGCAGTCAGACAAGAGAAGTGAAGTGAAGACTTTTTGTTTCAGTTTTCCTCACTGACTACCACAAAAAGCATTTTCTTATGTTCTTTGCAGGGGACCATTATCTACAAGTCTCTTCACGTTTAAGACAAGTGGTAAGCATCATCATATGTATTATTACGTGTTGATACTTCCATATGAATTTTGTGACTAGAAAAAGGTGTACAAGTGTGTTATATCTTAATTTTTGTTCTGGTTATATTTTTTAATTGTTTTGCTCTATTGTTTTGGTGATCACTGATCATCGCTACATTTATACGTGCAGTGATACATATATAAATAGGAATTTAATTTAGTTGCCCATAACCACACACGTGTTTGTTGTGCTAAGTTCAAACTCTCCCTGTATATATTTAAGACGTTCTAAACCCTGCTTTCTTAGTCCTACAGGGTGCTTGTTCTGCCAGTTTAAACTCATTTGTCTTTCAAAATATTTTCCTATTTCTAGTGTATGGTAAGCTTTGCTTATCTGCAGAAAGAGATTCTTTCATGTTACGTTCCTCTGTTGCAATCTGGTTCGAAGTGACTTAACTCTCTTACTTTAAACACACTGCTAAAGCAGAGTTCGGCATTTATGAGTCACTCTTTGTTTATAGCAACTGTGCTTTCTAGGTTCTTCTCAGGTTTACTCCTTACACTTACTTTGTTTCTTGCTGAGAAAGCTAGTAGAAATCGCAAAATTATTCCCAAAATTATTCTCCATCCTCTTTTACTATTATTTTTCCACATTCTTGCAACTAAACGGTATGTGATAAATTAATTGTCTCTCTTGCTCTGGAAAGGCGTGTCTTCTGCCTTGATTTATAAGTTGTAGGAAATTTAGCCAGAAATTTAGGAGATGTGTTTTAGCCATCAGCTGAATGTGACATGGGACGAAACTTGTAGTAAGAATAGCGAGAAAAAAATACAACTGATTTCAAAGATGCATTTGAGCTCAAGGCCAGGATCATGAGATGCTGTATTCTTTGCTGTATTGTTTTACATTCTTTGCTGTATTGTTCAAATTAACGTTGTGATACCGAAGTTGGCTTAAAAAACAATAAATTATATAGACACAAAAAAAGGAATGAATGATCAAGTAGTCTGTTTCCCATTCATGCATCAACCATACATACTCTTAAACCATGACAGCTCCTCCAAAAGCTTACTTTTTAGTTCTGTATGTCATTGCTGATTGAGAGAATTTCCACATTACTCTTGAGCAGACATAAGTCATGTAATACTCTAGACGCCAAATTTGTTTCAGGCATCACTTTTAGAAAGCAGAAGACTGTGTTTTGTTGGTAGTGTTGTTATGGAGTAAATTCAGATGGCAGTTTAATATTTGCATATCAAGTTCCATCTTAAACACCAAGCAGGTAAAATCATTGTGTAATTTGAATTTTCATTTTGAATCCTCTCCTTTTCTTTTGCTCAGGTTGCTATGGGACACTGGGAATGGAATCTGGCGTAATTCCTGATACCCAGATTACAGCATCATCTGTTCTGGAGAGGTCTAACAAAACAGGACAAGTGAACATTTGGAAACCTGAAAATGCCAGACTGAAAAGGGTTAGTCCTCCTTGGGCTGCATCTATTAGTGATGAGCATCAGTGGCTGCAGATAGACTTGAATAAAGAAAAGAGAATTACAGGTAAGTGAATCTGATGTGTCTTTTAAGCAGTGTTATTGAAAAAGTTTGGTTACTGACATCTTTTTCTCCAGTGCTTGGTCTTAGATAAAGTCCAGGTGACATTTAATTACTATTACAGCAATAGTTGGTTCCATGTCCTAGCAAACATACTGAGGAGCCTGGAGTTGAACAGGTAAAGTTTCATAGTGGGAAGCTTCATCAGAATTTGTTGAAGTGTTTCATATGGTTTTATGGCATCCTTGATGCTTCTATTTTCTTGCTTATTGTCTTCCTGGAGGCGCAAATCCGTACCGAGTCAGCTGAGTCCACAGTTACTCCTCATGCAGGTGTACTGACTTACGTTTCTAGGTTTACCTTTCTGCCTGCCATGGCTCTAGTGAATCCAGCAGTGAATATCAGAGCAATTACAGTGCAATACGAGATAAGCAGCAGAAAGAGTAAACCAGCGGGCAGCCTCCCCTTCACCTCCTTGCCTGAAGTGGAACTTGGATTGAGAGTTAGGGATGGTGGGCCCCTCAGTCTGTTGCCCTTTGCCTCAGCAAATGGACCAAACAATGCAGACTGATACAGCTGGAGCCTGGATTAGGCTTTGCTCCTTCACAGAGATTGTGAGGGACCATCCATCATGATTTTAGTTGCTGTGTTTATTTGGAGAGACAGTTGGAGGTGCTGTTTCCCCGTCTGCTCTGGTGTTACTGTTGATCACAGTGTAGCCCATGCTGAGCTGATTAGTGAAGCTCTGAGGCATTTGCATTTTAGATTTAACCTCATGGGTAACCTAAGTAGTGGCAGTGCAGCTATTGTCTTCTGTGCTGACGTTAATGCTTTTCTATTTTGATTGAATTGTTGAGAGGTGAGTCACTGTTGTTAATGAGCATGTTTGCAATCTCACTTGAATCAAAACTAAAGTGGCTTTAGGTGGAGTGTTTCAGATCAAAACTAAGATGGCTTCAGGTGGAGTGTTTCACAGAGTCCCTGGCTTTAAGACTATGTTGAAACATCCTATTTTGATCAGTTCAGGTTTGTCTGTTTTTTCCAGATCCATAAGTTGGTCTCTGTAAAGTCAGCTGCACACCCTGCTATCAGCAACTTGGCTTCCTGTCATCAAGCAACTTGAGTTTACCAGCCTTTGTTATTACCTCCCTGGGGACTATTTGGATTTCACATTACTCCTCTAATTCCTGTGCTAATAAGCTTTAACAAAACAGATTTCCTATGCCTGTCGGTTTTCAACGCTGAAGTGTCAGCTTTAGGAAACTGCAGTTCTTCCAATGGTGCTTTGAGTAGTATAAAAGCAGGGAAGAGTGATGTTGTCTCTGCAGCTGGGAAGAAAAGCAGGCCATAGTCAAATGAACAGGCTGTTTCCATCAAGAAATGGGTGGGAAGTGCTTAGCAAGGTTATAGTGTGAGAATTAAAGTATAAAAGTAAGTAAAACTTAAAACTATTATTAAGTTTCAGTCACTGTAGAGGTTTTGGGTAAACTTGGATAAACTTTTCAAAATGTAACTGGATCAGTGGAGATTCCGACTATGTAACTCAGGACTCAAAAGCTGATCTGTTAATTGTTACAAACCAGTACCAGTTTTTTTGTCTAACCTTTCACCTTTATTTTCACAGGTATTATAACTACTGGATCAACCTTAGCAGAGTGTGACTACTATGTCTCGGCCTACAAAATTTTATACAGTGATGATGCACAGAAGTGGACAGTATACAGGGAATCTGGCATGGATAAAGATAAGGTAAAAATGCCACACACTTTCTGGGTATGTTCTGTGGAGATTTCACAATTGGAAATATGACTAATTTTGGTACGGTGAGGAAACATTAAATAACTTTCCTTTTCAGTGTAATTTTGAATCATAAACAGCATCAATGCAGAAGAAAACATGAAAAATTGCAAATATGTAAGGATTTGTACAGCTCTGTAGTTCAGAGATTATTTTTATTACTATTTGGGGATGGGAATACTCTATACAAGAAACTGTTGTTACCAGTGGTAGCCTGTGTGGTACTGTGTCCCTTTAAGAACAATCAGATTTCTTTCAAAATAGGTTGTATGTTTCAGAATGAAGGTTTGCGTTCTTGTACTTTCGTTGTTACAGAATAAAAGTTAGGGTTTGTACAATTTTCCATCTTTTATAATGCTTCTGTCAGTTTTACTTTCTGACAAAATTCTGGGAAGTTCCTTTTATAATAGAACAGCTCTTGCAGAGGTGAGTTTCTTGAAAAACTAAATGATCTGTTCATATTAAAAATGCTTTGCCACGCAATAAAAATACCTACTGTTAGCAGCATGATAGTCTTCTCCCAGTGTTACAGTTTTGCAGTATTTAATAGACAGCAGAAAAAGAGATTTTTGCCTTACGTGATCTTCCCCGTGGTTCAGATCAGCTTTACTTAAACAAATGAATGCATCCTTGGTAACCTGACTGGGACTAGGATTTCCTTCTTTTTCTTTAAATTCTTTGATGTAATTTACCTTATTTCCATAGGCGTGTGGTAGTACATATGTGTAGTAGTAACTAGTAACCTAGTAGCTTTCTAGAAATGGGTCTTAAGAATAGTCGCTCGTTATCAGTACTGGTGTTTCTTCTGTTTACTGTGGGCTAAGGGTGTTTCAAGTTAGGATGTAGTATCCTGTTGATTACAAGAAAGGCTTAAGTATCTTGTTTATTAAATTGAGGGTTTTTTGAACATTGAACATAATGATAGCAGGAAACTTTACTGAAAGGTGGAGACTACTATTTGGAATGGTCCATCTCCTTGAACCTACATGTGAACTAACGATACCCTTGGAATGAAGCATTCCAAGGGGAGGGGTGGAGGAGTGGGTGTGGAAACCAAACCCAGCAGCATCTTTTGCTGGTTTTTCAGTGCCCTCTTCTGGCCATGAGGTAAAATCTCAGCTATCGAGGTGCCTAGAATTAGGCTTTGTGTTTAGTTTCGTTGTTGTCTTGAAAACCTTTGCAGCTGAGGTCTTTTAATTTTGAGCATATTGTTTTCCCTGCAGGTTCATTAAATGAAACAAATTGTGGAGCTTGAAACTACGGATCTTTTTTTTGCGCTTTCTGTATCGTTAGGTACAGTGCATGAAAAACCAACCATACGTATCTAGGGTGTGCCAGCTGTACTTAAGTGACAGAAAAAGGGTTCAGTGTGGGTGATATCTGGGGCTTCAAAACCCAGAGGTTTTTTTCCTCTGTTTGACATCATCTCTCTTGATACAATTTTGCTTTTGGATGCATACGCATGCAGGTTTTTTCCGTTGAGCTTTACATAACTGCACACCAGACCAAAAAGGTGGTGCTATTCCCCACTTTTTGAAAGATGTTTGAAATTCCTTACATTGTTCAGGAGACTCAAAGCTCTTCCAAGGCTTTCCTGTAGTCCTCTTTGCAGATAGCTTGTAGAGATCTACCAGTACTTAAGTTTTCCTTACAGTTTTTACATATAAAAAGGAGAATAAAATGCTTGCATTGGGGAAAAATGACAAATCAAAGTTGCGGTGTTGGAAAGGTTTTGTTTGACAGCACAGAGGCCAATGTAGAAAGTTTGATAATAAATTTAATATGAAAGCCATTTCTCATCAAAAAACTTGCACAGCGTGAACTCGGACACAATTTTTTTTTCTGCAAAAACTATATATGAAAAAAAATATTGTGCTGCAAGTTAAGTTCCTATCATAACACTTGACATCAAAAGCTTGACTAATAAAAGCCTGGAGTAAAGAACTACTTTGCTGTTAATATTTCTTGAAGGTAATTGTCAATGTTAATGATTCTTGTTGCCTTTGCTGTTACATGCTCAGTCTCAGAAACCTGAAGCAAAACTAACTTTCAGTCTTGGGCATCTACTTTTCTTACCTGTCACTTCTGCTTTTGTTGCTTGGGTAGCCCGATGCAGTTTGCAGCTTCTTTTAGTGGTGGACTTGCATGGTGGTGCACAAACAAGGATACAGTACATCAGTTTGGGCTGGGCATATCCCCTCAGTCTCACCTCTGTATTTTCTTCTCATTTGCAGCTTTACCAAAACAAATAATTCACTGGGGAAATCTGTAGCCACAGGCCTGTCAGCTTAAAAAAAACAGGTGAAAAATAAATCTGTCCTAGTTTAGGGGAAAAAGTCTGTAAATTAGAACCTGTACATCTGTGTTCTTACTATGTCTCAGTAGATTGTGAATAGTTGGAGACGGAAACTGTGACTGCTTTGTATTATTCATTTATTTCCAAAATAACACCATAGACCTGACCTCTGTCCACATTTAATCTGTCTTCATTCATTGCTAGTAAGTGTTTAAGAACAGTAAACTTAAATTCAGAGCAGGACAAATATCATCGAGAGCCACGTGCTTGTAAATTTGGACAGGTGGAGTGGAACAGAGACTATGCACTTGCAAGGCAAATACCTTGTGTTTGCCTGCCTAGATTTTTAGCATCATGATTTGGTTAGCAGTTAGCTTCATAGCGTTACTTCGATACATAAAAATAAAGATGCTGGTTAGTAATTTAAGATATAGAAAAAGACAATATGCTCAAACATTAAATACTGCCTTTGAATTATAAAGTGATTTATTTTTCCATGCCTAACTACATTGACTTATGTGTTTGTCTGATCAGTCAGTGCTTTCAACCATGAAGACAATTAATGCCTATGTAAGGACAAACAAAAATTCTTAAGCATAAGTCATAGTAATGGGGGCTTTTGTGTCTGGGACCCCAGGCATGGGTCACTTTAAGGTCCCTGGGATTGTCTGGAGGCCTTGGTGCTTTTGAATGGATAGTTTCCTGTAATAATTATTTTCTTTCAAACCTGTAGAGATATTCTAGTAATTTCATTTCACAAACTTAAATTGCACAGGAGTGCAATACAAAATCTCTATTATCTTGTGTATCAAGTTTGAAAACAGCAGTGATCTGTGTTGATCACAAGTGTGCTAAAACCCCCTGACTGCTTCATTTTATGTAAACACATCAACTGTTACATAGTACAATGCTTGTCCTTAAGAGTGGCAAAGTGCTTTGTTTACCAAGTGGTGCAACGGAGCAGGATACTCGCTATAGTATTTATTTTTCAGGCAAGTGCTATAATTCTGTTCTGCATTATGTCTAATGTGATTTATAGCATCTGTATCGATGCTTTAAGAACAAATGTGTTGCTCATTTCCTGACACCTCTGTGCTGTTGCACCCGAGAGCTGCATTTGCAGAGCCAAAGCCCAACTGCTGTGCACTGACAGGGGAGAGACAACTCTCTTCCTACCCAAAGACCTGATACCAAACCAGTCCTCCCACAGAAGATGGTGGGATGGCTTGCTGGGTTGCAGTAGTGGGCCTAGTTTCTCTGTTGTTTTAAGCAGCTCAGTGCAAAACCCATGGTTGGCTGTAAGTTTGTCAGTGTGCGTAACTGACTGCATCACAGAGTGACGGCATAAGGGTTTTGAAATTTCAACCAGACAAACCTGTTTCGTGTGATCAAATTTTGAGCTCTTTGAGTGCAAGGACCAGCAGTGAAGGACCAGCTTTAGCTTATTTTTATGAAAGTCTGCAACCTTCTCTTCCAGAACTGTGTGGCTCCGTGCGTACTCACGTTCTGAATCTGAATCCTTTTATTTCACTTGTGGTTCAGCCCTTGCAGACACCAACCAGCAGAGGACAGTGTGATTACGTACTTGACTGTGTTTCTTAAGGCTTTCTAATAAATGCCTACCTACTAACAGGACAGACTATGCTTAAATTATTAGGCTGTGTGAAGGCACCACTTAATTCCTGCATTCAGACTGGCACAACTGCTTGCTATAGATAGTTGAAGAGGAAGTGCAAAATACCAAAAATTGACTGAGTTAGAATTATTCAGTGCCATAAACATGGGAGATGTCTTTAACAGTAGGCATTGCCTGGGGATCATCAGTAGAATATTACACGGTACCTTTATTCGGATGTAAGTAGCTGCCTGCATATATTTACACTTGCGCTCTCCACACCACCCCTATCCCCTTCCTTTATTTTATTTATTTATTTATTTCATAGGACCGAGTGACTGGAGATACGCAGGCAGCAGCACCGTTCTGGGGGAAGTTTTTAGGATTCTGCATTGCTTATTTTTCCTAAATGAAACATCAAAATTCTTTGTAATTATTTGGTTGCTCTTGCATTTGTATAATGTTTGTCTCCTTTTTTTTTCTCCCCTTTTCTTTCTTTTCTAGATATTCCAAGGCAACACTGAATCATACAAGGAAGTTCGCAATAATTTCATTCCACCTATTATTGCACGGTTTATTAGGATTAACCCCTTAAAATGGCACCAGAAAATTGCAATGAAAGTAGAATTGCTAGGATGTCAGTTTAGTATCGGTAAGGCAACTGAAAAACTTTTAACCATACAAAGACAAGCAGTGAAATAATTTGGCAAAAATTACATTGTAGACATATTTTCAATGAGGGAAAAAAAAATACTTCGTAGGTGTGTGAACCTTCTGTAACTGGTACTTCTGAATTTCCTTTGAAGTTGTAAACACTTAAATTGGAAAATACATCGTTTAGGTGTAAACAAGGTAATTTGGAAAATAACTGTTTCAGTAGACACCAGTCACTTGCTTTTCATATTATTTTCATGTTATTCTTTTCCCCATTATATAACATGAACAAAAGCTGTAGAGCAAACTGTTCCATCTGTTGTCTCCTGAAAAAGAAACCTGGAAAATTAGCACTTCAAAACAGAAGTTCTTTTCTTTTACAGGCCGTGCTCCTAAAATCACCATGCGGCCGCCACCACCTCAGAACAAGAATGATGCCAAGAACGATGACTTCAGTGAAGATTTTGTTCATTCAGTGAAGACGTCATTGCAGACAGATAAGACAACTTTCACACCTGAAATCAAAAACACAACAGTGACTCCAAGTGTAACCAAAGGTATCAGCAATTAAGCAGTAGAAGTGTTGGAGAGCTCCTTACAGTGCTTTGGCAGATATTAAATGTGCTTTCTGAATTTAAATTTTCACAGCACTTTAATGTATTATAGATAATTATCTTTGTTATTTAATGTTTACCAGTTATCAAGTCTACATGATAAAAAATTACCACTGCATACTGCATGCAGAAACAAAACCAGTCTTCCAAGTCAATAATATATATAAGTTCCAACTTTCAAAAGTTGTTCAAACCAAGTTTAACTTTTAATGACTGAACAAATTTTGTCAGATGGAGAAGCTGCAACTTGAGCTTCCCTTCAGAATTAAACAGATGTAACTGCTTTGTTATTTAATTTAATAATTTCTTAGGACAAAACACTTGACGTAGCTAATCTTTTATGGAGCAGTCACACTGGCATGAAATTCAAAAAACATCACCTGGCATCATGGTTTTGTTTATCAAAAATAATTGTCAGAAAGGGGAGCAAGATTACTGCTGATGTAGGCATTGGTGAAGTGTCCTTTGGGATGGTCTCATGTCACAGGCAGAC
Source organism: Phaenicophaeus curvirostris (assembly GCF_032191515.1). Lineage (NCBI taxonomy): Eukaryota > Metazoa > Chordata > Aves > Cuculiformes > Cuculidae > Phaenicophaeus > Phaenicophaeus curvirostris. Next base: position 91,122,427 of record NC_091392.1, read on the forward strand.
CCAGCACAGGCTGATTGTGATGAACTGTTAAGATACTGTGGTATTTGCTTGTTATAGGAAGTTCAAACTGAAGTGGTTGAATATTCATGGGCTCTTGGTATTTTTATCGTTAATAATAAGACACATTGTTCTAACAGCAAAATGTTACTTCTATTAAAACATATGTTGATTTTAATGAAAAACCTTGTAAAAATACCGGTTGTGCATACATGTACAAGAGCTGGATGTTAATTGCCATCTGCACTGCGGGAGCATCCAGTGGGGTGACTTAGCTGGGGGATGGATCTGTGATGGATACTATACATAAAAACTATGTTCTTTACCCAAGTAATTTGCAAACTGAAAACTGATCTATGAGAAGCTCTTCTGTCTGACACCGCTTAATTTAATGGCTTTCAGATGTGGCTTTGGCAGCAGTTCTGGTTCCAGTGCTGGTGATGGTCTTCACGACTCTGATTCTTATCTTAGTTTGTGCGTGGCATTGGAGAAACCGGTAAATGAACAGATTAATGGAAGTGCTTTAACTGAATGCTAGCCTGGTGTGTGAGAATGAAATGCTGCATGTATCGCTGTGAGCACTGCACGTCCACACCTGTGGACGGATTTGTTTTCAGAATTGTGTTCTCTGTGAGAAAATGTTCACTCGACTAGCCACGCCAGCGAACACAGCTTTTGGTAACTGTTTTCATTAGAAATGTTTTTGGTGAAAACTGCTTTCTCCAGGAGCAGCAGACTGGTGCTGGCAAGTCAGGTTACTGGTGCTTATACTTTAAATTTGAGGAGCAGTTACAGCCAAGGTAATAGTTGCTGAGCATTAATTAATGCATCTTCCAACACGCAGACTAGCTAAAATAACTCCTTTTTTTTCACAGCAAGAAAAAAATGGAGGGAACTTACGACCTGCCGTACTGGGATCGTGCAGGTAACAGAGTGGTTTTACAAAATCCTTTACTTCGCGTTTTTGTTTTGATGCATAATTCAGATAGCAATAACATAAACTATTTCCACTAGCAGAAAAGCTTCTCTAATGCTAACTGATGCAGGTGTAGTGAGCACTTAATTTCTTTTCTGGACAAACTTAACTGCTTCACTCTTTGAATTGTTTTCAGGAATAGAAAATGCCTTGTCTGCTTACGGCTTCAGGGTTTTTTTTAAGTAAACAAATTACAGAACCTCTTAACTGTATAACATGAGGGGAAAAATAATTTGAGGAGCATCTTGATACATTTGATAATCATGTATTTGGTTCTTTTTTCTTTTTGTTCTGGAAAAAAAAATCTTTTATCTTCGTGTACAGGGTCTGTCAAGTTCTTCATTGCCCTAGTAGGCATGTGGGATTGTTTGCAGCCCCTTTTAGGGATGTTCTCCATCCTATTGTCTTGTGCCCCACTAACTTGAGAGCTGACAATTCCACCAAGCAGCACTCAGCAAGTGTCCTGAAAATGCTTGTGCTGCAGCATGAAGTGCTGCTGCAGCCGCTGGGTTTGTGCTGTCTGTGTGATAGTGCTTCCATTCTCTGTCTCCATGCTAGAAATTTCCACATCTCTGTGTGTGCTTATAGGCAGCTTTTAAGTATGCTTTATCCTTTGGACAAGAAACCTTTTAATGACCGTATTTTTGTTTTTCACGTCCCTTTCTGATAGTTCTTAACATTGCTGTCTTAGGATATTAGACTCAAAATTTCATGTGTTTAAATATCAATGATGAACATGCCAGGTTTTTTTTCCTGTTTGCTTACATTTAAAATGTTCAGTATGTGAGTCTGTTTTAAACGGAAATTTGGCAAAATGCAATATCAAAATAATGTTGCTACACTTCTCTGTGGAACCCCTGTCTGTCCCCTCCCAGGGGCTACCTCGAATTTTGTCAAACAGCGTTCCCTGGTTCTGAAACTCCTGTTTCTTTGGCTTTACCTTATACAGGATGGTCTGGAATGAAATATGGCAATGGACAGCAAAATTAGAATGGTTCTGGCTGCTGGGGGAAGAGATAAGGGAGAACCTAACAAAACCAACCCTCCTTCCCTTCTCTGATGAAAGCATTTATGACCACAATAACTCCTTTTCATTTCCACTGAAGTTACAAATCCTCTTTACTCGGGCTTTTGCAAAAATCAACTGATCGATGTTTTTCAACTGTGTGAATTAGAAACTTGAGACTAACAGCCAGAAACCATTTTAATGAAATGTACTCTTAGGTTATAGCTGAGATGTCTAAAATTTTATGTAAATACTCGATTTGCAAATTGGAATGTCTGATGATATTTTAGTATTTTGTTTTGTATTTTACGAGTTTATTAAGCCCCAGCACTGCTGCAAATGGACACTCAGGGACAGATCCACTAGACTGCAGCAGTTCTGCAGGTGTTTGAAGGGGGAGCATTTAGGAAAGTTGATTTGGGTGACAGTAATGTCACCTCTGAATCTTCAGTCTTCCAGAAAATGTTAAAATATCTTGTAACCTTAGCGCCAGGTAAATACTAATAATTGAGTTGTTTATCTGCCACTACAAAATATAGGATGTGATGTAAATATATTTTAATAGCTTAAAATACAAATGCAGTCTTGGGCATCATTTTCTTAAAATCTGTGTGAAGGATGGTGGAAAGGAATGAAGCAGTTTCTCCCAACCAAATCAGCAGAACATGAAGAAACTCCTGTACGCTACAGCAGCAGTGAAATTAGTCACCTAAGGCCAAGAGAAGTCCCAACAATGCTGCAAACAGAGTCTGCAGGTACATTTTATTGGTTTTTTGGGCCATGGCAAAAAAATGTCAGGAATTTATTTACATTTAATTATTTCTAATTTTTTGGGGAGGAAGAGAGGAGAAATTAATAGTTCTGTGGGTACGTGGATTTTTTTAAAATACGGGCTTTTTCAAATCTGTTCAGAGAGTTTCATAAAAGCATGTATTAATTGACTTGATGTGCTGTGGATGTAAGCTTCCCCAAGTTAATGCAGTAGCTGAAAGATTTAAATGTTGGGTAGCAATGACTCTTTTTTCCAAAGCAGTTGGTACTGGTGGACAGAGACAGACCACTGGTTTGATCTAGAATAATAATTTTTGTGACACTTGAGACAGGTTGTATTTAGTATGAATCCACTGTTAATAAAAATTCCATTAAATGTGGTTTTATTTTGTTTTTGTTCTGTTGTGCTTGCAATACAGAATATGCTCAGCCACTGGTAGGGGGAATTGTTGGCACACTCCATCAGAGATCAACATTTAAACCAGAGGAAGGAAAAGAAGCAAGTTATGCCGATTTGGACCCTTACAATTCACCCATACAAGAAGTTTACCACGCTTATGCTGAACCACTACCTATAACTGGACCAGAATATGCAACTCCAATAATCATGGACATGTCCAGCCATCCCAGCACACCTCTCGGCGTTCCTTCCATTTCCACCTTCAAAGCTGCAGGGAATCAAGCTCCTCCACTGGTTGGAACGTACAGTAAACTCTTGTCTAGGACAGACAGCACATCATCAGCACGGGTGCTGTATGATACACCAAAGGGGCAATCAGGACCAGGTGCCACTGAGGAATTGGTGTACCAGGTACCACAGAGTGTGGCCCATTCCACTGGGAGTAAGGATGAACTAAGTTAGCTCACGAGTAAGGCAGAACGATGGCTTATTTTTAAAAGCCAGTTCCATAGAGCTGACTGTTTCATTTTTTTACCTGCATTGTTTTGATACTGTTAGTCTTAAATAATACAATGTTGAACCAAAAGATTTTGTACTGGGGGTCGGGGAAACTTGTAATTCTGCCTTTCCTTAAGCTGTATCTATAATTACAGCTTGTCTCCTGCAAAACCATGGACTTTATTACTACTTTACAATTGTCTTTCAGACATGAGAGGAGAACTCTTCAAGATTAGCTTCAGTAATTCATAGATGTGAATGATAAATTGGGAGAAACAGTTTAAAGTACAAAAGCCAATAACTTTTTGCTAATGGTACTACTTCCATGGGGGAAAAAAATCCAAAACCCAAAGACCGTCTAAGACCTATTTGTAAGCACTATAGCTTTTAAAATTAATTTTACCCTTTAAAATGCCTGCACAACATTGGCATTTAAAAACTACTATCAAGACTGGTGGCAAAAAAAAATCCCATTAACTTCATGCCATAAAATAGTTTTGAATCTAAGTTGTGTTACTTCATCTTTTGTTCACAGGATTAAGAATCATCAGCTGTATGTTCCTCAGAAGGTTCCTGCCATTTTTGTTAGCCTTCCAAAACTAGAATCTGCTGTCTGTCTCCTCAGGCTACTCAGTCTTGTTCCTCCCTAGGGATCCAAGATGCACAGACTAAGTCATACAAGCAAACTATATGACAACTGCTTTTACATTTTTCCCTACTAAGTAGTGAAGGCTACTCTGAATAAACGTCTGCCTCGGATTCAGAGTTCCCTGATGGTCGTTGTGCAAGAAGCGTCCAGGTGTTTGAGGTGACTAAACTGCAAAAGGTTCTCCCTGCCCCTTCCGGAGTATCTGTTGTCGTGTGGCAAGATGTGAGCATATACAAAGATGGATATGTATATACTTTTGTGAGTGCTTAAGAAAGCACACATATTCTAATGGTGCACAGTTTGTGTTATATATGCATTTAGCACATACGGTACATTTTAGCACAACTGAAAAACTTTAGCCTTAGGGCTTTTCTTATGATTGTTCATATTAGAAGTAGAAAAGATTTCAAAACCTTTGCAAGAGAACCAGTACTGTTCCAAAGAGTGTCCATTTCAGAAGCATTTAAAGGAATCTGTGTCCTTTGAATGTTCCTATGTTCTCCAGCGCGGTCAGTCTATTTGGGATGACATAGACTAGCGGTAGATAGGTAATCACACAATTTGGTTGTCATATTTTGCCATTTTTTTTTGTCTTGTTGGAAACAAAGCACAGCTTTTTAACTGAAGTAGTAGAAAATGCTTTATTTTTACTGCAGCAGCACTCTTGGGAGGATGCTGAATTAATTCATACATGTGTAGCCCCCTACCTACACATTAGCCCAGTTTTATGGACTTAAGTGATTGATTGTTTCTATGATTTAAATCACGTCAGCCTTGTTTATTGCCCAGGGTCCTTAATCTAGGTGGAGAACATCCAGATCAAAACTAAAATACGGTTCAAGAGGGTTGCCACCATGTCTTTATACCAGTTCAGTATCCTAACTTATCACTTGAAAGTTTGTTTGCACAAGAGCTATATATAAACTCAGTAATCTAGAATTACTTGTGGCCTGTTCAACACCTAGAATGTGTTATTACATACTCTGCACTACCTGCCCAATTCTACAATTTATTGACCATTCATTCTCCTTCATTGAGAACTAGTATTTTTTATTTTAGAATTGGGTGTCTAAGCCTAAATGTGAATGTAAGTAAGGATGGTATATAAGACCCATTCATGACAAAGAAATTCCTGCCTAGAGTTGTGCTTTTGATGTTACTGCAACTTTTTCTGCTTGATCAAGCTAGTCTGCAATCTTTGTAGTTTTTCTTAAACAGGTGTCTTCTTACCCACTGTAAGCCTTTGTAATTATGACTTTGAAATTATTATTCTGAGCTGATTTTATTTGAAAAGGGTGGAAGGTTGGTTATTTGTTGGCATCAAGATGTGACACACATACTTATTCCAGTTGAGCTGAGAAATTTCTGCATTCTCAATCTGTACAAGTTTAGTCTTAAAAAAATTAATCTACCATAAAAATAAATGAATGTATTCAAATCAGTAAAATTAACACACCTGAATTTAATTTTTACTGTAGGCCAGATGTGATAGAACTGTGGCTATACTATAGGCTAGGATGGTGTAAGAATTAAACAGTTTCTTTATAGTAGGTTATTTTTATAAGCAAACATAATGCAGTTTCATTAGCTGAGCAGCATAAGCTGTTGACTAGAATGGAAGTTTTTAAGAATTTAAGTCCCTTTTTGAAAGAAATTGGTCCCAAGCTTTGCTCCCTGCTTTCAACTTTGAACATGTTATCTGCTACGGCTAAGGAGATCAGTTTGAATATGAAACAGTTGGGTTTAAAATGTATGCTACAAAAAAAACACTGATTCCCAAATGTAAGTTGCATGACACACCTAAGATTAGAATTTTCCCTCATACAGTACAAGCAGAGGTACATTGTAATGGGTCTCTCTTACATGTGATGACATATGGATATAAAATGTATTTCAATCTGTTTTGGCTTGAGTATTCTCTCAGAATGTATGTTCTTACCTCAGCATGTATTGTAGTTGCTCAGTATTTGTATATGTTGCTAGAACTTAGACTGTATAAATAGTGAGGGATTTTTATATGTATGTTAAAAAGTGTTTTAAATAAATTGTACATACGTATTACTCAAATATGTTTGCATTTAACACCTACCTTACATCTAATTAATTTCTAGTTTAGAAATGCAGGGGTTACTTACAAGTCACTGTACTACACTGGGGGTTATGCTCTGCCTCCTAGAGTGACACCGTGTCATTTTTTGGCAGTAGGTGGATGTCCAACCATCAGTCCAGCCCTACGAGGTCCACCACTAGACCGTGTCCCCAGGTATGACAGCCACTCATCCTCTAGACACCTCCTGGGATGGTGACTCAACCACCTTCCTGGGCATCCTGTTCCAATGCTTTACAACCCTTTCAGTAAAGAAATTCCTCCTAATATCCAACCTAAATCTCCCCATGCGCATCTTGAGGACGCTTCCCCTAGTCCTGTCACTGGCTACCAGGGAGAAGAATCTTTATATAAAAAATGGATTTGTAAAAGCTCCATAGTTAGTCAAGACTTTCAGTCACTGTGAGCACAACATAGAAGTGCTGCCTTTATCAAGGCTTCTTTTGAATCTGCTCAGGAAAGTAGGTGGAGGTAAGTAGGAAAAAAGTGCAGTGGAAAAACTGTCACAACACACTTGTATATTAATAATTTTGAAAAGCTGGTCATGTTCCTTGACCTGTCCACGACACTGAAATTGTGCAGTTCTGTGTTCAGCAGAGGATTGTAGTATCAACACAGGTGGAACAGTTTAAAAGGTAAACCTTGTTTCAACACTTGAATCACATTTCTTAGCTGCCAAAGTAATGAAAAGCTATCTGTTTTGCATTTTGTGAATTAAAGAGACAAGGAAAAGCTTTTCATAGCCATTATTAGGAACAAATGAGGAATGGCTACAGAGAAAATGGAGGAGTGAGAAATTTAAGTGATGAGCACCTTTAACATAGTTCATTTTGTAGTTTAAGATCAAAGGGCAGACAAGTTTCACACATACATATTTCTAAGAGGCAATAAAGAAAGTAATTAAGAGCCTGATGCAAATAAACCAAAAGACTACTGATATTTTATGCTCCTTCATACCTCAAGGGGAGAGAAAACAGAGCCTTACTTTTAACAGTCATCTCTGCTCTGCCAGGGTAAATGAATTTAAAGGAATGATGAAAATAGGAAAACCCACTAGAAAAGCTCCTCAGTAGAAGTAAAAAGACCTTAAAACAGGCATATACTGTAATAGGAAATACACTATGAACTGACCAGAAAAAACACGAGTAAAGGTCTTTCTTTTATGATTATCTACATTTCAAATTCTACCATCCAAGCTAAGAAAGGGTGTTGTAAAGATGACAGACTCGGTGGAGAGGAGCAGACAGTTATCACCACAGCACGAGTGGCCTACACCACAGGAACATGAGAGGTTTATGATGCCTGTATTTGTTTTGCCTTAACTGACTCTCTCCTTTTGCTCCATTGTTTTTGAAAAGTGAAAAGCCTTTCTGTTCTTTAGGGAGCTCACTGTAAGCAGAGGTCCAGGGAAATCTATCTCAAAGCTCTATCCCACAGAGCATCCCATCACAAAGCCACATAATTTACATGGGAACTGAAACAGGAGTGTATAATTTACATTCACTGCAGTCTAGCAGATAACAGGGCCTTAAACAGGATACAGACATGAGAATAGTACCTGTCTTCAAATGGTATTTGATGTATTGTTCCTTCTCATGACAGAGCACTGAAAATTTCTGATTCTCAGGAATCCTGCTGAGATTCAGGATTTGTTCTTAGCTCCTGCTGTGAACACAAAATAGTATTCCATATAAGAAATAACAGCATCATAAAACACACAGAAATGTTAACTCATTTGTGCTGTAAAACAGCTACGACAGGATATATTCTGGATTGCATTTGCAGAACAAATATTAGAATATTCCCCAGACGCTTGGAAAAAATACTGCAAACAAGCCTCTGCTATTTTCTTCAGGTTTTATGATGACAATTTTGGAAAAAAAATGATACAGATTAAAAAATTGCATCCCAAAGGAAGTCCCCAAGCCACCTATATTAAAAGGTAGCTTACTCCAATGCCTCTTCCTGCCCAAGACGACTGATTCACTGGGAGAAAAAACTTGCATTTCTCAGTAAAGCTCAAATAAATATTTCCTAGCTTTAAGAGATTTCCCAGCCACGGTTTCATGCAACAAGAAAGCATCGCATTGGACCAAAACCTCATTAATGTAAAGGGAGCCAGAACAGGGTTCATAGTTCTCAGCTCACATAACTGCATTTTAGCTAGAATCCTGGAAAGTCAACTTCCTTCGGACAAGTGGGCAAAAAGACTTCATGTTACTGTCCTCAAAGAATTGTTCAGCATCCTGTCTCGAGTTGTATCTGGCACAATACGCACCATATAACTAAGCACACACCACATACTTACAATATATAGCATTATAACCTACTAGATAAATCTCACAATCTCAAATTATTCAAGATACAAAATTATTTCTGACATTCAAACACTAGTAACAGCTCATTAATCACTAGTGAAGAGCAGTTTTCCCTGACAAACCCTGCAGGTACAGCACACACAAAAAACAAGCTCACCCCCCGCTGCTTTGCATCCATAGAGTTTCTAAGTAAGTGACACTCTTGATGAGGACATCCTCTCCCAGCAGCAGCTACATCCTCAACATAATGTTAGGTTAATGTAGGGTAGCTCCCATACTGATTTTGGTGGGGCAAGGTCCAGCACACCACTGGATTAATTAGATCTCAGAATGCACCCAAAGCAGTGTATGGCAGGGCTGAACATAGAACAGCTTCCAAGGAAGCTTTGTTGTAACTTCTAGAAGTTTGGGGTTTTTTGGTGGCTATTGTGTGTGTTTGTGTGCGTGCGCTTGCTAAGTCCCAGTTGGTTTTTATTATCACTCCTTCTTTTGTGCCTACCTAACATCAGTCCTTCTGTTCCTAGTCTAGATGGCCAGCTGCATAATTGTTTTACATTCCTGAAGGCATTTATCAGCACGTATTAAACGGGGCAGTTGACAGATGCCAAACACTTAAACCAACCCTCCAGCACCATGGACTTCCAGAATTTTCAAAGATGCCTTTTTGGTAATCACAGCAAACCACAACACGGTGTTATTTTGACAGATACCGTCATATCCCCAAGTTAAATGGGATCAAAATCCAATACTTCTTGATGTAAAGGAGAAAACCCCAACATCTTAACAAAGTTCTAGTTCCAATCAGGCAATTATAACCAATGATGTTTCAGTTATATTTTCACAGCAAAATAAGAATAATTGACGTTTCTATGTATATTTTATGGCATTTTTTCAACAAAGTAGAAGAACATGAATCCATGACAAAGAACTGGTCTCCTACACAAAGCAAACAAAAACTTGCTGATTATTAAACCAAACTTCTCTCATAAAACTAGACCTCCACTGGCAGCATTTCCACTCCAGACAGTGGCAGATGCTAAATTTGTCAGTATCAAGAGACTAAAGCCATTATTCATTACTCCAAAAGTTTTAATGGTTTTTGCATCTGCACCAGATTTTGAATTCATTCAATAACGAACCAAACAGACACACGATATCTGGTATGAATAAAGCTGCCTACAATAATGAGTTCCCACAGAGCTAACCTCAAAGACAACTTGAAACACAACCATATTACTATTTTCAGAATTTGTGCTTATTTCCAAATTTGACTTTCTTACAAGGCACGTGTATGACTCAGTTAGCATTAAATAACTCCATGAATATTATTCCTGTAAGTTGTGATACCAGCCCTCTAATAAATTTTAAAATGGTACCCTCCCATGCTCCCAGCAGTAGATGATGCAATCACCTTTTTGTTTTCTGTTAATGCCAGTAGAATTCAGACATTGAGAGACTCTATCACATATAAATATAATGAATCTTGTTGGTATAGCTAATCTTCTTCCTTAACATATATCTGTGCATTTGAGAGAACTACTTTTTCCATCAGTCTCCACCACCATGGACTTCTCTGATTCATCAGCCTGCAGGACAGGTGCCTAGCAGTTCACATCACTAGGTCCAACTAGGTAGCAGTTGAATCCTCCTTCATAAACGGCAGTTTAACTAGTGATGAATTACTTTGTTGGCAAAAACAAAGAGGACCATGAGAAAGCTGCTTTCCTGCGGGAATAACACTATTATACATTACAGTTTTTTTCCTAGGAAAAATTAACTAATTAAAAGTTATTAAACTCAGCTTTCTGCAGGATCTTGGATGCAGGACTTTTCAGAGCCAGCAGATCAATACTTAAGAGTTCTGAGGAGCTGTATATACAATTTTACACTATTTCAAGGAGTTTTTGTCTCTTACGTTTTGCATTGTGAGACAAATACTTGACAAATTCACTATTTTCAAGTTCTGCAGTTCAAATACAAATATTTTCAGATGATCTTCATTCATGTAGTTAAAAAAATGCTTACCTGGCATTCCTTCTTGCCTGTGTTCAGACTGTGCTTGAGTATAGCCTTAGATGGTTTACATCTCTTCTAAGCATGAAGCTTCATGCAGAACCAAAGAGAAATTTAAAAGTTAAAAAAAGTCAATTTTCTTGATCTGACCATTTATTTATAAACATATGCATGGACAATGTATTTACAATATAGTTACGTAGCTCTATTTCAAGATAGTGTTACAAAGCTTTGCAAAATAAAACCAAGCCCTTACTGTCACATAATTTGTGGGAAAACTGCATCTGAAATCATATTTTTTCTGTACAAACAAATTATATAAAAACACTACTGTCTTAGGTTTTCTCCAGTGCACTCACAAGCCATGAACTGAAGTTTATTTCTTCATAGCACTGTCCAATCCTTGGAATCAAAAGAAGTGGATTCTATTACTAGCTAATGTGAGGTTGATTAGCAAACTAAGATCTTGATTGTATAATCTAAATATGCAATGGTAAATTATAAAAAAAACTCTACTGAGTCAAATTCAAAATTGCCTGAATACTGATGTCAGTTATTTCATTTCAATCCAAGAAAAGTATGTTTTTTGCTTTTGTACCAAGTAAGTGAGGTATTATTCAGCTCAGAACATTATTCATACCAAGAAAGCATTTTATACTTCTATTAAGTATTACTACAAGACATTGCTGTACATCTTTTTATTAATGTAACTATTTTCTCAGATGAAAACTGTATTCAAAAGGCCTTAAAAACATTTGAACCACAGACTTCCTATTTTTGCTGCTAGAGAGGAAAGCGCAAATGCAAGGAACAATGTAGCATTTTCCTCTCAAGCTCTTTATTGATCAGTGAAGATCATACATGGTATGTGTGAAGTGAGTTGGTGGGAAGCACACAGTGTTTCAGGCTTGTAAAACAAAACACTTCCCCTGATTCTGTTCTAGTGAAGAACAGATTGTGCCCAAATGTGCTTCTTTCATAGAAAGGCATCTGGAACATGGATGCAGACATATTGATTTAGTGAGATAAATCTCAGCCTAGAAGATACCAGATTAGACATGGTGTATTGGCTGGGATGCTGCAGTCACATCGTAATATCTTGCATTTGCCTTGGTCTCATTGCCTTGTGTTTAATATTTTCCTAGGTCATGGCTGGCATTGGAAGCTAGGACTAAGCTAGATGGAACCAGTCGAGGTTCTTACATGACCCATTTTGCCCAGTGCTACCTGGGTTTGCTTTCACAGGTCTAAAAAAACCCACCAAGAAATGCACAAACAAGTAAAAGAAAGGAATTGTACTCTGTTCATACAGACACAGTGCTGAAACAGGTATGAGCATAGAATCACAGAACCATTTGGTTGGAAAGGACCTTTGAGATCATTGAGTCCAACCATACCTGTCCATGACTAAACCCTATCTCCGAGCACCTTTAAAATACCTCTAGGGATGGTGACTCAACCACTCCCAATGCTTGACAACCCCTTTGGTGAAGATTTTTTTCCTAATATCTAATCTAAACCTCCCCTGGCACAACATGAGGTCATTCCTTCTTGTCACTTGGGAGAAGAGGCCAGCACCCACCTCACTACAACCTCCTTCCAGGCAGTTGTAAAGAGCAATAAGGTTGTGGAAGCCCCATCCCTGGAGGCTTTTAAGGCCAGGCTGGATGGGGCTTTGGGTAACCTGATCTAGTGGGAGGTGTCCCTGCCCATGGCAGGGGGGTTGGAACTGAATGATCTTTAAGGTCCCTTCCAACCCTAACTATTCTGATTCTAGGATCCCAGGGCCAGTGCCACTACCTGCCCCAGCTGCTGACAGCTGCCAGGCACGCTGGCAAAGGACACTGGGAGAAAGCAGCAGCTCCAAAGAGCACTTTCTGGGTCCAGTGGGACGAGGCAATGCTTTCACAAATCTATGCCCTGGGAAAGCCCACAGGGAGCACGTTAAGTCCCTTGGGCCCTGCGTCTGCAAGAACCCAGCCTTCCTCAGCCCTGCTGCAACCACAGCCTCACCTCAGTGACCTGGGGTTGCCCGTGTGCTCCCCCACCTCCTCGTGGCCCCACTGGCTGCAACGAGCAACACTCCTCCTGCCCGCTGCTCCCCAACTGGCTCAGCACCCAACCCCACCTGGGTGCTCACCTGGCCACGGCAGCTGGGTGGGTTAGAAATCACTAATTAACCAAAATGCAGATACAGTGGCCAAACCGGTGGGATGCAGGAGGATGGGCAAGGGATCCTACTGCCAGGAACAGGCACGCGTTGTGGTAGATACACCAGAAGATAATCTGCAGCTCAGCTCTGAACGGTGGCACCTACAGGACACACCGTTCCCGGCATGCAGTATTGGTCAGCCGTACCTCAGGGGAATGAACACCATATGCCTACAGCTCCAGAATTTCTGCAGTCTTTCATCTGACAAAACTGAGCTTGCAGGGAGGGGCTAACACTTTTTTTCCCCCTAAGAACTCAGCATTATTGAACTGAGGTCATTATGGGAAACAACCTTTCAATGTCTGAGAACACTTCAGATTTCACCTGACACGTACATACTTATTTTCTTTCTAGGACATGATCCTTATTACTTGTGAAGTAGATATGAAAAATCCTAACCAAACAGGTAAGTTTCAGGACAAATCCAAAAAAAAAAACAAACTTAACATATTTGCTTACACTGTGTAAGACATTCCATTTCAATTAAAACCCCCCAAAATTCAAAAATTATGAACATGCCCAATAGGCTTGTGCTCTGTCTTCTAATTTTCTTATCTCCCTTTGAAAAGCAACTCTTGACCTTTCTAGTTAAGACTTGGCTTTCGACTGGTTGCCTGAGGTGAAGTTACAAACTTAGAAATCTTGAACGATAAATTCCTTAAGTTACAGCCTAAAATCCACTGGCACAATTACAGTTTCTACATCTGTTAAGCATTTCGTGTATTTAATTCACTTTATCAGTAACAAAAATATGCAAAGATAAAATCTTATCCATAGCTCTACTCCTCAGCTCATCAACTTTGTTGAGGATCAATGCATTTTTCTTATTATTAGCTGCAAAGTGGGAAATGACAGTGCATGGAGAAAGCCTGTTCGAAGACTTTCTGTGATCACTGCTGGATCTCACATGAGACAGGGTAACAACAAGCTTAAAACATGTAAATTTGACTAATAAGTACTAGATCTTTTTTTTCTTTACCAAACTTGGCAAATAAAAATCTATCCTTTGTTTTGCTCAGTCAGAATAGGAACAGCTGACACCAAAAGTGCATGTGAACACCACTGATGTTTGTCAGTCCCAGGTTCTGATGGCTGATCTCCAGCCATGGCTCAGTAGTCATCAGAAGATACTATGAAACATCTTATATGCAGAAACCCATTGGCTTTCATAGAATCATAGAATCACCAAGTTGTAAAAGACCCGTCGGATCATCGAGTCCAACCATTCCTATCAAACACTAAACCATGCCCCTCAACACCTCATCCACCCGTCCCTTAAACACCTCCAGGGAATCTGACTTAACCACCTCCCTGGGCAGCCTGTTCCAGTGCCCAATGGCCCTTTCTGTGAAAATTTTTTTCCTAATGTTCAGCCTAAACCTTCCCTGGTGGAGCTTGAGGCCATTCTCTCTTGTCCTGTCCCCTGTCACTTGGGAGAAGAGGCCAGCACCCTCCTCTCCACAACCTCCTTTCAGGTAGTTGTAGAGAGTTGTAGAGTTGTATGAAGTCTCCCCTCAGCCTCCTCAAGGCTAAACAACCCCAGCTCTCTCAGCCGTTCCTCATAAGGCCTGTTCTCCAGACCCTTCACCAGCTTTGTTGCTTTTCTCTGGACTCGTTCCAGAGCCTCAACATCCTTCTTGTGGTGAGGGGCCCAGAACTGAACACAGTATTCGAGGAGTGGTCTCACCAGTACCAAGTACAGAGGGAGAATAACCTCCCTGGACCTACTGGTCACGCCGTTTCTGATACAAGCCAAGATGCCATTGGCCTTCTTGGCCACCTGGGCACACTGCTGGCTCATGTTCAGTCGCTGTCAACCAACACCCCCAGGTCTTTCCCCTCCAGGCAGCTTTCCAGCCAGACTTCTCCCAGTCTGTAGCACTGCACAGGGTTGTTGTGCCCCCAGTGCAGGATTTTTATGGGCCTTCCAATTCTTGTAAGATGTAGCTGATGACTCACTAATTATTCTTATAGTATTTTGACTTTTAATGACCTTTATTTACAGTAACAATGCTGCAATCAAAGCAACACACTGAGCACAGAACTGAGGTAAAAAACCAAAGACCTGAGGTAAAAAAACAAAGACCCTTCCCACAGAAACATGATAGTACTTTAAAAGTCATTTACTGTCTAAATTCTGTTTTAAACAGAATTTCCAGGACCTGAACCAATAAAGATCAGCAAAAGCACTCATTCCACCACTTGATTTGTCCATTAGCTGTTTTTCTTATGACTTTACCTAATTTAATCAGCCCTCAAAACAGACAAAGTGGGCACAGCATTATCTTGATGCTTTTCCTGCTCCCTTACCTCTTCCACATTTCCATACTTTAACTCCGCAGGCAAGTCCGACCACTACAGAGCTTAGCACAGCAACCCATACAGACAGCCTGGCAGCACACACTGCTTTCAACGAACACCTGGGAAGGGGTCTCAAACTCCTTCCGAATGTCTACAGTTGGATGGCCCCAATGCAGGGTAGCAAAAGCCAGCCAGTACAGGAACTGTAACCTAATTACACAACTTCGAAACACACCCTGCCACCCACCAGGATGAAGCCCTGCTCGGTGTGTTTCCTTGGTGTCCAGTGTTCAATCACTGCTTCTGTCCAGCGCTGGGGAACACGGTCCCGTTGTCCTTTGCCACTATGACAGATTTCTTGGCACCCCCACTGTGGGGAGATGTCTTTTTAACTGCAGATCTTATTTTTGTCATGAGCTGTTGTGAAGTCTCTCTCTGCACTGTCAATTAACTGACACATCTTACCTCAGACGAGGTGACAGTGGCTCAGCACACATCCCCAAAATGTTAACTCATGACAGCTGGGGCTATAGGCAGATGCTATGCCCTTCCTTTTAAAAGTTGTGGAGTTTTTTACCCAGCATTTCCTGGTGTTTTCAGGTTCACAGTCAATAATAATAATATAGTCCACAGAAAGCCCAGGGATTCATATAAGTTACTTCAGAAACCTCAAGACTTTTAACCTAATCTTAACTCCTGAACCCTCCGGTACTATAATTAGGTTAACAGAGCTGTAAATGGAACAGTTTCTCATTACTCACAGGTGCCATCACAGGGAAAGAGGCAAATAACTTGGGGTAGCTTGAACTGACACAATAGAAAAATCTCATTTATTCACAAGTTTTTTTAGTTGTTTCAGTTCAAAAGGGATCATTTTAGGTGCTTTAATGCAAAGTGTGCTCAATTGAAAATGGTAAATGAGTGGGAGTATAACTAAATGGCCTTTTCTATCTTGTCTGATGCTGTATGTTCATCAACAGAGTGCATTCTCTATATACACAGTTATTTTGATTAGAGCCATCTGAAATATAAGCTTTCCAGGATATGAGCCATTTTGATTTCTTTACCTATGGTAATTACCATTTGATACTATTTAAATATTGCCTTGACTTGCATTAGACCAGAGTTAGCCCTATGGTTCTTTCCCTCCCTGTTGGCTATATGGGGAAGGGGAGAAAACTTTTTTCCACACACTCATGAATGTAAGCAAAAGCCAAACAAGCCCCACTCTTTCTCTGCCTTCCTTCCAACGGTGTGGGGAGAAAGCAGGACACGGAGCAAACACAAACTGCTCAACAAGTTCTCTCTCGCAAACAGGAGGCCACCAAAACAAAGGCAGCTGCCCAAGGCACTCCCAGCTCATAACAAAATTGTTCTTGAAATTGAAGGGAATAATGCAGTTTGAGAGAACTGAGTCAAAACACCTTAGCTCAAAAAGTATGCACTGCAGTTCAGAGAGTGTGCATTTTTCACTGAAACCAATGAATTTTTACTTGGTTGCTCCCTAAAATCACATGGGCTTTCCAGATCACGCGTCAAGATATATTATCAACTTAAGCAGCTCAGCTAAATTTCTTTGCCTCCATATCCAAGAGCAGAAAAAGTACTTGGCCCCTTCCACGATTCTCCCTCCTTGGACAACTAGTTTTGGTCTTTTTCTCAAATCACCTCTGTGTCTCATACTACACTGCTCCCAGCTGATGAAGATAACACCTTCTTACAATGTGACAAGCAACCACTGTCACATATTTCAGATCTAAACTTAAATCCAAATTGGTATGCAATCTTTAAATTAAGAAAACTTTCCAAGCCCTCCCTTCCCTGAACTGTTGTCTTTGATTTTACTCTGGTATTAGTTTGATTGGTCAGAGGAAGGAGAGGAAGGTTTTAACACTGTAATGCATCATTAAAATGCATCGCACCCCTATCCAAAGACTATTATTAATAATCTCTATGCAACACAACTGTTTATATAAAATAGATGCAGCATGTAACTCATTTTTCCAGATTCTATAGGTCTGTGGTCATGCTAATCTGTTTCACATGAAGGACTTATCCCTTTATTTTTAGATCAGATGAGTTAAGCAAATGTCTATGTTTAGAACACAGAAAAAAACCAACCAAGGCAGACAGATACTGGATGTACACGCATGAAACTGTAAAGCCTGAAAAAGGCATGGAAAAATTCTGTAACTTAAGTGCTACTGAAATATCCTGTAACTCCTGTTTTACTTTTATGTCCCTTTATATAGATATATATACATCATTAATGAATTTCAATCCTAAAGGGAGCTGGCAACCAAAAGTAGTACAACAGTTTTTGACATTAAAATATAGGCCTCTCTTCTACCTCCCTGTAATTTAGAAATGAGATTTAAATTGCATATGTTTTCCATAACAATGGGATCCTCTCACCTCCAGATACTTTCGCCACTGGTAAAACTGAACTACAGAATTCCAGAAGACAAAATGCTCTTGTCTAATTGTCATCTTCAAAAATTACAAATGAAAACATACATTACAAAAACCAAACCCCAGAAACTTGTATCTCATTTAGTTCACCTGTATTAGTCCATGTTTACCATACAAACTTAGATTACTAACAGGAAAGTTTCCCATTTATTAAATATCTATTCCCCAAAAGAAAAAAAAAATCCAATAAACAATGTCCTCCTTCATTTATCTTAATTTTTCTTGAAAAAAGATGGGCAAAAGAAAAAAAAAACCTGCACTTTCCAGTATTTTAAGCATCTATGATATCAGTAATTTAAGTAAAACAAACTTATACCTATTTTCTGACACGCGTCTTTCTTCTTATGAGAGTGAAGGAAATGGGTAAATTCCTATCAGCTCAAGGGACATGGGTAAATTCCTATCAGCTCAAGGGACTGAATATATGATGACGCACAATAAGGCTTTAAGTAGCAGCTATAAAAGAACTAGCACTTTCCTTTGAAAGCAAAACCTACTGTTTTTTAGCAATATGCTATTTTCTGAAGTGCTGGCATCTGTAGGAAAGGGATTCAAACATTTTAATGTTTCTGATACGTAAAAGTATTACAAAAACATAATAGCCTTGTGTGGCTTCATGATGTAGCACTGACAGTGGTGCTGTTGAGTTACTTTCCAGATACAGCTACTCGTGTCATCCAGGAATGTTAAACACATTTGTACTGAATTGACAAGTCTACGTAAGTTAAACTCTTAATGAAATAAGCCCACTTACTATTGGTGGAAGTACGCTTGGTAGATAAGCTAATTAAATTTCAATTTTTTTTTTTTTTTGTAAAATTTTTGTGAAATGAAGTTCAATTTACTAGTTTTCTTTTTCTTTACTCATGATCCACAATCTTAATTCATAAAATCGAATGTGTGAGCAAAAGCAGTGCTGTGCCAAAGGCACAGAACTAATAATGACACTCCAGGTATTTTAAAGGCAATTTGTATCTAAGTAGAAGTACATCATCTCTAGTTCCTTCACAGCTCTGCTCTCCAAATCTCAGTATGCCTTCCCTGATCAATTTGACTTTATGATCTTCCAGATCCAGAATAATTCAAAATCACACTGGATTTTTGTTTGGAATCATGCTTCCTGCTGGTATCAGCAGCTGACAAAAGTGCCCCTGGGCACACCACAATGAGGAGCAGTTAATGATGGTTTTTACTATCTGTCTGTTATGTTAGGCCAGTCCTTCAGCAGGGGCTCTCATTTCTGTTTCAGCCCCTGCACAAGAATGAATAAGGCAGTAGCAGCATAAACCAATTCCAATAAACATTTCATACGGATAGAGGAATGTTCCCTAACACATCTAAAAACATTTTCTTGAAAAGGCACATTGATGCAAGCTCTGGCACAACTGCAGACCAACAGCATAGCTGCAGCGCTGGCACAAAAGGCAGTGTAGGGAGGTTGCTAAAAATTATTGTCCACCCTTTTGAGCAAGGCATATTCCATCTACTTGGAGTAGCTCATCAGGACTGCCACTCCCACTGCTCTGGTCTGGACAGCACAATCCCAAATGACAAGACAGACACTGCAGAGCTGCTCAGAGTTAACAACAGGAACTACTGGAGCTCAAGAGCATCTTCCAACACTGTTCAGAGTGTACAAGAAAGATGTAAGATGTCTTTAAAGCTATGGCAAGGTGAAAAAGAGGGTTTGGGTTTATAAATGAAGACTTATACAACTTCTGGAATAACAGAAAGGGGAAGATTTCTGTGAAGACAAGTTTTCCCTAAGGAGGGCTTTGAAGACAATGTATGTTTCAAGAGAAGAGGCTCTTGCAAACCTCTGGGAGATAATGGATAAACTGTAGGCACTACTTGCTAGACTGTGTTTTCTAAGTAAATTTTTTCTCTGGTAGACGCTGACTCACTGAAATACATAACTCATTATTCAGTCTCCTTTTACTAACATTTTTACCAGATACTTCATGAAGAATAAAATCAGTAATAATTGCACTGACTCCACCATCCAGATGACATATCATTTCCTGGAAGTTAGCTTCTTGAATGACCGTTTGGAGCCAGAAATCCTAAGTTCAGCTTTGGCAACAACTCCCATCAAAGCTTTCCAAACGGTTGCATGAGATTACATTTTCAAAAGGACTTAAAAGATTCAGAAGCATGTCTCATTGTTAAAAGTGATTCATAGTAATGAGCCTAAGCATCGCTAAATGTACTGCTTCACACTCTGTCTTGTCCAGTCCAGTAAGGGGTAGGGTTCTCCCACAGCTCCTGACATACTTCAGTGCAAAGGTTTGAAATACTGGAACCCTGTTTCTACAGCTTTGTGACAGAGATGACTGGCCCCAACCAAGAAAAGCAGATGGGGACAGGCACCTTCGCCCCACAGGACCCATAAACCATCAATGGAGTGAAATTATACCAAGAGACCAGGCTGTGAACCAGAGCAGCACCCCTTCTGCCGCTCATGGCACAATTATGCAGCAGAGACAAAAAGAGACAGCACCTTCTGTGGCTGCAAACAGACTCACCAGAGGGTCATAAGAGCCTGAGACACTTTTAAAAGCAGATGTGGGTGCTCTAGACAGTGGCTCACAGCCTCCCTGTCCCACGTTCCTTTTCCTTCCTTTACACTGTGATTTCCTTCCTTTCGTGTGGAGGGCTTTTTTAGCTGTGGGGTGGGCGTGGGGAGGTTAGGCACACAAAATACTCATAGAAAGAATCAATTTAAAATGTTTTATTTCATTTGCGCTCTTCCAACAGAAAAATAATTTTAAAATGTTCCGATGTACTACAACCTACTTGACCTACATTCGTCAGTGCTGTTCCTACATTTTGTGAGATACTGGAAATAACTTCTAAGTGCGTAAAATTGATAAGCCTATTTGTGAGCTGTAGTGTTTACTTTATGAAAATTAAGTTGACAGATTGTCTGATGCTTTGTTTTCTACTAACAATAAGTAGTAGAAAACACCACAAAAATGGGGGCTTGACAGGGCAAGAGACACTTCATAACAGTGAAACAGTAGCAGTGTCAACTTTTGCATGGAAGGATGGAGTCCATAGGAGTGCTATTGTGGCCTAATAGTTACATTAGGAAGATGTTTTGGCTAAAATGTTTAGCATTAAAGGAGTTTTTAATGTAAGTCTTCCATTAAATCATGATTTCAAAAACGTCAATCAATGTTTTGATGCCCTCTAACTTTGTAGATTAGACTCAGTACCCAGATAAAACCAATAAATTTGGTTTAAACAAACTCCAAGCTCCTAAAAAATGCACCGTGTTCACTCATAAATCAAATATCAAATTGCGATGAATATGCTACATTAAATTTGTTGCTATTTCAGGACTGCTGAAAAAGATGTGTAAAACCTAACCCAAGCCATTCAGCCCATGCACGTGACCCAGAAACAGATTTTAGCACCAATTTCTATCTGATCAAGCTTTTTGTTGGATCAAGACCTCACCTTTTACCCACCCAAAGCCCCATATAAGGCAAGAGAAATACTCTCTGATTGAGGGCTGAGTAAGAAATGAATGAGACCCTTACTTTTGGTATAATTTCTTTGCCATTGCAATTCTAACCAACTATGCTATCTGTTGTTTGAAGTTCATCTCACTACAAGTTTCCTAGGAAACAAATTTAAGAGCAAACATACATTAGTACGAATGCAGTGTCGGGTAAGTTTGGTTTCGGATGATGAAACAGCACTGCCCTTCTGTTTGCTTACTTTCACCAAATCTGTTACTTAGAAAGATCCAGAGCTCAGAGGAAAGAATGAAAGGTCTGTGCTGCATATTCTTTGTTCACAGCACACCTTTGCCTTTGTTCAGAAAGCCAGGAAACTTTATTACTTCTGAAAGTATGTTTTCTTTTTTCTGAGCTTTAAGTGGATGGCAGTTATGACAAAACCTGTCAGGGTTGCTGCCGTGCCAGAAACCACATAGGCGATTCCAAGGAATGGGTTGCTTCCTCCACTCCATACCACAGTTGAAAGAATCACATGCTTCCTTCCCTTGAATTTGCTAACAGGGAAATCTGATAGAAAGATGTTAAGGTTTCACTAACAAAGTTTACATTATTCCCAGGAGGAGAAAAAGTAGTGGTAAATGATCTGTGTTTGCTATGAAAATCTCTTTCATTTATCTATGATGTCTCTGCTATGCTGAATCCAAAAATCCAGTAGCAGCTGGTGATAAGAAATCCAGTTATTTAAGATACAGTCTCTGTGTGAACATGATTTTCCTCTTTTACATTATAAATTTCAGACTCATAATTTATGTAACTGCTACTGCATAAATTTGCTATGAAAACTCAGCTGAAAATGAGGCTTTTGGGCAGCTTATGATGATACTTCACATACAGGGGAACTGCTCACTTCTACCTGATGTTTTTTATTGGGAATTATATGTGATTTTAACTTTCAGATCTCCATGTGGAAGCTTACAGAATAGAACTGTGCTACAACATTTAAAATCATAGCTCTGCTAGCTGAGAGGGAAGATAAAGTTATAGCCATCTTGACATAACTCCTGCTGACAAAACAAGTGCTTTCAGCAGTGAAGTTCACGCTGTTCAGCATGACAGTGTGTTTTCACCAGCACAAAAGTCCCTGTCAGTACACAGCTCAAATGGGTCAAAGGGCTCTGCTGGCACAGGCATCCCACACAGCTCTCTATGTCAGAGATATCTCTGGCACAATGTGCATCACAGTAAGGGTGTTCACACAACTGATTAAGCCACTACTAAATATTTCAGCTAAAACAACAACTTCACCTCTTCATGTTCCCACTCAATTGTACTCTTTGTGTAAAGCTCTCATTGGCTGTCTCCAGCCAGAAGTAGCCTCTTCAGAAGTCAAATCCAAATTCACAGACATTACTATTTGAGTAACATGTCTTAACTCCATCTGCACGGGATAAAGAAAATCCACTTGTAGTGTCTCATCACCCTTAAAATTCAACCTTTTTTATGGTGAAGTAGTTTGGGGTGTTTTGATGGGTTTCTTTGCCATTTTACTTCACAAATCCCATCCATGTCCATCTCGTTGTAATTATCTAACAGTCTTGGCTAATATGAAAGGATACTGTAGGAAATACGAAAAGTGTAATTCCCTGCTGGCAGGCCATCCGCAAACAGCCTTACCCGTCTGACACGACGGTAAAGATTTCTGAATGTAGCAAAGGCTGACACTCGCATCCAGATAATGAAGTCGTCATTTAAGTAACCGTTGTTTCTTTCATCTTCTTCATCTAACAAATAAACCGGTTTCTGCCAGTAAGGAGGTCTTGCTGTCCCTGAGAGTAAGAAACCAGGAAAGACAAACTGTCTGTTAGAACAGTGGTTGGTGACTAACTACTGGGCCAAATCACAACCAATACAGAATCTGAGATACAGGAGAGATGCAGTATTTTCCATTACTGAAAAATTAAATATTCTTCACTCAAGCATCTCCACTCAGCTCAAACATGAATGAACAGAATTTAACAGTACCCAGGGGTTGTTACAAATTAGAAACCTGAAGCACAGGAAAAACAGCGATTGGCACAAATGAAAATACTGTTTATTCTGGATTCTTGCCTCTTCAGCAAACAACATGAGGAACTTGCCTTCATATTTACACATTAATTTATTTCCGTACAACTAGAAAGGCACTTTCTTTGCAGTCTAATGGCAAAGCCTGTGATATTTAGAATCTGTCATATGAAAACTACTTAGATAACTAACTCTTGCATATTGCATCCAGCATAGCACTGCTCCGATCCAGAATAAGGAGCTTTTAGTCCCTCTTCACTACAAATCAACCATAACAAGGAAACGGCTCTAGGAAACAGCTGTTTGAAAGAACTAGTGATGCTGGCAGACTCATTTGACTCACAACTGCTTAAGAATCCCTGGAGGCATGAAGAGGGAAAGATGTGACATGAAATTCTCCTTCATTAATGTTTTCAACAGGAAAAAATAAAGTGACTGCATCCTTCCTTTCTCTGGCTAGATTAAGCATTACAAGAAACTATATAGCTGGATATTGATATGGGCTAACTTCAGTCTTCCAAACTCACTTTCTCCCAATTGTTATGGCCAGTTATAAAAACAAAGCAAACCAATCAACCAACCAACCAAACAAAAGTGGTATTTTGGCTAAATCTGTCTTCTGCTCTCAGTTGCTCTCTAAAGCTGCTTCTCCAACCTGCTTTGGGGAGGCATTTCTCCCAAAGGCAATTCATTTCAGAACGGGAGACCCTCATACACAGGGAAAGAGTAGGGAAGCCATTAGAAAATAAAAAATACAGTGGAACCATTCTTACCTGCAAATGCAGAAGAGAGATTGTGCGATTTTGGATTGCGAAACTTCACATTTTTATCTGTCCACCAACTGTTTCCAGTCTTAAGCAGTGGCACTTTAATAGCAGCTGACTTAATATTGTAAAAAAGATCTATAGTATCTGTAGAGAATACAGGAAGCAATATATATGAATAAAAGACAGTCATTCTAATTGCCAGCATGACTTACAAAAGCTGTCACGTGAAAACATCTTTCAAGAGAATAAGAAAAAAGAAAAACTGGGAAAGGTCGCATGATGACTCTGTATAGAGCACTTGTACACTCCATAAGGAGAAATAAGGTTCCAGAGCCTCAGAACTTCTAGAGGTTTTTTAATGACGGAACATTCTCTGACCAATAACAAATTCCTGTGTAGAAATATATGGAAGTATCTCATGCCAATCAACTCCTGCGTGACTTCTTTGCAAATCAATTTTGGAGCTCTCTAGCTAGTTACTGAAGTAACTCCCCTAGCTAGTGTTCCCTACCATTTCTGCTCCTCTATTCCTCTCTTCTGAGACCTCATCTAGAGTATTGCATCCAGTTCTGGGATCCTCAACATAAGAAGGATACGGAACTGTTGGAACAGGTCCAGAGGAGGGCTACAAAGATGTTCAGAGGGCTGAAGCACCTCCCATATAAGGACAGGCTGAGAGAGTTGGGCTTGTTCAGCCTGGAGAAGAGAAGGCTCTGAGGAGACCTTATAGTGACCTTCCAGTACTTGAAGGGGCTACAGGAGAGCTGGAGAGGGACTTTTTACAAATGCTTGCAGTAACAGGACTAGGGGCAATGGGTATAAACTGGAGAGGGACAGATTTAGAGTAGACATAAGGAAGAATTTCTTCACTATGAGAGTGGTGAGACACTGGGACAGGTTGCCCAGGGAAGCTGTGGCTGCCCCATCCCTGGAGGTGTTCAGGGCCAGGTTGGATGGGGCCTTGGGCAGCCTGGTCTGGTGGGAGGTGTCCCTGCCCATGGCAGGGGGGTTGGAACTAGATGATCTTTAAGGTCCCTTCCAACCCAAATTATTCTATGATTCTGTGATTTCTTTGACAGTTGTCCTAAACTGATTACTTGTGTTTTCAAGGAACAGGGGAGAGGTGGAAGTATAATCAAGGGAATCCATGAGCCTTTGGAGAAAATTTTGCTTTAGTTTTATGCCAATTATGCCTATTAACTTGGACATTAACATTTCCTTCAATCAAAAATCACATAAATAAAATTGTGCTTAACCGCCACCCTCTTTCAATGGACAAAAAGCACTTGTTTTTGTCCATTACATTTTCCTACTTAGATTAGTTGAACATAAGGCAATAACATTATAGGTCTCATTAACTTCTGTGTTAACCTCTCTGTTAATGAGACCTGAGGAGCCAGTTAAATGGTGGGCAGGGATAGTTACATGACATAGATGAGGAAGGGATGTTTTTTTTAGTAAACATGAAAAGCACAACTCGCTGCATGAACATCAATGAAAACATTTTTTTATATCCTGCTAAAAACCTGCATTCACACAGCTCCTTAAAGCTCAGACATACTCTTCTGAGTAAGTGATCATTCTGTACCCCACTATGTCTCAGTTGCTATTCTCTGAGCTCCACCTGCTTCACTGCTTCTCTGAATGCTCCCTTACCTGCTAACTTGGGTTAAAAACCTTTCCCACGGCCCACTAGAATACTATAAACATAACCTGTGATCAAATTGAGTAAGACTACGTGTGCTTCAAGCATTCAAAGAACAAAATGCAACCACATAGATCCAAAGATCCAAACCAATGTGAAGAATGTGCTGTGGGAAAGCAGAATCCACAGCCTCCCCTCACTGTACAATAATGTATTTCTTAGCAAGGAAGCACACTAAATCTGTTGTATTATCATTCTGTCTTTCACCAGGGACTCAATTCCTCAGTTCTGTTGTATATTCATATTGAAGATGGTGTTAGTAAATCCACAACAGCACTGCCAAACAAAACTTTTTGTGGGAGAAAGACGGGGATCTGGCAATATACAGGACTCAGCTGGACTGGGCTAATGGAACTGGAAATTAGCAAGGCAGACGTGGAAGACAGCTACTTACCATTGAACATACTGTTTGCAATAGCACCGCAGGGAGCCATGGGCGTCCCGTTTCGGTAGGTGGTGAAGGGTGCACAGTAGCTCTTCTGAATCTGTATTCAAGGTTACAGAACAGTCAGGCACAGAACCTGGTGGGTTTGGATTGGTTTGCTGGTGCTAATGCTCTCTCATTCCATCTTCTGAAAAGCCACTGAATAATTAAGTCTCCAGTACCTTTTGGTCACATTAGAGATACATCCAAATGAATGTGTTTGCAGTTGAGGAACACCTTCCATATCACGGTAAGTAAACTTAAGGTCTTTACCAAATTCTGCTGCAGATTTGCAAACTACAGACTACAAAAACTCATTCGGGGATCTGCTATTGTAACGCAGCTACAATTTAAAATGTTTTAGTGAAACCCTAGAACATCTTATTTTTCCTTCTTTTTAATTTTGACCTGGACTGCTTCAGCAGTGGAAAAGAACAGATGCAGTTAGAAGTGCAGCTCTGTGCAGGGAAATCTTTACGTACGAAAAACAAAAGCCCATCTAAAATTTATCACATCTCTCCCACCCTAGATCATGAAAAACTATAAATCTTCAGGTTTAAAAACTAAAACATGTTCAAATAACTCTAATAAGCTGTGTATCTGATCGGCACAAAAGCCAAAAGCAGCTGCACCTGGATGCAAACAAACAAGCTGACTGGAGACCTGAAGAAGCAGATGTATGGGGAACATGTCTTGAGAGTTAAAAAAGCAACAGATAATTATGGCACAATCCTCATATGTAGTGAGAGCACAGTGTGTTAAGAAATGCTACGTTTAAGCCAAAGAAAACATGTTTCAGATTTGTAAGTAAAAAACCCTGAATACAATTATTGCATTCTCCAGTTTCCTTATGCAGGCCTGCTGCAGGTGATGCTGTCTAGCCTCTTTCTTCTTAGAAGTTGTATACTTCAAAATGCTACATGATCACTTATTTCACCAAAAAAAACTTTCCCTGCTCCTTGTCTGCTTCCAAAGCCAGATGGCAAAATGAAAGACTTAGAATAACTTAATTCCCTAACCCTATAATAAAAGCACAGCTTAAAATATTTCTGGCTAATAAGACTGTAAATACTAGAAGGAAAACATTTCAATGAACTTATTTGAAAAAGACAATATATTTTTATTCAGCATCCCTACAAGGTGCAGGTTTGAGAATTGCAACACTGACTGACGTATTTTATTTAGCCACTCAATCTTCCTTGCTTATTAACTTATTAGGCTTAATGGCCCTAACACTCATAAAAGCAGAGACCAAACACTGAAAATCTGTGCCTTCTTATTATTCCCTAGAGCCGTCTTAAAACACAGTTACGCCTAGTTAGCTCTCCATATGGTCAAAGGTGCACCTGATGGAAATACTGTTGATCTCATAATATACAGAAGAAAACTTACATTCACATTTCGACCCAACAATTGTGCATCACTTCTTGATTTCACATATCGGCGGTGGTTTTGATAGAAGTTTTGCAGGCCATAGTACATAAAAACATCACCCTAGAATTCAAGGATAAATCACTTCAGTAAGCTGAGTTCATGTAGACAAAGAGAAATCCTATTACTTGTCAAAAAAGAGAGGGGAAGAGAGCACTCAATTCATACTCAAGGGCTGGTAACTACACTCTAAGCAATTACTTCAGCGGACACTGTCTGGAATCTAGTCTTTATTCCAACTGAAAGTTTTAGTATTTTAGCACAAAATTAAATATACTTTAAATCACCAAATGAAACATAAAATAAAAATGCTTGATTATTATTTTAATCAAGATAGCACAGCTGGCTATGAACCTGCAATGGCTAGAAATGATTTCATGAGGTCAGAAACACATTTTCCAAAACAAGAAGGTGCACAAAAACTGTTGTAAAGTACCCGCTAGCTCTTAATTCCTTCAGATTTTTTTGCAACAAAAGGCTGCCTCTCCTAAATTATTTGACCCTTTTGAAAGTTTGGTCCTGTAATTAAAAGGAGAATGCCAGGCAGGCAAAGGCAAGCAAGAAAGAGGATTATTATAAAAAGCATAATTCAGCTAAATAAATTTGTCATCTCAAACATCACTGTGATCTGAAAAATTATAGAGTATTTTAACATTCTTTTCAATACTGAATATCCCTAAAGTGAATTTATAATTTAAACTGCACTGTAATTTTAAGGTATCATTTATGCAGTACTAAGCATAAGACCTCTTTGGCGGAACATGAAGCATTTGAATAGTCTCAGCAACATGACCCAGTAGTTTAGGGCAGGAAATGAAGAATACTTTTCCCAAATGAAACTGCAGAATGACATTGCTAGCTTTGAATTATTTCAAGGACCTTGGAGATTAACAGCATAACCCTCATAAAAAAGACTACAGGGGCTTACTTATGACAAGCAGTCAGAGCTTCAGATTTCCACCTCATTTGAGAGCTTAACACTGCAGTAACTACTAACCCTGGGTCAAGGGCAAGGGTTTGCTACTGACTCAAAGAGAGAAAGCCAGAGAAAAGTCACCTCCACAATCAAACACCATTTCCTGCATCCCCATCTTCTCCTTGGACATCTCTCAACCAAAGACAGAGGTAGCTTGATCATGATCATGATTATTTTTATCAAAATTAATTGGAAAGGCAAAAATGTAAGATTTTGAGTATTTCATGTTTTTAAAAAGTACAAAGAAAATAGAGTAAGGAGCTCTAGAGAGCAGAATAAAAGAAGGCACTAAGTCACCTGACTTGGTTTCTCAGATCCACTTACCAATATATGTTCCTTTAGCGTGAAATTAACAGAGCAGTGGCATTCCTTATTCCAATTAGAGGAATTTTCACGGAGTTTTGAACAATCTGAGCATTTATCTGAATAATCAATCTGTCAGGGAATTGAACAGAGATATTGCAATAAAGGACATGCACACAGGAAAAGGTTAGTGTTTTAGACTTCTCAAAGCAGTTTTCTTTTAACTGACTCTGGACTGCCAAAAACATCATTAAAATTCAACAGAGACAGAGAATCAGGACTTGGCCTCACCGAACATTCACAAATTTAATCCCCAGTTTAAAGCTGGTTTGGAGCCTTTTGATGACTCTTGCAGAACCTCCACATGTGCTCCTCAGCAAAGGAGTGCTGAGTGAATAACACTTCTGCACTTTGGTCTGGCTGACCAAGTAATGCTTGACAAATCCCCATATGCATTATAGCCCACCCTTCTTGAACCTCCTGGATGTAGTGCTGAGTGCTGGCTCCAACCAGGAGTCTATTAACACCACCATAGGTCTAATGGACATTGCCTCCAGCAGGTATTTAAACATCAGGCCGCCCGGCATTATACGATTTTGCCCAGCAAACACATGCGTTCTTCTAATACTAAACACTATCAAAGAGATTAACTTATTTCCCTTCAGAAACCCAGAAAATAATGACATTTTGAATATTAGCAGCCAGTGGCAGTAATTACCACTCATGTTTCAGACCTTGTCACCCAGTACTTGGCTTTTATTTGGGACCAGCTATCCCTGAGGATTTTCACAGGAACACTGGCTACTGGACACATGTCCAAGGCTTGAAACCATTGCTATCACCTCTATCCAGAAGCAAAAAAATCAAAGCCCTTTTCCCTCAAAATATATCCCAGTTTCTTCTTCATAGAATATCTAAGAACAGCATTCCCAAACAAACCTGGATTTCTCTGACACTGTTTGCAGACAGTATGAGGCAGACTCCCACAGCAAGGCAGAACGTGCCTATAAGAAAGAAGCTGGAGAGCACACTCGTGATGGTAAGCTGAGGCTTCCAAGCTGGTAGCTTCTGTTGTTTGAATGCGGTGTTATCCGGACATCTGGAAGAACATGCCTCTCTTTCTTGTGGAAGAAAGCTCGTCTTGTTTTTCATTTTCTTCTTGGTGAGAAGAAGAAATAATATACTTGTGCTGGAGAGAGTTTAAGCTGAGATACCGTCCTTACTGTTGAGAGACTTTATTGTTTGTTCAAATCCACATTACAGTCATGAATTACTCATTAACTAGATCTCTCTCTTCCTCCTTTTCTACATTTGTACCTGGCTCCCCATGATCAGCTTTTACCAATCAAACAATTGTGTACTTTGGTTAGAGTGCCCAGCTCATGCCTCCTGGAAAAGCTTAAATATATTCTTTTTCCTGCCCCACAATTCACTACGATTTGTTGTGCCTTATTCATTTGCAGGGATACTGCCAGCTATACTGGAATTTGTGTACTCTCAGATGCATTATTTCCTTTACTTCCATAGCTGCCCAGCTAGCAGGCATGGCATACAATGAAAGGAGCTCTGCTCAAATTGCACTGGATATTATTGGGGAGGATTGTAGGTGCTAAGGCAGCACTGGACAGAAAACATCGCTTTGGAAAGAAATCAGTTTTCTTAACCTACTCCATTCATTGCTGTTGATTCAGGAGCAATTAAAGCTGTAAAAATGTTACGTGTTCTTCAGCACAAAAAGGCAACTCATTCTCAAAACATCTGATTTAGACCAGTGCCATTCCAAGATGCTGATGAATTGTTCACCTCTAGCTCTGTTCCATCTTGCCCTCTGAAAAAAATGCATCCATTCCCTACCATCCACAATGACAGAAGAATCACACAGAGATCATTGCCTTTTAATTTAAATGGAAAAACAGAAGAATATTTATTTTGCACACTTTTTGTGGGGATTTTTAACACTTGCAGACAGTTTAACCAAAATAAAGACTCAATATACAGATAATTTATCATGTAATAGCAAAAAAAATTGCATTTAGCCAGCTGTAGGACAGATGGGTGAAAAATACCTTTCTGACAAATTACTGGAATTCATACATTTTCAAGGATCCTCTAAAGCAAGAACTAGATTATCACCCATGAGAGAAGTAAAGGTCTCCTTTGGGACAGCAGAGGGAGATATCAGAGAATTGAGTTGTACAAAGATTTTCACACCCCAGTTTGCTCATCTTCAAAGTCTTAGAAGGGATACAGTAGTAAATCTGGCAGGTTAATGCAGTGTACCTCTAATTTCAGTATCACATTGCTTCTACAATAAAATTCTGTTTTATTATTAAAAGAAAACTCAGAAAAAGTTGCAATATGCGTTCTTTCTGTATTAACAGACATCTGAAAAGTCAACATTCTGAATTCCACCACCCATTAATCACTTGCCAATTGCAGACAGGACAGTAGTAAAATGCAGCTGCGAACAACTTCCTTGTTGGTAGAACATTAAAAGAGTCCCAGCTTCACAGATCCCTCTCTGCACAGCTTTATAATACACATCTCCAGTAGGTCAATTGTTTCTTTCTTTATCTGAAGAAAACAAAAAAAATCCCAAGTATCAAAAGTTACTGATAATGCATTGGCTAAATACCATTATTTATTTACTCAGGCACCTCACTATAGGAACAGAAAATATGGAACAGGTTCCCATACAAGATCCTGAGCTCTACAGTGTTTCCACTTTGTAAAATATCAAACACAGGCCCTGCAATCCTAAAGTCTAACTACAGCTTGTGCAGCCCCATCTACCAGGGCTACAAGCTGTCATCAGTACAGAATTGACAAAGCAAGCCACAGCGAGCGATCCACCCCGGACTGCAAAATCCCTGTGAGATTTTCCAGAGTATCAACAGATAGCAAGCAGTCCAGGGGCAGTTACTGCGCTGCAACAGTTACAGCGTTGTCTGTGTCTGAGACACCTGGATGAAAGTAAGCATAAAGGTCAATTCTACATGTGCTGCATGCAAAGTACTTTGGCTTATAACATGGATATCACTGCAGCTTATTGCTTATCTAAATATGAGACCAATGTACTTGCGAGTAAATATTGACTGCATTCTTCAGCACGAACATAAGTCTCCTTATAGCTTCCTCTTCCCATTTACAAATAATTGATTTGCGAATTTTCTCTCGGGATTTTATCCTTCTGTGCCTCCACTTTCACAGGGACAAATGATGTGAGAAAGTCTCACTAGTCTCTGTTCAACACTGAAGGTGCTCTATCAGGGTGAAAACAGTTGTCTTTCTATGGTAAATCCATTTCTTACAAACCTTTCAACTTTCACAGAACCTGCAACTTAAAACTTTCTCTATTTTCAAACTTACTTGAGGTTCACTCTTTCTATTCTTTGCAGACAATATGATAATGGTTTTGGTTGAAAACACTCCATATGAATCTCACAAACAAGTAATGTGAGACGCTGAGACAGCTTTGTATTGCCATCAACCTCTACATAGTAAGATTTCAAAGCAGGAAATTTGTCCTTTGGTCAGATCAGAAAGCGTACAATCAAAACCTTTTATGCTTTAGTATAAATCAAACATGCCAAGACAGAGTCTGATAAACTCATTTACTCCACAGCTGGTTTCTTCGTGAACCTTCTTTTTATTTCCTTCTCTCCATTGTTTGGGAAGAATGGAGTGAGACACAGAAACAGATAAAAACCCAAGAGCACTGACTAATGAGATGTTTAGGCATCTGACAGTGCATTAGATCAGGGCACCATCCATTATGTGGATGGTATGGGATACAGGACTGTCATGTGGCAGGGTTCATGTGTTTGTAAATTCATATATTTATCAGAATATATCACTATGTAAATAATTCTCCGCTGAATATTAGATGAGTACATAAACATTGAGTACTGTGCACCTTCATTAGAAAATGAAGCTACAGATTTTCCATGACTGGACAAAAAGTACACATGCTCATGGCCATTCTTGCTTTCTGGTGCAATTACAATGAAAAGCAGCAAAGGAGCACCTTAATTATGCAAAGAAATTATTGATAAGGTGAGGTTTGGATCAGGATGAGTATGCCTTGTTTCCAATTTTAAGGACACAATTTTGCCTCCACAACTAATGTGGAATATAAAAAATTAGTATACCTAACTGTCAGTTCTCTGAATTGTGTTGTTGGTACTTTACCTCCTCTCTTCTTTGAGCAAATTTATTATTAATCTTGGCATGAATTTGACAATTTTTATACAAGCAGGGGAGTAAGATCCTCAGGTTACTAACACTGTACTCCATATTTCAAGCCTCCAAGCTGCCAGATAATCCAATTAATTTCTGCTCTGTTAAAATGCCTTATCTCAAAAACATTATTTGGGGTTTATTTGTTACTGACATTCTTCTATCACTCAGGAATTTGCCTGATACCTGCAGCAGGACAAATAGCTGCAGGATGTTCCACCTATACAGCTCAAGATGTCAAAAATCTTTTGGTATGTTGTGTTACCCGAGTCATGTGTACATAAAGACTTCTCTTTGATTGCATATTCACTATTCTGTAATCACACGTAAGTATCTATTCCTTATGCTAACATTATATATGAAAGTGTAACATGCTTACATGCTTCCTTGGTTTTAACTTGAACTAAAGCCTTAACATTTTGATGTTAAGATAGCCAGGGTTGCAACTTTTGGCCTATATTCCTAGACAGACATACAGAAATGATGTGATGCTACCTACAGTGCATTTAACAGGTTCAGGTTTGCAATAGACCATAATCAAATATTAGCAACACAATTTTCATTTTTGTCCAGTGGATAACCTATAGGCTAGTGTACATACACTTAAAAAAATCCATCCCACCACAACCAGTACCTTTCAGAATATTATACTTGTGCTAATACAGCCATGAATTACATTCTCCATTCTTTAAAAACCTTACAGATAACTGCAAGCACCATATAAACAAAGCCATAAGTGTTTACCACAAGAGGGAGACTCCTTGCCTCATTAAGTAGAGTTGGTTTCTCTGCTACTCATTTCTGCTACCTATTTTTTGCATGGTGCTTTATCCAAGATTATTGGGAAGATATATCTGTGTACGTGAGACTGTAAAATACAGCACACTCAAATACACAGACAAGTGCAGAGAAGGATTAAATGACCGATAACTTGTTTCACTTGTGAAGCAGTATAGTGTCTATATGCAAAAAAAGACCTTTTTCCTCTGGAGATTCTGCATGTTGGTCTGCTCTAAATGTGCAAAGAATGGAAACACTGTGCAGGAAACTCATCTTCCTAAAAACGTCTGGTGGAGGAATCTGCCTCTTCAACTCTCTGCTCACTAAATACCAGCTGATGCCCCACAGCGTATGATAAATATTCCTTGTCATAGCAATAAATGTGAAAGCTGGATTACAGAATTGAAAAGAATGGAAAATTACGTTAAAAGGAGTCTACAAATGATCAATAGTTCTACATGGTTTGTACCCTACCTCTTAGCAAAAAAAAAAAACAAAACAAAACCCCAAAGCAAACTATCTATGGATGTACTCACAAGAAGTTACCTTACACTCAGATGGAGACAGATAAATGCTTCTCCAAAGTTGTATTTAGTTTTTGAGGAAACTTTTGCACAAAGTCCTCTTTCTAAGAGAACTTCCTGGTAACAGACAGAACAACCATCTAGCACAAGCAGGAGAAATTCGCAGCACAGCCATAGATGTCACAGCTGTGACTTGCAACAAAAAAAGGAAAAAAAAAAATCTACCTCAGGAGATAATTTTAAGACCTGACAGTACAGACCTATCAGTCAAATATCAACTTCTTTGTGTTCCTAGATGACTGAAGTCAGCCTTGCAGAAAGAAAACCTTACTGACCAAGACCTGGGCACTAGAATCAGAGGCAATGAATACACAAAATATAATACATACAGGTGCTTATACAATACCTCAGGAATATCCATCATTCTCCTTAGTTTCTGATCTCTCCAGTTCCAATCCAGAATCATATATTTTGTGGAGTTCAAGCACAGGCCATCTAAAAAGGCAACATATATTTTACTACCAACATAATATGACATGCACTTATCAAAATGATTTTGGGGTTTTACATCTTTTGCTGTTTGCTTCCAAGGAAATTAATCTCTGAACACTTAAGTATGACATTTGCTGGTTGGAAAACTAATGCACTGACACTGCAAACTCCCTTAACCACATAATCCCATGCATTTTTGGAAGATAAACACAAAAGCAGAACAACTACTATTGCCAGGTTTGTCAAGAGCCAACATCCTGCCAGAAAATAATTCCTAAAGCTTCCACTTGATGACACCACAGGAGCTGAATTTCCACAGCTGATGAAGAGCTGGTAAGTTACAAGGACTCTAGCCTGAACACTCCTGTTAATGGGAACTGACAGTATTTAGCAGTTTACAGGACTAGGTGCTGTGTGAATGTGAGTCAGGTCAGTGGTGCTGCCAAAGAATTCCTTTATCCTCCAAATAAATGGTGGCGAAAGAAGAAAAAGGTCCTTTCTGAACTGGCCCTCCAGCTGTTCCCATTTTTCCCTGGTCTTCTCCATGATGCCTACAATTTTTTCCTGTGGGTTTTGAGTCCTTTCCATTCCATAGTGGCCTGCCACTGTTACACTAGGTGTCAACAAAGGACTAGATCTAAAGAAAAGATAATACACTTTGTGACCCTGCATAAGCTGCCTCCACCTAACATGGCACTGTTCTGTCATGCTGAGCAGTAATGACATAACGTCAGTGGAAGGCACAGGAAACAACAAAATTATGCTATTCCTGTACCCTTTCGGAAGGAGCAGTAGATCCCAACCCACAGGCAGTCCCTGACCAAGAAACCACAGTCAGAGCAAGGCACTGTTTAGAAAGAATCACCTTATCATCTCGTCATTTTGTTCTTTGTTTTTTCTTTGTGTATATAATGTCTACTGAGTAAGTAAAACTATCAAAAAAATCAGGAAAATAAAAGGAGATTTATATAGAATACTTAATTTCATTACAGGCTAATCAGATATAAAATCAGACCAACAAGCAGATCTTTCATCCACCCCTCACAAAAGTTTACATTGAGCTCAAAGTGACATACGATACAAAGACTTTTGCCATTATTTCCTTCTGATTTACTTGCAGCGTTTAGTTTCCTTGAGCTTTAAATCTTACACCATGGTTTTGCAATCACTTTCAAGTCAGCATAAATCAGTATTCCTGACAAAAGAGGAAATCCCCCATCTCTGTCTACTCATTACCTGATTTTGTGCACACACTGGCTTTGTTTTAATTGGGATCAGTTCTAAGTGGGATCAGTTCACTGAGCTGCCAAACAGACTCGGGCTAGCACAAGAAGCAGGAAGGGGAATAAATAGGCACAAACTGGGGAAGGGCAAGTATTACTCTGCCCTTCTCTGCTAATATTGATTTATGCCAGCTTAAAGTGATCATAAAATCAAGTACTAGAATCTTGGGCTCATTTTGACTGATGTAGTAGAAATGGAGAAACAGAATTGTACAGTTTAGTACACAAATCCTCAGATTCATATCAACCAAAGCACTTCAACAACTGAAGTCTTGCTTCTCCTGAGACCAAGTATAAGATACCTACAAAGAAAACATCCTTTGTTGTCCTACCTTGCTCCACTAGCGCTTTTACTCGCCCAGGAGTTCCAACCCCGATGTGGAATACACCTTTCTCCAACATATTAATATGTTCTTTTATCTGATTTGAGCAGAGAAAGAAAACCACAGTAAAAATCATGATTGCTTTAAAATTCCTTCTGGAAGAGATGGACATAAATTCAAGATCTTATAGTATCTCTTTCTAGAACACTACCAAGTAACAAATGCTATTCATCTTTCAAACTCTCAAACTGACATGCCTAGGAGAAAGTTTAAGAAATGTAACAGCCTGCTGGGCACCACACTTTTCTTCAAGTTCAGTCATTTTCAACTTTGAAAATCTGCTACTGCAGCAACTATTTTTGGACGTGAGAACAGTATGCTTCTTTCAGCATTGAAAAAAAATCTTTGGAAATATCTGAAAAATTGACAAAATTGAATTAGCTGTAAGCTCCTTCAAGATGATGACACTGGAAAAGGGTGAAATAAAGCAAGTGACCTTTGTGTGTCTGACAGTATTTATATCAAAGGCCAGATGTCCATTCATTACTTCCAACATCGCCATAATTTGTGCTCTCCAACAGGTATGGATATTGGGTGTGCAGGCATCCAACTGCCAGAAGGCAAATGTGGGTGCTGGTACAGTTTGCTTCTACAAACCCATGTGAGTGAACCTTCTATTTTAACAGGAAAAAGCCATTTGAATGAACACCTCACAGGAATGTGGAACATCTTTAAAGCATAGCACATGCATTAGCATCTACATTCTACGTAGGACTGCACTAGAGCTGCTGGAGCTAGACTGCTCAAACTCCAACAATCGGTTACCAGAAGAAGAATTATCTAAAGAAAGGAACATTGTATAAACACCATATGAAAGGCCCTACTGCTAAATGCTTTAAAAGAAAATGGTATGACTCTAGTTAGTTGTTTAGTTTTCCTATTGAATTTCCCTCCCTCTTACCTTTATGTGCTTTGCAAACAACTTGAGAACTTTGCAGTCTCCTTTAAATGCTGTCATTGACCTAGCAATAGAAAAATTGGAAAAGGAAACGCAAGCATCACGGCTGGGAGTGAGACCACACAGGAGGAAAGCAAAAGTAACTGGCATTTCTCAGTATGCTTGAGACACACAGTCCCCCAGTGACTCCTGCTTGTACTTTGAACACCATGTACATTCTTGTTTGCTACTTGATCAACAGTGCTCAACAACTGTACAAACACAATAGCAGATATCAGTAGGGGGCGATATTGTTTAGACAGCTTTTCAGATAATATTTAATTATTGTGGCCTGTGCTTTCACAGCTAACTTAGTTCAAAGCTGACAAATTCTAATACAAAACTGTCTCAGTTACTGAGATACAGGCATGAACAAATGTGTGTACAAGAACAAAATGGAAAGAACTGTGTATGGACCAGTCTACATTTTACAATCTTCCTGCATCATGGCTGCTAGGAAAACCGAAGCTGCTGTAGTCTTTACTGCAGAGATTGCCCAAATTTCAGTTTACCAAAACTCATTTGCTGGAAAACCTGACTTGTTTTTCTGACACCCCACTTTGGCACACAGTAATAACTCTATTTGCTGTATTAGTCAAGCAGGAGACAACATATTCAACATTTAGTGAATGTCTTTAAGACAGCTTTCTCTGCAGGTTTTTTGCAGTGTGACAAATTTTTAACTTTCTTTTGTTCAAAGCTAAATGTTTATATACAAATATACACATAAACCACCTAAACATCAGATGGTAATATTTGCATGCTGGGGCTAAGGACTACAGGCACGTCTGACATATCTATGATTCTATCTGTTGCATGGAGTCAAACTATCCAACTCTTCATCTCATGTTGCACTGACAGATAATCACAGCAAATGGAGTCAAGACTCAAGAGACAACCATGGAATTTGTGAAGTACACATTAATCTACCAAAGTCATCAACACTTCTGGAATGAGAAGGGGGAGGATAGGGGCAAAAAAAGAGGACACTGAAAATCATCATCATCTGCCAGTCTGAGCCAGCTGAGAACATGGACACAGACTTGGAGGCACTCAGATGCATGCATTGGTACTTGAGGCCCCTGGAACATCATCTCCTCTGGTGCAAAGTCCCAATTTCTAGTGGTGGATCATGAAGCTTTATGGGTTTACTCCCTTCTGATGTATAATAGGATGGTCGTTTCCCCAAAACTGATTACATCTTATTTTTGGTTTTCAACAAAAATAACACTTCCATGCAACTGAAGTACCAAGTGTTACTTCAGTGTAAAACCAAACACCACATTCCCACAGTTTAAAGAAGCAAGGGATATTGCATCAGTTTGAGTCAGTGAATTTGTTGGCTAGCAGAGGACAGTGTCCCAGTTTTGCCTTTATGCCTTTATGGTTCCAAGACAAAACCTCTGACTGACTGCCAACCGCAGCATAACATTTGCTATCAACATACTTGATGAGTTCCAAGGAACGAAGGGCAGAACCGCAGATAACCAGCATCACCACTGACTTCTTCTCCTTGTGGTTTTTACGGAGTTTGGCCCACTTAGGACAGACTGCAATGAAAAAGCCCATGTACACACACAGAAAAAGTACTGCATGCCACAATTTTAAATTACAAGAGTACGGGATGAATGGTAGCCAGCAGTGAGAACACACATGCTGACTCCTATGAGGTCTGGATCTTTGGCAACACTTTTACATTTAGTCATGACTGAGAAACTGGAAAATGAAATGCCCAAAATAAATAAAATACAGAAATATCGCATAACTGAACAAATTAGATAAGCATTAAAAATCATCAGTTTGTAAGGTGACATTGTCTTCATTTGCCACATGTGGCAATTTGTAACAGAGAAAACCAATTGAAGAGATACATTTACCAGATCAGAAGTTCTATATAAATTCACATAAGGGAATAAAAATTCTTCTGGTTCACGTCAGCAAAGAGCTGACCTACTTATATATACCTATATAAGGTATATATACCTTATATATATATACCTACTTATGACACTATGATAAACTACTGACAAATAATGCCTAGCAATTCGAAAAAAGTCTAAAACATTTTGATACAAAAGAAGTGAAAGAGTAAAAAAGATCCAGAAAAACAAGAAATGTCATGAAGAAAAAAAACCAAAACTCTAAGTTTCAATATTTCATTAATTAAAAAAAAAATTAGAGGTGCAGGTAAAAATGGCAATAATAGTGCATTAGCAATGTTTTTCATACAACTTTCACCTCATCCAACATTTTGACTCACTTTCCTTCAGGTATGAAGAAAAACTGTGGGTGAGATCATTGGCTGGCAAAAAACAGGTATCTGAAAATGTGAAAGGAAAAAAAAAACCTGTTCATGTATTTTTAACAGCAAAAGGAGCATATACATCTGCAGCATATCTACTAGTTATACTGATGAAATCAGAACTATGTTAAAATCCATCATAAATTACCATTTGTGAAAAAAAGATTAACATGTAACTCATGTACAAGAAGCTTTATATTGGATGAATCAACACAGGTAACACCTCTCAACCCAACTCAATTCAACATCAGTTCCCTTCTTTCTTCCCTCCATGAAAAGCCCTGAATACAGAGCTGCACAGGTGTCATTGTATACTTTAAAAAAAGTTTTCACGTGTCTTTGCTATAATCAATCAAAGGTCTTAGCCAAAAGCCTCACAGTCAACCTGCTAGACTGTTCCAACAATCCACCTACCATGGAATACATCTGTAGACCACCCAAACAATTCATACTATGTAAATTCAAGAACCTACCAATAATGTACTTGTTAATATGTTTGTTCCTCTTTAAGGCCTTTCATATTGTGGTAGTCTACCTAATTATATCAACCCCAATAGTAACACCTACACTCATTTCAACGCCTTCCTCTTTCTTCATTTCCCACTGACTACCTATCTTTTACCTGATCAGTGTATTAACTATAGTCTTAAAAGCATTCTCTGTCAGATATGCAATTTAAGCTTCATATAGAGGCAACGAAGAAAGACAAAGTCCTAACAGGTTCTTTGGAAGGTCCTTCCTTTCTCCAGCTTCTATTCAGAAAGTCTAAGTTCTTAAAATAGTGATTAAAATTAGATGGTGTGAGACCTTGCCATTGTTAAGGGTCCTTCACCTGATGGAACAATACGCTCCTGCAGAGCATTAATAACTCTGTCTTCAGGGACCCATGTATTTCTCGTCATCCTGCACAGCACCTCATGGTGCCTGTTTATGAAAAGAGATGTTTGCTAATATATTTTAGTTAAATTAAGCAGGTTTCCATATAGACATTCTTCATATTCACATAGATAGTGGATTGTGCTAATGCTGGTAGCATCAATCTATGATTTCCATTAGAACAGACAGTGACAAACTTGGTTTTTAGCTGGTACTTGCCTGATGTCCTGTCAGTATAGTTTCTTAAGCAGAGCCGCTCAATTTAATGGTTGTTGTCTTGCTAAAAAATTTTATTTTGCATTGATCCTTCTTATGAAATCCAGAGACTTACATTTAATGTGACATGAGCTTCAAAGGGAATGAACGTGCACAAGTGAAGGATCAGCAGCCAAGTTACTTTTCATATCATGTTTAAAAGATGCACTTGATGCTAGTGGGGAAGGGCAGGGGCTGCCCTACCATAAGCATTTGGTGGTAATAAGGGAGCTCTTCACACCACCATGATCCTTTCCTCCCCTTGGCAAAATATCTTTGCTGTCATTTTGCTATATTCAGTCTCATGAATGACCGAACAATTAAAAAGACGGTTTCTAAAGGATACGAGCTTCAGTCACTGACATTTCCCAAACACTCCAGCAAAACTGGAGTATTAACAATAATTTTAATGGAAAGTTTCAGAAAGGGCAGAAAACCACACAGCTCTAGACTGCAGCAAGAGACTAAGCCAAGTACAAATCTGACCTTCTGCAGCACATCAGTTAACAAAAACATGCAACTCTGAGTTTTGTTATTTGCTTGTTATTTGCTCAGTGCTTTGACTTCTAAACTCCTTGCATTCTAAGCCTTCGACTCCCAGCACAAAAAGAAAGAAAAAATATCTCCAACCAACCCAAGAGTAAATCCATATGGAAATGGGTCACTGCAATAGCCCAAAAGGCTCTTTTGATAAGAAAGAAATCAAAGCAATTTATAATTTGCTAAAACCCCTAAAGATCTAAAAATAATCAACACAAGCTTTTCAAAGCAACCTATATGGGAATTCTTCATGTTTTCTTGATTCAACAAGAAAGCTGAACTTGCCCCACAGAAATAAAGAAGGATCAGCCTAGGTTCATGGATATTACGGAGAAGTATATTTATCTTGAAAAATAGGCTTAAATATTAAAAAAAAGAAACCAGTGCTGTGCTACAAGATGCTTATAGCGGGCAGAAGTCACCAAGAGCTCAAAAAGTATCAAAGGTCTATGTAGCTAGTTACCAGGTCATTCACTCTTCAAAAGCACTGCCAACAAATAGTGGACAGCGTCTGTAAAATAACAGCGCCTCTTTATCTGCAGAGTAAGAGGCAGAAAAGTTAAATGTTGCTTTCACCTCCAATGCAGCCTCCAACTGACAGAAGCTAATCCTGCTCTGTTCTGCTTTGCTGTTTCTATCACTGGCTTTCAACTGGAGACAGAATATGGGAAACCAAGAGGGTCCTTGCTATGGTTAAAACTTGGTCACTTGACACATGGACCAAAGCTACCATCTCATTTCATGCCACCCCCTGAAAAACATTGCTTTCAACATCTCATAACCACACCAGAATGGCATCTTGTTATTTCTTTGTCTACTTCCATCAGCCCTCCTATTATGCTCCTGGATCAACTCAGATAACCCCAGAAACAAAATATATTTCACTTTCTCAGTCAGCAACTTGGAAGCTATTATTACGAATTGTATCACTTCTATTAGAAAAGTGGGCTCCTGAAATGAATACTTTACAGCTAAAGGACACATTTAAATGATGCTTCTGTTCATTTCCATAACTCCAAGAAACTTGACATTTACTCCAAAGAAACTAACATCTCTACTTAAACATTAAAAATTCATGTATAGTATAAGAAAAATATTTCCATAAAAAGCATAATTGAAGACCTGACCCCCATATCATCTTTCTTCTGCAGAAAAAGAAGCCAACTGTATCCTGAAAAAAACATTATTAATTTATTAAACATAGGATAGGTTACCTGACAGCTTCAGTTCCTCTAATTCAATCACTGAACGGTTTTCACCAAAATGTTGACTGAGCAAATTTTGTAGATCAGCAGGAACACCAGCTTTTGGAGCAGATTTTTCCAGAATATCAGAAATTTTCTTCTAAAAACCCAAGTAAAATGGTTAAGTATGGCATTTCTATAGTTTCTCCTTTTTGATTAGCTAATAACACTGTAAATAAATGTTCCTCCCGTAGCTTTATACAGTTACATTGGGTTAATTACAACTTAATCAGAAAAACACCTAACTAAAGGACAAGATTCCCATTGTCTGTAGTCGGAATGCAGACACAAGTTCAGATACTTTTGTAAGCCCAAAGACAAAAAGTCTTGTGCACCCACTCAAAACGCTGCTATAGCAAAACTATGACTGAAAGCTGGGTTTGAGTTTTGCTGTTGTAAGAATAAAAATTCAGGGTTTAGTCATAATTTCTTTTATTTTATTATTCTTAAAGCACAAGAGGAATCAAGTGGTTATATAAGTCTTTGTTATATTTTGATGAAAACAGGGTAACTACCTATCTATTTTGCAAGGAAAGCGTAACGTGTGATGAAAATGAGTTAAAAGCTCAGAAATCCAGAAGTCAGGCAGAAAGAGTTCAGCAACTGTTTTGCTATTGCAAAACGTATAATATTTTGAACAAAACAACTAATTTTTAGAGCCTGGACATGAGTTCATAATGATTGCATTTTACACTTTAGGAACATTAGCAAATAACAAGTCTGAATTTTCACTGAAATGCTGCTTATTTTTTTTCCCATAACCAGTCAGGATAGAATAGCTCAGAGTTCCCATTATCAGAATGATCTGCTAGCATTTAAGAAAACAGCATACTTTCAAGGAGAGAGGCAGCATGGAGAGAATAGCAAGAGTATGAAGCCTCTCTTGTTCCCACTGAGAAGCAATTAATTTGTGAAAGGCCAGCTCAAGGTTTCTCAGCTGGGTAACCTAAAATGAACTTGCTGTCATGAGGACACATGAACTTAGAAGTAAAAAGGAGACATCAGTGGGAGATGAGGTGGGCCTGGAAGCATTTTTAGCAGCTTTAGAGGGGTGGCGGCTATTTTCAGTGCAAGTTCAGCAAGCCAAGGTCTAGGGCAGTAAAGATCAATGGAAATTCTGAAGAGAGCTACATCACGGATTCTAATGTAGGGGACATATCTTTCCCCTACTCCACCCCAGCACCTATTTCCTCCTCCTCTTCCATCCCTCATCCCTCCTCTCCCCCTCTTGCTCAATACACCCCAAATACTCCTACACTGGCATCACAAGGGACAGAAGGCTGAACAGGGAAGAGCCATTTGGAGGCTGCTGAAGTCACTCTATCCTAGAGCAAAGGCAAAGTAGGCAGCTGCCTCCCCCAGCTGTCTGCCACTCCGGCCGCTGCCTGTTCTACCTCTCTTAAAATTCAGCTGTGTGTTTGCAATACTCCAACTGAATCTTTGACAGTGGTATAGTTGGAGATGAAGTGCTTATGCCTTCCTTTCAGTCTACCTCTGGCCTGGTGCAAAACCCTCTGCAGTCCCTGGAATACTTTCCAGTGTATGCCTGGCTTTTGGCAGGTCTTTGAACTGCCTGGATCTGTAGCATTCCTTCTCCCAAGACTCACCCCCATTTGGCACTGTTGTATTTTTCTACTGTGTAACAACTGTCTTCCCAAAGAATGATCAGCGACCATCTGCAGCACACTCATTCTTTGCATGAGACTCACAACTGGACCTCTTTGTTATTATTCCTATCAACTACAAATATTCTTCTTCAGCAACCTGTCTTTTAGGTGACCTGCATTTGGGAACCTCTGATTTAGCAGACAGCAAGACAGAAC
Source organism: Phaenicophaeus curvirostris (assembly GCF_032191515.1). Classification (NCBI taxonomy): domain Eukaryota; kingdom Metazoa; phylum Chordata; class Aves; order Cuculiformes; family Cuculidae; genus Phaenicophaeus; species Phaenicophaeus curvirostris. The sequence continues at coordinate 91,166,962 of NC_091392.1, forward strand.
TATCCGGCTCATTTTATGTGGTAATTCAGCATAAGGCACTGTTTCACAGGACCATTACATCATTCACTGGGCCACTTGGTTCCTCCAGGAAAATTATGGCACTCTGGAGAGGAGAAGCTTGATACTAATGAGAAATTCCATAAGAGCAAAAGCAAAGACACCTGAGCAAACTCTCTTCTTTCAAGGAGGGCTGTGAGGAAACGTTCCTCTTGCAGGAAGTTTTATTATTTTTCTGCCAATTCATTCCAGATGCTTAAAAACAATGGGGGCTTCCCCCCTCCTCTTCCTTATTTTCGGAGAGAGCACTTTGGAATTCATAGATCAACCTGATAAATACTTCCTGATGGATTTTTTGACAGGCTGTGTATGTCAACTTAGTGGCCTAGCCTCACTGAAACCAAAGGTGTTAACTTAGCACCTATTGTTTGCTGGAGAACTAAGGTCTTTTTGTTAGGTCTGGTTCACCAGTCTCTTCTCATGGGAAGCTTTTGCTCTGTCAGTAGCGGAACAAGTACCCCAGTCACTTCTGCCAGAGTTGCATTTAAAGCCAAATCCCACTCTTCCCTCTTCTCATTCCCTAGATATTTAAGAGGCCTGACACAATATAAAAAGGCCACCTCTCAACCTTGTGAGGGAGCCAACTATTTACAGTCTGTGCTGGAAGACAATTAACTTGCCCGGTGCCATACAATTTCCATCTAGGCTGCAGACTGTGTTTGTTGTTGAGGGCGAGTATGAAGCATGGCCAATGGACAATATAGAGTATTTATTTATATACTTATGCTAAGAGGAGAAGAGCGAACAAGGACAACTCTTGGCTCAAAAGGAATTACAGCAGCTGGAGCCTTACCACACTGCTGAAACAGGGAAGATTCTGCAGCAACTGAAATGACACTTTTCTTTGACACAGTTCTAGTTTCCTGAAGTGCAACGCTTGCAAGTGGGCTGTAGACATATACAATCCCTGAACAGAGTATAGACACCATGTCACAGTTCAGGTTGGGAATGGGTATTTTGAGTGAAGTCAAAAAGGTAGGAATTTCTATTCTTCTTTAAAAGAGGCTGCAACATTATGACCACATTATTTATCATCATCACAGAGCTGTCCCAACTCTGAATCTTGTAATAGCATGTACACCCACTGTCCAGTCTCCAAAGACACTGTAGAACATTCATACCTTCTTTCTCCTCTTTGCCTTCACAGTGGTCTCTTGTTTTTCTTCAGGCTGACTTAGAAAGCACTCCGTAGGCTGCAAAGCACACATCACAAAAAGAGCAAGGAAAAAAGATTCAGTATCAGATCTCTGATCGCCTGGGAGGAAAAAAAAAGAGTTACCACAGGGAGGGAAGAGGGTATATAGAAATTTTAATGCTGGGTCAGAGGGAAAAAACCAAAACCAAGCATCCTCTTGTGTAGAACTACATATATCTGGAGTAATTTGGAACTGAGATCTCTGTTGTTGTAACCAAGAGAGGAATAAAAGAACAGAAAGTTGAAACAAATAGGTTGTAGTCAAACTTCCATGAAAGGGTAGAAAGCAGGTTTTAAAAAATTAAAAGGATAGCGTGGAAAAAAAATTACCTAAACCTTTCCAAAACTTCATATTTTTTTATCTCTGTTATTGTGCATGATTGTTTTCCTAAACATTGCCAATGGTGTTCTAAAATAAGTAGGGCTAAGGTGAGCATCCAGACGGTGAAAGATGCCACGGAACTGGGTGAGAATAATTGGAAACAATCACGTTCTGGATTTCCTTTCACATTTGTAATGTGAAATTTAGGAAAACATGTTTTGAATTTGTTCTGCCCCATTCTTGCTTTGTCTCCTCATAGCAGACAGGGTCAAATACACACAAGAAAAACACATGGTGCATTTCAGAATAATCTTCATCCAATACATGTTGCTATTATTAACCCTCTTCTGTGCCTGAGTGAGCAGGCTGAATCGTTCCATTTGTAACAGGGTCCCTGTTCACATAGCTAGGTTTAGGATTTATCCTTAGACACCTAAAATTGCCCAAAATAGAGAAAGCAAGGCACACGTTTTCCTTGTTTTGAGCGCATAGCAATTCTCCTTTCTTTTCCCTTCTTAGAGATTTCCACTTCATAGAATTGCAAATCAATCTTCACAGATGGGCTTTAGAGCTTAGTAAGGGACTTGATGAAAACCAATGGGAAAATAGGCTGAGCTGCAGGAGCTCCTTGATAGCAGGATGCATTTGGCTAGGAAAATAGGCTCCTGTGAGAAAACATGGAGAAGTCTCATCACATGGAACATTAAACACTCAGGAACAGCAAATCCAGCACTGCTCCCTGGGGAAAGCCTGGAAGAAAAGTATCAGCAGGAAAGGGAGACCAGCTGAAAGCCAGAGAAGCTGCTCTTTCATTCCCTAGTGAGGGTGGCTTCAGCAGGACCAAGAGGGCCAAAGAAAAGCTAACAGAAACTTAGTGTATCTGAGCCCTCCTTGCACTGTCTCACCATTAACAGGAGGACACTTCATGGCAACTGGTACTTTATGACCCTGCCCAGCACATTTGTGCCTTTCCAAGTTGGCTCTTCTTATCAGAAGCATTTTGTAGAATTAGACTGTTCGTATTATGCCTACATTTCCCTTTTTCTCTCCACTGCCCTAAGTAATTTAGCTATAAAAAGCAACATACCGCCATGTTTAACACAAACATATGACCTACTGCTTGCTCCTGCTTTCTGTGTTGTGATGAGACTACAGCCACCACACTTGCAAAGGCAGTGGTACCGTATATAAGTGGCCCTGAATCTGGGTATGGCTTGAACTGATACTTAGGAACCACCAGAGAAGATCTGACTGGAAACTGGCAATGGGTAGCAAAGCACTCTACAGCCAGGACTGGAATATAACGGAGCCTGGATCAATACCCCCCCACGAGAAGTTGCAGTAAGGACTGTACCTTGCCTCAACAGAGATTTGTCCCTGTGATTTTCTCAGGTATAAACAGATATTATCTTCAGTAGAAATCAAGGGAATGACTGCAAATAGAAATACACTACAGCTAACAAAATCATTCCAGGGTTAGCATGAGCTTCTTGTTTTATTCTTAGGTTTGTTTCTCTTTTAAAAATCTCTGTCTTGAGTCCAATTCAAATACTTCTAAAACAACACCATACATTTCTTCATTCCTATCCCTACCACTAGCATTCCCAGACACTGAGACTGAAACAGATCTACTCTCTGCCTTCGGTTCCTCCTCTACCCCTACGCATCACACCTCTCCATACATACTCAAAGACCACTTGCCAGGTATTTTAATAATAAATTCCATCTTCAGCATCATATTTTTATGCAGAAAAGCCACCTTTGGATTCGCCAGAAAGCAGCCACCCTGAATCTCTTTCCTGCAGTAGAATATGATGGTTCCCTATCACAGAAAGCATTATCACTCTTTCAGCACATTGAAAAACGCCACTTATGCACTTCAGGCCCACTTCTCTCTTCATATATATTGTGAACTGATTTACATAAATCTGCAAAACACTCCCAACTGGTATTTGCATGAGAAAAGAAAAAAAACATGCCACAGAGTTCAAAAATTTTCTCTTAGAGAAACAAAATTTTCTCACTGACAACACTTCATTCAGAAGTTTAGAAATATCACCAAATGCCATGGCTTCTTTTTTGAAGGCTGTACATAACCCTTTCTCTCAACAGCACCAGTACACAGCAGGCTCGTAGTCAAAGTCTTGCTTCCTCAGAGAAGCTTGCTAAGACTCAAAATTATCTCCTTCACAACAGCATACGTATATTTAGGCACAGAATACTATTAGCCCAGCAATAATGAAGTCCACCTTATTTAGACATTAAAAATAATGCCACAAGAAAACGCAAAACTTCATAGTGGTGAATGGCTGTGAACTTTCTGGTCTCTGATGATCTGCAGTCTAAAATATTTAGGCATCTATCTAACCGAACTTCTTGACCCTTATCCAAATGTTAGTTGCCTACCTACTCATGGCTCTTTGCAAGCCAGCCTTCAGAAACGGTCATTTACATGATTTTCATATGCAAGACACATAGCAGACACCCTACTGGCTTTTGACATGCCCGTGTACTCCATATTTTTAAGCTATTTTTATATGGAAGTTCTTAAAAAGTAAAAACCAGGAAATTTGTGCTGACATGACTGATTTATGAACTTATGAATTTTAAAATGTCATCAATTCCTTGTTTGTTAATCACAGAGAGAACATAAAATATTTCCTGTATTATATATCTAACAATTTTTTTTTCTTCACACGTTGACAAGTTACTGGAAATTCAAATATAGAGTGAAAACATTCTTTTGTGTGTGTGAAAGTTTCCATTCTAGGTCAGACATATATTATGACTTTTGGTGTTTGTCACAAAGTAAACACATCAATGCGCCATTCAGATTGGAGGCAAATCATTCATTTCATTGTAAGCCTGAGGACAGCCTGCAGACTAGAAACATAGATGTTCATAATTCTATTTGGTTGCCTCTTGATTGGCTTCAAGTTGCCAAGTCCACTACAGAATAGTTCCCAGCCTGTGAATAAGGTAGGGATGAATAAAATGGGTTATGTTATGTGCACCAGAACTACAAAACTACTAGCTTTCTGTAAATACAGCTGATCTTGCGAATGGTTTGCTCTAGAAGACATGCAATAACACATCAATGACTTTGAGCTCCCATAAAGCATTGCCTCCTGGAGTTCTGTGGCTAAACATCAAATTACCCTGATTCAAAAATGCAGATTGATATTCTTTATATGACAGGAAGAGTTGTGGCAGATATTCTGTCCCAGTCCACCCCGTCAGGAAACCTGTGTTAGTTATCATTTCTAAAGTTTTCATTGAAAGGGAAAAGCCAGTCCTCTAAACAAATTGCCTTTAGTTCTAAACGGTTAAGTGAAGATAATGGTGATAAAAAGTCACTCCTTAAACATCCTCACCAAGCTTAAGTTCTCAGCATTTGACATCCTTTTAAAGCATGTACAAAGTCAACATAGCTTTCTCCTGTATTCATCAACTCTCTCTTTCCCAGTCAAAATGTGGAACCAGGTCAGATATTTGGCTCTCTCCATCTTTCATCAACTTGGAAAGACACACAAAAATGCAGTAATTCCTGCTGTGTTGTTTATATTTCTCTGTTACAAAAAAAAAGAACATCCCTGCAAATGGATTTCATGGGCAACTGCCCAGGTATCACACAGTGACTTTAATATTGACCTAGGGGTAAAAATCAATATCCATACCCTCAAGGAAAGATAGCTTCCAATGTCATTTTAGGTCTTTGACAGCAATTCAGTCAACTCTCATGTATAGTATCCGGAAGGCAGAAGAAATTTACCTTCAAACGTGAGACTTCTTAATATCAACTGACATTTAGAGGACTCTTCTTTACTCAAGCTGAGGTGATGGTGTCTGTCAAAGACCTTGCTGCCTTTTCCTTGGCATATTCTATGTAATGCTAAACACCACACCTCCTACTGGTTTTAAAGGAACCTCTTAGCTGTGAAAGGCTATGAAAACATGAATCCATGTACAGCTAAGCTCTTCTTTGCTTGAACCTTATACTGGGGAAATGCTCACGTAGAGGCACTGTACATTTAAACACAGGTCTCAAGACCTTGTGTGGGAAAGGCAAAAGATTCTAGCGGAGGACACTTGGTAGAACGATGCAGGCTTTTATCAGTAGACAGTCACTTTGTAGGAGACAGGCCTGGCAATCTCAAATCACATGAACAAGTGTAAAGTTATTATTGAAATATACTGAAATGCAATCACTTCCAAATAAGGGAAAATAATAAAACAATCTTATTACATGAACAGATCAGATAAAGAATGAAGAAAACTGCCCCTTTACTGAATGAAGGGGAACAGTGTTTCCCTATGTATTATCACGTCTGTGCCCTAGACAATTGCTAAATTTACAAACCTGCTTTCTTTTCTTTGTCACAGGAGGTTTGGAATCTGAATCTTGATGTGCTGCTGTCCTGTTATCACTTGCTTTCTCAACAGCTTCATCATCTGAGGGATCTAATGAGAAAAAAAGAGGTTTTCTTACTATTTTTCAAATCTATCTCCAATCTTTGCATCAAAAAACAGGGATAAAATCTTCAGCTGAATAGTTACCATGATAATACAAACTCAAGATTTGCAAAAAATACAGCTGTAACAGAATTTTTCATAATTTTAGAACATTGTTATATGAAATACCAGAAAAGCCCCGGGTTTCCCCTCCTCTACACAGTATTACACCTGGCAGGCAATGTATTTCTTCTTTCTGGAATGCTGCACAGTGGGTGCCAAGTACAGCATCACAGGTAAAAATACCCAATCTTTCCAGAACCTCCCTATAATTAAGCAAAGTAGTGAAAAAGGAAAGATGATTTTGATAAACTTCACCTGAAGTTCGATGATATTTCTCTGTGTTATTTCAGAACAAGTAAAGCATAATCTCAGATCTGTAGCAGTGCATTCACCAAGTATAATTATAGATCTGTCTCATTATATCTCAAAACAAGTAATAGCACTGGTACTAAAGACTTATGGCACTGTGGTCCACATCCTTCTTACTAAGTTTGCTGACGTTTCTTCAGCATAAATCATCCCTCTGACTAAAACAAGTCTTGCAGATGAAGGAAGAAAAAAATATAATGAACTCAATACAGAAAAATGCACATAAAACCCACTCCAGCCCCCATTTAAAAGTCCGAAATGCCTTACTGACACCTATCACCTAGAAAAGGGAAAATTGTAAGATACTTGTAATATCATATTGTAGAAGAATATATGCAAACTTTATTTTTGCAAGTACATTTTAATTGTGTGCTTCTTACTGCAGTATTTATTTGGCAAAAGCAGCGTTCCCAAAGTTTAAAGCGGAATATCCACAAGACAGGAAAAGGCTTATGTTTTGAAAGAAAACTATTTAAGATGTTTCTACTTATTCTTATCTTCATCTCTTTTATCTACACAGTCACCTTAGGGAAAAAAATATCCACAGCAACAATTCCCTCTTAGTGCTATACTAGTGCTTATGGTGTTGTATTTGAATACAGAATCTTCTTCTGGGGAAGATCAGGGAATCTGATCCTCTCCAGAAGCATTAGCATCCGTCAAACTGAATAATTAAATTTTTGTATATGGAATATTTCTGTCCAACAGATACTTAGTAATTGTTACAATATCCTGTATTCTGAAGTTATAAATTGACAGCTTCAAGATTAAGTTCTTTATTTTGAATAAAGAGGAACTGTATGATTTCTTAAGGCCCCTCCCCTCAAAGTATGGATGATAAAATTACATCTATGCAGTCACTAGTTGAGAGCAGAGCAAACTGATGGCCAGAGAACTTGAGAAAGAGAAAAATCAACTACGGCTGCTATTTACTAATTCCATGTTGAAATAGGTACTTACTGAAAGAAGGTAAATGAAAGGATATGTGAAAGATATGGCAAAGAATTCAAGATAAATACAAGCAAAAGGGTATGAACGGGAAAAAGGAATGGTGTTCATCCATAGATACGACATTACATGTTGTACAACAACAAGGCAGTGGCTTTTAAAATCCTAATGGGATGGAATGGGCAACAAAAGGGGTACATATTTATGCCCACTTTGAAAAACTTGTGTAGCAGTCAGCATCCTGAAATTGAGTTGCAACAGCTGTTAAGAGTTCCAAAAATTTTGGGGAGTTGAAAGCTAGCAAGTGAAGAAAATCAGTGAATGTTTTAGCAAGTTGGATGTAATTTGCCATGAAATATTATTTGATATAGATTAGATTCTTGGCAAAATAAAAGAGTTTTAGAAACAGCAGCAACGGAGAAGAGGATTTGTTTTCTGCCTAGTACAGGTAAAACAAACTTAAGTGAAAGGGTTAGATAAACATTAATGAAATTAATTCATACCAAAACACAAACCACGGAAGAAAAGGTGGCACTTGCCAACATCTCAGTGCAGGATGAAGACATATTCTGAAATCCTAAGTGGGAATCTACCAAGAAAAGCTCCCAATTTCCAGGTCTAGAGCAAATGCACAAATGTGTGCACCAAATGAACACTGCAGCACAGCTGATATATTTTCTTCCTTCTTTTTGCAGGCACAGCCATGAAAGCAGCAGCTGAACAGACTGTGGCCACGAGAGTACTAGATCCCACATGGGATGAGGGGCTGGTGACGGGGAAAGAGCAGGGATGTCACTCCTGGCAGCCCTTCACCACAGGCTAGCTGTAACATTAAGCTGCCCTGTAAGTTGGTGCTAAGTCAACCTCAGAAGACCTCAGGTGGCCAGCTGTTCTGGGATCATTTCTCAAAGGACATGAGCAAAGGAAGTGACAAGTCTAAATCTCACGCTTACTTATACACGAGGAAATATATGGCACTAATGTCCATGAGCTGCCTTCATAAGCTATTTTCCTCTCTGTTCTGAGGGACAAACTAAGGTCAATTGACCCTTCTTTTGAGCTGCCATTTGGGCCACAAACAAGAAGAATGAGAAGACATCCCCAGTACGACAGTCACTACTGCTAGAACATCACTGTTACTGTTCCAGGAGCATTCATAAACATCGGCTGAAGGTGAAAAGTTTTCGGGGAGTTTATCGGCCACCAGAAATAAAAAGGAGAGTGTATTCATAAGTCCAAGGGGCTTCTGTTTGTTTTTTTTTAATTTATGTATACCAACAGTGATATGAGCTTACTCTACTACAAATTTATTATTAATGCACAAACTATATATATCTAGTTCTGTACAGCTTAACAAATGGCAGCAGGTTAACTAGGGAAAAGAGAAAGCTGAAGGTCTGGGAGACTAACAAATCCTTTCCTCATATTATAGTTCAGACATCTGTGTCAATCTACTGAGTTCTTCCTTTCTGTTCTCCTAAGGATGTCTAAGTGCTCCTGCACCATCCACATGCCTGCAATGGCACACCAACCCCCTCCTTCCCTGGCCTATTCCACTCCAAAGTCACGGAACACTTCTGTCCTCCAGCCACTCTGGAATCTCAGATATGATACTTCATTTGAAGAAGCTGAAAAATTACATCACCCAGCACACTCCTGAAAGCTTAAAAGGTGTTTTGGTAACTCAGTGCTACCACTGTGCAAATACCATGGGCTTATTTCCCTTTGTTATCACCCTTTCTCTGGTAGATTACTCGTGCTGCATTTTGGTAGGGCAGTTTCTGCACTTGAGAACCCAGCACTGACTCTTGCCTCTTCTGCCCCGACTGCAGAGATACTGATGGGGTGACAGTTTTTACACATACCAGCTCTACCGACCCGGGGTCCTGGTTGCAGTCCTGGAGCGATGATATGAATAAAGTACAAAGAAATCAGAACTAACTACCTTTTTGTCCCTCTTGCTCACCATACTTGAGCTCTAAACACCCATTCCAGATTATAGCTGTGCATGCCTCACTGAATTGAATTGCTGAGCCACCTCTTTCTTGGCATATTTATTTCATATTGGAAATAAATGAGAACAGCATAAAGAGATTCAAGGGAAGCTGCCTGGGATCTTTAAGCATTCCTTCTTAAACCCTACTTGGCATGCTCTGAAAGGCCAGCAGCAGTCGTCTAAGTTTTAAATAACCTCTTCTCTTTCTTATAACTAAAAGGCACACTACTAGCAATAGCAATCTAAAACTGGACAAATGGTTTCCATGATCTGAAATAGCTGGACAATGCAGCACCTGTTTGCTGCCCATCTGAGCTTTGGAGTGCACTTTGGGATGCAACATCCTTCTCCACTTTTAGTAGAGAAGAGGGAACCAATGCCCAGCTCTGGACTCAAACATCTATGAAAACAGTTCAAATCTGGGCATCTTTCTGAGTATCTTTACTTCATACAACAGAAGGACTTTTCATCTGTTCCAGAAACAGTCACTCATGTCCCTGTTGAGACAGCAGCTAGTTTTGAGCTGTTATTGTTTGTGACACTACGTCAACTCCTGTGATGATGAGAGCACTTCGTTGTCAACATGAACGTACCACAGGCCAGACTCTGCCAACTATGCTCACACTAAACAGTACACCTTCCCTTGCAAATAGTTACCTTGATGTCAGCAAGGTTATTCACAAAATAAATGATAACTCGATGCGATTAAATGCAGAAGAACTCAGCTCACAGATCCCAAATGTATCAGAGCAGCACCGCTTGCCCTGATTTGAGGTGTCAGCCTTCCCAGGAGACTCCTATCTGCCAGAACAGGGGAGGGCACAAATCCTTCATTAATATAACAATAAGTTGGCACAAATGCAGAACCTAATTGATTAATACAACATTGACTTTCACTGCCCTTGTGGTGCAAATAAGCGGGCAGGCAGGTGCTGACAGAATATGCAGCTGAAGGGGTGATGTTGAGTGCAGCAATCTTCTGCATCTGCTTTCCTGTGCTGCATGGACCTTACGCAACCACAAGGTCAACAAAGTCGTATGAATGGTCACGTAATGCTCTCGATACAGAAACATAAATGTGAATTCCACAGCTCTTCATGTTTTTTTCCTTTGGTATTACATCAGCAACACAGCACATAGTGACAGGCTTCCCAGTCATTAATTATTTATATTTGATTTTATTTTGAACTATGCCAAAATGGAAAAAGCCATTTATGCTTAATACACACACACACACACACTAACATATACATGAATAAGATGTTCTCTTCTGTGATATTGATTACTATTTAAAATCATGCAGTGCAGTGGTTTCTAACTTCTTTCAAATTTAATATTGATATATACACGTGTCTAAGTACACCAATATGTATACTAAGTATATACAGTCCTATATTAATGCATAGACACGTCTGCATGTTTATATATATGCATATAAATAAATAAGCACATGGATATTTAGATAATTTACCAGGTTCCCTTTATCATCATCTTTACTAACTGATACGTTCACAAAGAATGCACATTTGCTTATTTATACTAGTATTTTTGAAGGCAGACAAGAACTTAATAATAAAGGAGGTAACAACATATGCTTTGATGTGAAAGCAATTTTGTTCATACAAAATAGCTAGTACATACAAATTCGTGTTTGCTAAGCTGATTCACCATTATCGAGACCTCTGACCTTCACATGCAATCAATGAAGACCACAACATAAGTAATTCTTATGAGGACTACAACTGACAGAAAAAGTGAAGTTCTTTTAGGCAGCACATCTCCAAATGCCTCAAACTAAAGAAAAACTTACAACTGAAAAGAGACAGTAAAAAATCTTAAAATTCCTTGGAAAATGCGAGTTGTGGTTTGAGCCAGCTTATGACTGAAATTAAGGGAGCTCACAGAAATTATGACAAATATGGGAGGTTCCTTACAGGAAGAGAGATTGAAAACAACAGAAGGGAAGGGTTTTTTTGAGAGAGAGAAAGGAGGCATGGTGCTCCTAACTCTTCATAATATAGGAACAAGAAACATGAAATTAAAAAGAAAACTTGTAATAGAAAATCATTCTTTCACATACATACCCAAAGATAACAGAGGGAGTAATTACCACCAGGGTTAGGTTTTATTTTTTTGACCTGGAAGCTAGGTGAGATCAGACACCAACTTGGTATCCAGAAGACCTTCAGTGACTCAGGCCAGTACAGGACAAGTTCATTTCTTCCCACTAAACTAATCTCTGTGATGGAATGTGAAGGGAACCTAGCTTATGCATCCACCAAGGAGATTCCTTGAACTTTTATTTAGCATATCTGGCACTGCCCACAGTCTGAGACACACTCTGGGTCAGAAGAGTCTCTGGTTCTAAAAAGAAATCCCTGCTTTCTTCCTTATGCTCCTATCAGGGCTACATACCAGTACTAAACTAGAATTACTTCAATGAAAACAAACTTTGTATGCAATTTATTACTACCCTCTCATCCTCGACCCCTCCCCCATCTTACTTCCATCCTCATCTGAAAATAGACTTAAAGTATTTTTGATTTTTAACAAAAACCCTTGTACGCTATGGAAATAGGTTTTATATTTGTTATGTTCTCTTTATAATTTTAGAAGTGTTACAAGAAAGCATGTGCTTGTCATTACTATGTAGGTGGGCATAGTTCATTCAATTTGGGCATGCTATGATGGATTAAATTCAGGCTGCTTTGCAGTTGTCTTTATTGATTGCTTGATTAAGCAGTACTGATTTGTGCTCATTAATCTGGGAGAAAAATAATTCCCAGGGCTCCCAGCTTTAAATTCAGCAGATTGAAAAATATTTGATACTGAGTAAAGTGCCAAGTGTGTTGGGCACATCAAGAGGTTTTTTTTAATTGCTGTTTTAGTTTCTTTTCTTTGGGAAGAAGGGAAGAGAGGAGTAGAGAGGAGTCAGGGAAAAAGCCAAAACTGAAGTCAGACTTCCTTATTATTCCCATAGTTTTGCCATTAAAAACCAGCCTAAGTCTTCAGTGAATCAGAGTCAGTAATCTTAATATCAATGCACTACTTTGAATGTTTCTCATTGCATCTCCTCTGAATGTCCCATCAAGTTCACACCGTACAAGGTCAATTAATTTTCTGTACAATTAAACAGCAGTCAGCAAAATTGGCTCCCAGGTCGCTGTTCAACCTTGCTCAGCTGAGAAACCTCCTCTTGCCACCCTGGTTGTGCTCATCACAGTTAAATTGGCTAAAAGTGGTGATGACAGAATTTTAACATACCGCTACAGTATTGCTCCTCAAGGCAGCAGGAAACACAAAGCTCAGGGGGGTCCTGCCGTGCTGCCCACTAGTATTCCAAGGAATAGATGATGTGTTTTAAATGAAACAGGCCTGAATGGGAGGTTGATTAACTAGGAAAAAAGGATTAACCTTTTAAGTGTTTTGGGGCATTCCAAGCCCAACCTGCTTCCCTAAGAAAAGGGAAAGGTTCTGTGCAGCAGTGGGAGAAGCAAGTATGGAAGCCAGTGGTGCACAGTGGCAACAGGCAAGCAGCAGTTCAATCCAGGTCCTGGACAGATCCCAAATCACTCAGCTATGTATCAGCAGCACTGCTAATCCTGAAAGATCTCTTTGATGTCTACCAGGACAATCCTCTAAATTCCCTTTCCATAGGTAACAGACAGCTTTGAATTTTCTCATTGAGAATCTAACTCAGATAAGCTCAGATACCCTGGAGCCTATGGCGTAAAGCCAACTGGCCAAGCAATAGCTATGAAGATCTTCTGGGGATCTCCAAACCAGCCACATGGAATGGCTAAAAATGCAAATTTTATTAACATGGTTCTTCAAACCAGTTGTTGGCTATTTACCATGACAATACTTTAGAAATTGCTTGTAAATGAGATGAAATGTTACTTACAGAAGTAATCTGCCCTTGGAGAAGGTCACCACATAACCACTGCATCAAAAATAGCAACAACAGTGTCAGTACCCTCTTCATTTCTCAAATTGCTCTGACTAAATTCTGATTCTAAATTAGAATGGGTCCACTGCCACCCCTAGAAAGATAAATAATTCTCCTCTTCACAGGCATAGATCATCTGCAGTGGCATGACTGAGAAATCCACATGACAGATTATAGAAAAAAAAAAAAATCATCCTCTTACCTCCTTGAATATGGATTAGCTAAACCATTTTACACAGTACAGTAACTCAAGATTCAGTTTTAGAAATCAGTAAGACAACAGCATACTGACAGGAAATGAAAATAAATTTTAATTGCACTAAAAGACATTACAGCTCTGTGGAAATCTTTGTTGCAAGGAAGAGTAAGGACGTGGCTGAGCAGAGTGCTGTTTCAAAACACTGATTAAGTTTTCATGCTTTTCTCACCAGAGTCATGACTCAAATGAAGGCCTTAAAATATTTAGTCATTTTGACCATTTGGAACTAAAGAGGAAAAACTGTCAACGAAGTGGTACCTCTTATTGTTACTGGAGATAAGAAGTTGCATGTGAAGCTCTGCTGCAGATGACTACTAGTTAGTTACTGCCCTTTTCTCAGCCTGGTGCATTGGAGAATAGAGCTGCCTCCCTGCCTGGGCTGAGATATTTCCATGGTAATTACATGTGATGCAGGTGCTCCATCATCCAAAATCAGCCATGCTACCCCAACATCTGGGCACTGTTTTCCCTTCCCATTTCTTATGAACTAAGGAATCTCCCAAAGCAGGCCTATTACAGCACAGCAGTAAGTTTTCCTACCTGTGAGGATGCCATGAACTACACACCCTACCTGTTGAGGTACTTTAAAAAAGGTACTTTAAAGTGTACTTGTGAAGCATTCCTGAAAGGTATACAACATGCAGCTAAGCGAGAACAGACACAACCTTATCAATGAATCAAAAGCGTTTCAATTTTGTCCCACTAGGTAACATTCAGATGGCATAAACTCCTTACCAGTCCATCCGGCCTAAACCTGTGCCAAGCCAGAATTTCTTGCAAACAATTTCATAGGAATTGCCTGTAATAGTTTTTTTTAAGTATTGACAATAAATTGTACTGCAAAGACAATATTCATACAATATTTTTGTGATAAATCTGCTGACAGGATATTAATTTTAGGTTTCTCTTTCTTACACTGAATGACAATTTAAATGAAAATCAATGTTCATTTAAGCAAAAAGAAAAGGTCTGAATGGAGTAGTAGGAAAACAATTTTCACTAAGCTCTGATACAATAGAAAACTTTCCAGCACACAGACATAACTCTCTGCCATACAAAGGATCTTCCATGGCATACTTCTAATAACTACCTTTCCTTGTACCCTTATTTTTAATACTTTCTCTTAAATATTCAAAACGGGTACTTCCAAACTCATTTTTGACACATCTTGACTCGCTGGCTGGGAGTCAACCAAAAGACAAAATAAAGGTCATATCAGATAGGAAAAAAAGATAATATCCTCTGTTCTGCACAATTAAACATAGACAAATAAACTTTACGTGACAAAGGTTAGGCATAGCTTGTAGCGCAGCTACAATCCAGGACTATTCATAATTTGACTTTTTCATTTTTATATAATGCATTATAATACAGAAACATGTTAGAAAAATCACAGAAAGTGATTGATCAGGTGTAAAAGTAGTCGGCCACTCTCCTTCTAATGATAAAAACCTTTACTTTCTGCAAGTCAAGGGTTGAACTTGACATCCTATTGCTGCCTCGAACAAGGAATAACAGCATCACCAAGGTAAGAAGGGAGAACTCAGTACTCATAACAGGCTGCCCAGGGAGGTGGTTGATTCACCTTCCCTGGAGGTGTTTAAGGCACGGGTGGACGAGGTGCTAAGGGGCATGGTTTAGCGATTGATAGGAATGGTTGGACTCGATGATCCGGTGGGTCTCTTCCAACCTGGTTATTCTATGATTCTATGATTTAGTTGCTGTAGTTTAAAAACCAAGGTACACAAAGGGAAAACACAAAGATCTGACGTTCTGAATAAGATAGGCCCTCTTAATGCTTGCCATACAACTTAACTTCTTCATGACAGGCCTGCCAAACAAGAGCAACCAGAGTAGATACAGCCTGGGCCCTGGAAACCCAAACCACCCCAGGGGAAATGCTACCAATGCTACTGAGTAGTCAAAGAGAAAAACTGCCAACAAAGAAGCAGAACGACCATCCAGCATCATAAAACACAAGTTACGAGCCCAGGAAAAGCTAGGACCAAACCAGGGCCTGATTCCCTAATACATTTCCAATTTGGTGGTGTGGAAATTCATGCAAAAGCCATCCTAAAGAAAGCTGCCAAACAAAATACAGTTCTATCCATCTTGAGGAACTAATGCAATCGCTCTTAAAGCCTTCTCCCCTCCGTTCAGGAAGTTCACATTACTGGGTTTGGCCAAGCAACATCTACAGCCCTTCACACAGAAAAAGCATCACCATATAAAGGTCTCCCCAGAAATTAATATCTCCTCTTCTGTCATGTTTTATGTCAGAGTAAGGGACCACAGGGCAATTGTACCAGTCTGCCTGGACCACGCTGACAGTTATGCTTGGACAAAGTGCTATGATTTGTCCAGCCTGCCAGGACCACATAGAGAGCATACTGACCAGTCTGCCTGGACCATATCAGCAATATCACAAAGGTGAATTAATCTGTCCAGCCTGCTAGGTCAGTATAGGCAGCATTGTTAGCAAACGGGGGGACTTCTGGAGAAACTTGGGGTTCTCATTCCCCTGCATTTTATTATTCTTCCACACTTCTCAAAGTCATCCAGCACATTATTTGTATAAGTAAGAAATCACCCCTTCTCCAAAACCTTCATACAGGAGAAAGCAAAATCTGACTACTCCTGTGCTTTAGGACAAATAAAGCACTGCAATTCTTATTCTATGAGCTACCAATCTATTGCATACGGAAACTGCTCTAGCTGTGTGCTGTGTAGAGTGAAGAGTAGGGCTGAGTTGGAACCAGTAGGGTTGGTCTGGATTGCATCAGGGTACCACCCTAGAGTGATGATAACACAAAGCTACTGGGGTTTAATGATACTGTTATCACATACATGTAGAATTTCATTACTTACACAGTGTTAGTATGTCACTCAACATTTGTCTGTCTGGAGGCAAACTCCTTCCTTTTTCAAGTCCTCCAGAATCACAGATCAGCATAATACATTTGTTATAATGTTCACTCCTAATAAATAGTTACTCTTGTTAATGGGGAAGAAATGGCTAAATTGGGAGTAAAGAGGAACTTTGATTAAACCATAAAACTACCTAATGGGTGGGCTTTAGCCTGTGTCTGACTATTAGGACACTTTGCCCAGGAATGTAGTATGGTCCCAGATGTGATGTATCCCTTAACACTGCAGGAGATTCATATTTTCCTACTGCTCTCTCACAGTTTTGTGAAGCAGCTGTACCTCACAGCTGTAGTTCTTGTTGCAAAGGTAACAGAGTCTGGCTGACCCTGTGGACTTCAAGCTCATAGATCGTGATAAAATTACACAGTAGAACTTGCCAAAAAGAGTATGCTTCAATTAAAAAAAAATACATAGCACACTCTGCAAAAACTTGACAGTTCAAATTATCGTTCACAGACTTTACTGACCACTGATATCATTCTCGCCTTTTTGGCTCATGCATATTATGCAGACATATGCGTCTACAGCATAAGGTTACCACAGTTCTGATGTTTTCTCAGGCCTTCTCTGAATTTTGAAAATTGCATGCATGCAGATAATATAGCATACACTTACATATATGTCCCCAACAAAAAATATTTCACACTGAAGAACAACACTGCAAACAAGCTTTTATCCCAACTCTCCTACATGTCTTCACACAGAACATGAGAGAAGACATTTTGAGTCGCTCAGATTTCTGCAGTTTTTTTTATTCACAAGTCTTCATATGACACAGTATCAGGTCCCTGTTTGACAGAGTATCAGGCTGACTGTATCAAGTTAAACTCTCCTTCAGGTTAAGAACAAAATACCCTGACATGTTGCCACACGAAGTTATAGTGGTAAATTCCCTAGATTATAAAACATCTGTTGGAAACCAGTTCCCTATCTAAGGTCCAAGGGTTCTGTTTCTATGCCTCCTATTCTGTTGCTTCCTCCTCTGTATATACTACACATTTCTCTGCAGTTTAGGCTCTGATATTGCAGGTTGCCCTTTCAAGCTACTCTAGCATCTCAAATTTATATGGTACCAGAAAATACATTTGTGGATTTAACTCGACTTTGCCAAAAAGCCTTACTAAAAGAGCAAGTGAAAGGAAGAATAATTTCTTACAAACAGAAGCTTTTAAGATAATACAACACACTCTGCTGCGTAAAGCTTTTTGAGAGGAGGAAATGTGACAGGCTTTACATCAATGTCAGTGCTCTCTATTAAGACTAGCAATTACAATTCAATCTTTCATTCGTACAGGTCTTTTGTGAACTGTCATGCAGCTTATTTGTCTAAATGATGAAGTAAAGCACATTATGATTTGATCGGTTGCAACTATATAAAAATAGAGCTTATACCTCCACTCACTTGCTGCAAGCAGATGGTTGATTGCTTTTCTCTCCTTTTATGTTCCAGTCCTGTTCCCTTAGATCCTCTTTTTGTAGAGAGTGACATGCTGGGAGGTCAGTTTTCTGACAAGGTCATCTGCCTTCAGAGTATGAAGAGAATTGCACGGAAAGTGGGTTGGGCTATATTTAGAGTTTGGTCCAACTCCGTGCCAAGGTCTCCCCACTGTCTCTCTCTTGCAGCACCGTCTCAGGTCTATTCTTGCAGATTCTCAGCCCACAGAACACACAAGGAGAGAAAAGTCACTCTGAGCTACAACTGGATCAAGGTTTTTGCAGTTTGCTAAAAACAAGTGGATCAGGAGCTCAGATGAGAACTCTTTAAATCCCCCATGCCTCTAGTGCTTATTTTTCTTTATTCAAGTGGATTTTCCTTTTTGAAGTGAATAAGGAGAGGACACTGCCTGGGATACAGCAAAAAGAATCTCCTGAGCTAAGGTAAGCTTGCTTTGGTTTTGTATTGTCATCATAATTAGAGAGCAATTGATGATGACTTGGATCAGACATGTTATTTTTTCTGCTAGACCAGTTCTGCATGTCAGCATTAAGGGTTTTTTGGATAATGAAATTCTCAATTTCAAACCATCAATTTTCATTATCACTATCTAAAGGAAATCGGAATATAAAAGGATATTAGCCTGTGCAATAGAACATACATTGTCTGATTTTACCTGTTTAAATTAATGTGAAAAACATACAGCTATATCAATAGACTGATCATTCTGAAAGTAAGAGAAAAAAAGATGTGTGACCACATGCATAACGATTACATGTATAGATGGGCATTTACATATGCTGAGAGATGTTCTGTTCACATTATTTTACATAATATGTGAAAGTATGGCTTCGGGCTTGCAATACAGGGCTTGCTGCAAATAGCACAGATTTAAAAAATGAAAATTAATAGATGAATACATACTCCAATCCCTTTATAGTTCCAAAGAAGTTGCTCAGCTTCAGTCAGAGTACAGGCAGCATTAAGGATCTTAATGAATTTAGTCTCCTTCACACCAAATGCTTTATGCTGGTCCTGCATTGCTTCTCCCTTTAAAACCACATATGGCTGAACAGTTTTCCTCAGCACCATTTTAAATTGTTGTGATTCTTAAGGGGGAAAAAGACTGGACAGAGTATAGCACAGCATGCCCATCTGTAAGGAGATCCTAATACACTTCAGGTCACATGGACATATGATACTTTGTGGGCTCCAGCACAAGGAGATTGTTATTGACACTCCGGAGCCACAGATTTAGCACTGGTAGACAGACACATGGCTTCCAGCAAGGCAAACACACAGGGATGATAACCTGAAGAAACAGGGTAATAAGGACCACTTGACCCAAAGGTCCAAACACCAATGCTACCAAAATATTTTTCATAACAGAAACACCATGAAAAACCTCAGCAGAAACATTTGAAGAAAGAAAGATGAGTTCTAGATTAACAGTAAGCAAAGGACAAAAGAGGTCATTAAGTCACTGGGAGTTCATCTAAGCCACGACAACTGGGTGAATTCCTGCACTTAGTTAAGTGATCTTAACATATCTGCTGGTTAAACAATGCCATACATCTGGCTGAAAAAGTAAAAGATCACAAGGTGGCCAAAGTCTTACTTGCTGAAGGTATTTCTCATTATGGTTACTCTCAACTTTATACAGGATAAGATGATCTTCCTTTCTTTCTGATTTCTTTGTTTGGTAATTTATGCTCAAGTGATGAGTGTTAAGTTTATTTGGAGGATGTAATACCATCCATTTCACAGAAAATACCTGCACAGCAGTCCTAAGACTCTTTAAAAAATAATAATAAAGGCAACATGCCATGGTGCCAACTTGAGCTGTGACGTATGATAATTCAGATTCATCCAGAAGATTTCTATTGTAAGAAGTCGAAGAAGAAGCTGTTATTTGCAACAGCCTTTCATAAACAGTTGTTATACACAGATAGAAAAGAGAATAAACAAACACATATCTATAAATTTTTGAGTAGTCAGGTTACGCCTAAATTTATTGTTGAATGAATCAACTTAGGCTTTGTGACACTGAGGCACCTATTCTCCACTTTTGTGTGTGAAAACGCTATTTCCACATCAACATTAAAGACACTAGGTGGGTGGGAGGTGGCTTGAAGTAAAGCAGTATGGGTGTGATTGTAGCCTTCTAATACAGCATTTACAAACACCCTATGGCAGAGAGGCAGAAATGCTGCTGCATCCTAGTGGCAGATGAAGACTGGCTTGTTTTGAAGGGAGGGTTGTCACATCTTCCCCATGGGACCTGAGCCAAAAAGGTCTCTGTCCCCTAATTGGAAGAGGTTTGAGGGGATACAGATGACAGGATGATAGCAATGGAATATGGCAGTACCAGAGTGATGATAAATATGAGCATGGCTTTAGTGGAAGAGGTTAAGGAGATACACATCTGAGTGAACAGGCTTCATGTCTTAATGTAGAGAAACTTAAATCTGCTTCTAACCTTTTTTGGGTTTGAGCCAACCCTGCTTGATAGCATTCACCTCTTCCTATTCTCTCCCCTTCATTATAAAGTTCCATTACTAGCATAAGCTGACTTCATCCTGCTAGGGTGTGACCTCCAACAGTCACGATGCGCCTATCCTAGTGGGAACTACCACAGAAGGTAAAAAAAGAGGGCTGGGGGGAATTAAAAGGAGGAAAGGATCCCTATTTCCTCCCATAGTGCAGAAAAGAGAGACTGAAATCCTTTGCTTCTATCAGAGGGGGCTCAAATAGGGCTGAAATCTACACAGGCTACGTGGCTAAATGCATTGACTAATTTCCTGCCACAGGTTGTGGATGAGGAGGAAGATGAGGTTTGGCTGATGATATGGGCTGCCAGTTGGCCAGGCAAAGCTCCAAGGGGACATTCACAAACTCCTGCCACTGGCACTATCACACTCTCAGTTGACAGGTGTAAGCAAGGCCAGAGACAGATAGCTAAATCCAAACAGCGCCAGGGGGACGAATAAGTCCCATGAGCAGTCAGATCCCTACTACTGCTCACTGCTTTTATATTCCTGCCTGGGGAATTTCGCCAAACAACAAATGGTGCTGGGATTTCCCTCCCTCCCTCCTATCCCTCAGATAAATTGGACTGATGGAAACGAGCTGGGGCTTTAAGGGGAGTCAGAGTCTACCTCAACTTATCCCAAAACAAGTAACTTTAGCAAGAGACCCTGTTAGATGCTATGGCAACATTGGCACATGGTTCTGTAGCCAGACAGTGAGAACTAAGACTCAACACCACCCACAACATCATCATTGCATAGCTAGTGCTACAGCCATCACCTAGGTAGAGGCACCCAAAAGGGTATGGAAGAGACTGTGAGCTGGGCACATAGTAGAGTCAGTCTAAGAGTATTTGGGTACAGTTCTCACTGTGTATGCCTGCATGAGAGAGTAGAAGGACATTTGATGTGAAAATATCATAGAAATTTCTGCATGGAAATTCTCTTTCAAAATCTTTCATGATTATTGCCATCAATATACTTTCCAGGAAAGAAGTGACAGAGGACAATGTCCCAATATGTAGAGGAAAAAGAGATACTTACGGGCACAGAAAAATCACAAAGCTCTAGTTAGCAAACAGATAATTAGATAATTGCAGTCATTCTGCTAAAGATTATTTTCCCTTGGGACTTACTGGTAACAGGGAAAGGGAAGGAAATCAAAGTTCATACTCACAACAAGACACACAGCCTCAGGCTTTGTCTGACCTGCTTTCACAAATCCATCTCCCAAAAATAGGAAGGAAAAAACCCAACAACTTTTCCATAGGATTCCCTGCTGCAATTTGCTCTCTGTGCACCAGAGGTACAGTGGTATCTTGCTGCAGAAATCAATCTGCTCTGAGGTGAGGCATATCCTCAGCAGCCAGCATCTTCTTTCAGTCTGATACAGTTTTGGGACTAATGGAAAGATCTCGTATGCTGGTTTTCACATTTCGCATTAGAAAATATTACTTTCAACTATAGCAAATTCATTCTTGTCTATCAAAAGTGCAATAAAGCTTCATGCTCACATCTATTTAGGATAATACACAGACAAAAAATCTAATTGAAGATCATAGTAGTCTACAAGCCTGCGGTACCACACCACCTCACAGCTGCAATTGCCAGCTCCAAGCTGGTGAAAACTGCAGGAAGATTGTTTAATTCAGTGATAATTCAGTGATTATTCAGCATTAGTAGGCAACCCACTCACAAGAGATAAAGTCCTCCGTGCACAGCCTCGGCACAAAACCAGGAACCTGGGGTCTTCCCAGTGCACGGGGTGGGGAGGCAGGAGTGACACCATCTGACCTCAGACATCGACAACCAGTGCAACTGAGGACGCAGCGGTTGCAGCCTGCTCTCCCTTGGTCACATCTGCATTTCCCTCTTGCAGTCACACAAACGTATACACACATACACAGTTGCATACAGACAAATAAAAAAGTTGGAGGGGATGGAGACCCACTTTATCCATTAAGAGCAAAACATAGTACTTTAGGCTAAGACGAAGCATCTCCTTTGAAAAATGCATTTACTTTATATGGACTTTCAGTTTGGCTGGATGAAATAGAGAGCAACTATGACAGCTTTGCCCAAAACTGGTGATGAGAATGGAATAAAACAACTGTAAGTAGTTTACCTGGAATGTTACAAAACAGTGTGCAGGGGTATGAGACAGCATGCATATACCCAGAGCAGAGGTGATCAGCTGTACCTGGAAATATGCTTCCAAAAGCATTAGCGTTTGAAAAGGAGAGGACGTAAAGATGCCCACCTGTACAGATTTTCAGGAAACTGTTCCCAACTCTATCTTTAGTGGCAGCCACAGATATAGTTTAAAATACAGTGCATCAGCCGGGCACGCATTTCTTACGGCAGTAACGGAGATACATGGCATGCTCACAGAATCATAAAATCATAAAATAGTTTGGGTTGGAAAGGACCTTAAAGATCATCCAGTTCCAACCCCCCTGCCATGGGCAGGGACACCTCCCACCAGATCAGGCTGCCCAAGGCCCCATCCAACCTGGCCCTGGACACCTCCAGGGATGGGGCAGCCACAGCTTCCCTGGGCAACCTGTGCCAGTGCCTCACCACTCTCATGGTGAAGAAATACTTCCTTATGTCTAGCCTAAATCGGTCCCTCTCCAGTTTATACCCATTGCCCCTAGTCCTATCACTACAAGCCTTTGTAAACAGTCCCTCTCCAGCTTTCTTTTACAACCCTTTCAGGTACTGGAAGGTCGCTATAAGATCTCCTCAGAGCCTTCTCTTCTCCAGGCTGAACAACCCCAACTCTCTCAGCTTGTCCTCATATGGGAGGTGCTCCAGCCCTCTGATCATCTTTGTAGCCCTCCTCTGGAACCGTTCCAACAGTTCCATATTCTTCTTAAGTTGAGGCTTCCAGAACTGGAAACAATACTTCAGATGAGGTCTCACAAGAGAGGAATAAAGACCTTTGCTTTCTCAGGTGAGCTCAGCAGGAGCTCAGACCCAAGGAATCACAGAATCACAGAATAACCAGGTTGGAAGAGACTCACCGGATCATCGAGTCCAACCATTCCTATCAAACACTAAACCATATCCCTCAGCACCTCGTCCACCCGTGCCTTAAACACCTCCAGGGAAGGTGAATCAACCACCTCCCTGGGCAGCCTGTTCCAGTGCCCAATGACCCTTTCTGTGAAGAATTTTTTCCTAACGTCTAGCCTAAACCTCCCCTGGCGGAGCTTGAGGCCATTCCCTCTTGTCCTGTCCCCTGTCACTTGGAAGAAGAGGCCAGCACCCTACTCTCTACAACCTCCTTTCAGGTAGTTGTAGAGAGCAATGAGGTCTCCCCTCAGCCTCCTCTCCTCCAGGCTAAACAACCCCAGCTCTCTCAGCCGCTCCTCATAAGGCCTGTTCTCCAGCCCCCTCACCAGCTTTGTCGCCCTTCTCTGGACTCGCTCCAGAGCCTCAACATCCTTCTTGTGGTGAGGGGCCCAGAACTGAACACAGGATTCGAGGAGCGGTCTCACCAGTGCCGAGTACAGAGGGAGGATAACCTCCCTGGACCTGCTGGTCACGCCGTTTCTGATACAAGCCAAGATGCCATTGGCCTTCTTGGCCACCTGGGCACACTACTGGCTCATGTTCAGTCGGCTGTCAACCAACACACACAGGTCCCTCTCCTCCAGGCAACTTTCTAGACAGACTTCTCCTAGTCTGTAGCACTGCACAGGGTTGTTGTGCCCCAAGTGCAGGACCCGGCATTTGGCCTTGTTAAACCTTATGCCATTGGACTCAGCCCAGCGGTCCCAGCCTGTCGAGATCCCTTTGCAGAGCTTCTCTACCCTTCAGCAGATCGACACTTCCACCCAGCTTAGTGTCGTCCGCAAACTTGCTAAGGGTGCACTCGATGCCTTCATCCAAGTCATTGATAAAGACATTGAACAGGGCTGGACCCAGCACTGAGCCCTGGGGAACCCCACTTGTCACTGGCCTCCAGCTGGATTTCACACCATTTCCCACCACTCTCTGGGCCCAGCCATCCAACCAGTTTTCCACCCAGGAGAGTGTGCGCCTGTCCAGGCCAGAGGCTGACAGTTTCTGAAGCAGAATGCTGTGAGCAACTGTGTCAAAGGCTTTACTGAAGTCCAGGAAGACCACATCCACAGCCTTTCCCTCATCCAGCAGCCGAGTCACTTTGTCATAGAAGGCGGTCAGGTTAGTACAGTTAGCTTAGTTAGGAAAGCACCAGTACAGCAATTGCAGTGCTTTACTAAAGCAGCTTCTCTATGAATGGTGTATGTAAGGCTTTCTGCTGCTCTATGGCATTTGCCAAGGAAAAGGATTATATGCAAGGGTAGATTGTATGAGTATACTGCTTTGAAGATGAAGGCAGTTAACTTCAAAACAATTCCTAGTGAAAATCCCACCTATACAATGTGGCATAGTAATGCAGGGAGAAATAGTTCAAACCGGGATTATATAAAACTCTAACACAAATTTCTTGCCTTCCATTACGTAAGCCCAAATTCTTTCAATCACAGCAAATTCACAGTGGTGACTACTGGCGCCAAAACGCCATAGAAAGTGATCCAACAACACTGAACTCTTTTGTCTCGAACGTCAGAGAGTGAAAGTGCATATGCACAGCTGCAAAACTGTAAATTATAATTTTACATAAAATGAAACTTGGGCTAAACATAAGTCACGTTAAAATAAATCCTTGGAGGTCAACTCTTCCATTTTTCACTCATAATCAGTTTTTTAGTATACTAAACTGTTCCTCAGACATTCACTTGAATGGGACAACGGTGTCCAATCTCTAGCACACAAATGACATTAAAAAACCCAGCATTTTATAGCACTTCATAACAGAGTAGTCATGCAGTTTTCCTACTCACTAATAATATCGCAGAAGAATAAAAGAGCAAAGGATGAAAAGAATGTAAAATGATCCCCAAATTAATAAGTTTTAGCTATTCTCCCTAAGGAGGCAATTTAAAAATCATGTGCAAAATATAGTGCAAAACAGACGTTTTACATCTAGGATTGTCTGTCCTTAAGAACAGTCAATTTAAATTGAAAATGAGTGGCAGCCATTCTTCCTGTTACTATGTTTTATTTATTAATGGCTTGAGATGTCATCCAATACAACTCGATATGTACCATCCTATGTTCACTCACACAATACTTTACTAAGACAGGGAAATCCCACTTGGGAAGGAAGTGAGGTGGTACAGGACAAGCATGTCAGTATACAAGATAAAAGAAGGGCTGAGATAATGCATCAGGACTTGCATGCTCGGGCACATACTACTGTTGTGCTGTTTGTCTCACGCAGCCAGGCCAGCTGGCTGAAGTTCCA
The DNA here is from genome assembly GCF_032191515.1 of Phaenicophaeus curvirostris. Taxonomy (NCBI): domain Eukaryota; kingdom Metazoa; phylum Chordata; class Aves; order Cuculiformes; family Cuculidae; genus Phaenicophaeus; species Phaenicophaeus curvirostris. The sequence goes on from NC_091392.1 coordinate 91,192,801, forward strand.
TGCTGTAAGTTCATCCACTGAGCAGCACAGGCCCACTGAGTAGCCAAAACAGCTCCAAGCTTCTAAATACAGATCAGCAGACAGTGTTTCAAACAATACAACCTCTCAATTCTTTTGCAATGGGAAACTTGAGTCTTGAAGGGGGAAAACCAGAGTGTTTGTTCCCCTCACACCAAACTTGAGCTGACCTCCAGCTATCTGAGGTAGGCAACATAGTCTAAATTATAGATTTCTTAAGTCTTCTTGAAAGTGTGCCCTTAATGTTGGCTAAGAACCTCACAAATCTCTTTTGGAGCACTGATTGGCCTTCATTTTAGATCTTTCTTCTGCCCTATCACAAATGTGCAGGGCAGGTTTCCCATCAAGTTTGCTCCTCACCAGTGAAACAAAAGAAATGCCAGTTTTCATCAATTAATGCAGGGTACGAAGTGACCACTGGAGAAGGCATGGCTAGCTTCTCTACTATCTTTTCCTGTGACACATCACTTAAAAAGAGCTGTTAGCACTGAGGACCTTCTTATTATTAAAAATGCAAAGCTATGGTATGTATTGAGCAGTTTCACACCTTACAGCTGTCAAGGATGTACCACATATGAGTTGATAAGCGGTGTTCTCTTTGCACTTTGCATACATACCTACTACATGTGGTCAGAGGAGTGAATCCTAGAGTATTCATTTAGATGGAAGTCAGGTGCATGTATGTACTTTGTTACATTAAAGAGTTTGGGAGCATGCAGTTCTACACCTGATAGCAACTGCTTCGCCTTTAGCAAATCACAAGCACTTCCTTCATCTCAGTCTGTTTATTGCCTGAAACAAGATGCAGAAATACCCCTTAATGGTGCCTACGTAACACATGCAAAGTGCTATGGCATTCTTGAAAAAGCATGGTAGTGGAATAAAGTAATAGTTGTTAATTATACTTCAGACAGAAAAGACAAGGAAGTCACTTTCTTTAATCCCTCAAAAAGCATCAGTGTCATTAAAAATTTCTTCTAGAACCCAAATCAGTTGCATTCAGATCATTAAGATGAAAAACAAACTTGGGGCTCACTCTGTCAGAAAGACAAAGCTCAGTGGGATCCGCTTTAATTTGGAGTTATAGTTCTCCAGTCTCAGTATTGACAGCCACATTCAAAGGCTTCTTCATCACAGCTTTGCTGTTCAGTAGCTTCTGGGAGAGTGTCACTAGAGAATGATAAGAGTTAGCCCTATCCAAAGAGTTTCACTACTGCATCCAGCTCAAGGACAAACCGATGACAGACTATGCAAAGCTGGAGTCACAATATAAATGGGATAGAGAAGACAGAAGCAGTGCTTTATCTAGGCCCTGAAGTCTCAACTCTGGAGACAGTCTTGTAAGGCAGATGTCTTCCGGTATCCCGTACAATTTCACACGCTGTGAATTCTTCACTTGAGACCCTGTTGGGAAACATAGTCTCCTCCTGCTTGATTTACTGCAGAATTGCTGATAAGGAAATCCCACTGTAGCAGAACACTACCCACAGTACAACAGGGGTGAGATACGCAGCACATCTGCAAAGGGGAGATCAGTGTCTCAGCCAAAGTTACAGAAAACAGAAATTGTAAAATAATCCAAGCCTTAACGGTATGGAAAACAGCATATCCTTCAAATCAGAGATACTTTGTCTCTCACTATTTGTCTTTGGCAGCAGGAAAAATGGCCAGATACAATTAATACTATCAAACAGAGGCTGGGACAGCAAGAAAAAAAATTAAATCTTGTGTACACTTGCGGTAATTTTATCCTTGTGTTTATTTTTTTAAACTGAACTAATTACTTACCTCAGCAGTGGTCAGGACTGGAAGGCTGCACGAGGACTGTAATGAAGATAAAACCCTGGGGAACAATTTTGATTATAGTGGAGGTCTCAGCTGACTACATTTTAATTAATCGTAGTAGTACAGCACTCCAAATTCCCAGGTATCCCATTTCAACCTGCAGACTAACATGCCTTGGTTTAGAGCATATTTTAACATTGTCCTAATAAATTCTTCAGCAGTTCTTTAAAGTCTCAGAGGTAATCTAATTTCCTTTTTATTTTTATTATGGAGGCTTTCAGTAAGCATTTCAACTATAAATCACTAAAATCATGTGGCTGAGGAATGCCAAAATACTCAGAAACCAAATGCCTCTTCGATATTTGTATTAATTAAAAACTTAGTGAGTTTTCTTCCTTTATAGGAAGGTTTTTCATATCGATAAAGCATTTTCATTTAAAATAGATCTCTGTTATAATAAAGACAAGACACAGTAGCATTTGGGTTAAAGTTCAGCATAGTAAAATAAGAATATTAGATGTCAGTCGCTATAGAAGAAATACAGAAGTTGTCAATAACAAGATAAAAGCAGGATGTTCAGAGTTCAACACACGGTGTAGTGTCTACATTATCTATATCATCCAGGCTTAAGTGAGCCATACTTAAGGACTGACAAAACATGCATAGTCTGAGAAATATGCAGCAACTAAGGAACCGGATCCACAAACATGCAAGTTTTGAGCTAAAGCATCATAAGACCCAGCAGAAATGGTGTAATTTATATCTTTAAATTCACAAAGTACATAAATTTTCCTTTGCATTCTTTGCTGCACTTCAAATTCATTAGTGTTTTGTTACTATACGGAAAAGAGTATGATAAACGGCCCAGGATTCTCTTGGTTTCTATCGAGATGCTGCAGTCCCCAATATCAGCTAAGTGTAATGTGCAGAGGTGGCTGTACACTGCCCTTCCTTATCCAGCAGCAGTAGCAGACACCAAATCTTCCTCCGAAAGAGATATAAAAAACAGAAAAGGGTACAGACATTATGAAAGGACCAGAGGAAAATCCCAAAGACAGTCATGAAGCAGAGAGGGCTAGACCCAAAAGAAGGGCAGAACACACCACCAAAGATGGTGGCAGTGGTAGCACGAAAGGCGATGAGGACAACAGACATGGAGCTCTAGCTCTGTGCCAGGACACATTTCCATGTCCATCGTGTTGACAATGCTTTGTTTTCTACCAAAACCAACTCCCTCCCCTTCCCAACCGGGTGAACCTGCACCACCTGCTTGGTGTGCAGGGGACCATGGAGCTGTTCCTTGGTCTCTGCATGAGGAAATGGTAGAGAGGGTGACTCCTACTGCCTCAATACACTGCTGTCACAGTTGTAGAAACTAACATGCTTCCTAGTAGTACCTACCACCGCTACGGGGTACTAAGCCCCCAGTTGCTACACCATTAGCAGAGATGCAGCCCATCACTGCCAGCTGCCCACTTTTGCTACCTAAATCTTTTGAGAAGGCATCATAATTACGACTTTTTCCCAACATATGAAAAGGCTGAGTGCAAACAAAATTAAATTGCTTCCCGTGGTCCTCTTCTCCAGTGTATCCATAAAGGTGTCAAAACTCAACCCAAAATAAAATAAAATACCGATTAGATTAGTTTTCCAGGGTAAAACTGTTCTGTGTAGGGAGAAAAGGATAGATCACTTCTATGTGAGGTACCTACAGTTCAGCCATCCACATTTCCCTTTAGTTTCTGTGAACAGTACTAGAGATATTCTATTTTACAGTTGCAATATCTACAAATCTTACAGTAACAATTTTCTACAGTAAACAATCACAGAATTGGGTAGAGGAAATGGCATTCTCAGGAGGACATAAGATTATTCCAGGCTGGAAACCAACTGTTCATGTTTAGTTCTGTATGTGAAACCAACACTTGGAGACTTGGGATTGAAAACCTCGAAGAGGAAAAAGTACCAATTTATTGCCACAAAGACACACAACCTGACTTTTTGATTTAGAGAGGCAGTTCCCAAGCCTGAAGCACTTTTAAATTCAATATTTTTTTTTAACGCTGAATTGCTAACTGAGCACTTAGACTGGGTTTCAGAAGAGCTCGAGTGATGTATTTAACACCTGCTGGGTACACAGCCACTTACACCGCGTTCAAACCAGAGGGAAAGGAACAGCTGCTATTGCTCTCCGTGCCTCAGGTTAAGCCCCAGGAATGGGAACCCCCCACCAGTAGCACGTGAAAGCACCAGCACTCACACACTGCAGCCTCCAGTGATCTAGAATTCCCCTACTAATTTTGTATGCTTCACTCATAGCTTGTCTTTTAACTGCATCCAAGGATGAACAAAGGTAAATAACGCAGCATGCTTTACCTGGAGCTGACCCCAAAAGCCACTTCAAAACAGCAAGCTTGGGCAGATCCTAGCCAGGATCTCTGAAGGGAGCCCAAAAGAGCTTGAGCTTACAAAGCCTTATCAGTCCATGGGTCTGAACAATACTCTAGTTACTAAGCAATTTCAAGAGACATTAGTGTTCCAGGATGTTTCTAAAGTGCAGTCATTTAGCAAGTGAAGATAAATTAAAGTAGGGTGAGAAGCTGAAGCATGCTGCCCTCTGGCCTAGGTGATCTTGACAGAAGTCAGGTTTTCTCAGCTCCCTTTAAGCTTAGAGCCCCAGGAAACATACCCTGGCAGGAGGTCTGCCCTAAAAAAAATGTGTTGCAGATAAACCCACAGATGTGTTAAAAATTACCCACCTGTAGCTACTAGCCCTGAGTTGGTCAACGCAGGAAGGGGAGCAGTACTACTTCTGAAAATGGGGAAAAAGAGCTGCTTCTATACAGAGAATTGCTCTCTCTTCTTGCACCAGTAAGTACCAGCACACCAGTATCCTCCCAGTGCACAACACCAGTGCTTTATGAACATGAGTGATAGCAACAAAGACGCTCCTAACTCCAAACTGTATCTATCACCTGTTTAGTGGTGGATTTGGCAGAGTTAGGTTTAGAGCTGGACTCCATGATATTAAAGGTCTTTCCTAACCTAAACGGTTCTATGATTTTATGACCAAGAGAACTCATCCTAAAAAGGAAAGGGTCAGATAAAATGCTGCCTTAGCAGGCATTGGGTTTACTGGGTTTGTTTTATGTTTGTTTGTTTTTAAATCTAGAGAATCTGCACATCTCCTTATACTGCTCATGCATGTGTTGGGAGTATAGACTATATATTTGAAAAGACCGAACCACAAGCATGCCTACCAAGTAAACCCTCCAGGGATAAGGGGGAAACTACATGCAAAAGACTCTTCAAGCTGCCTACACACACAGCAGCTGCCTGCCACAGGGTCACTGGAAAAATCTATTCGGCCATTCTGATCACTTTTAAGAGCACGGAAAACACAGACAAAAATACAGAGCACACATCTCAGACTAAGCATTTTTGGGTAGCCTCAGGAAATTTCTGGCACATTTTAACATCATGTAAGATTGGCAGAAATTCTGTGGAGAACAATTTTCATCTCCGCCATTTGAGGAAGATTAAGATCACAAATAACTTAATTGCACAGACTAGCCTCAGTAGGAAAGTAATACACAGAGTGCAAGAAAGGTAAGTCAAAAGTCTGCCACCTGTGCTCAACACAGAAAGTGTTTAAGAGATCAAACAATTCTCTTTCTAACCTTCAAATTAAAAATGGGAAGCAGAAGTGACTGCAGAGGATTCTCATTATAAAAACAGTGTCACTGTTCTGGTTCATCACTCAAGACTTCTGCTAGCATGTACTTCAGGAAGCTCAAAGTACTCTTGTACCCTACTATACAAAGTAGGAAACAAATCTCCTTCTGCTGTATTGCTGTGTTGAATAGCAGGGTCATTTTTCAAAAACAGTTTTGAAGGGTATGGAGCTACGAGCTGGATGTGATCAGAAGCCCATAGATCTGTCTGTTGCTTTCAACAGTCAACTACAAAGTGTGAGCAACTTGCCTGCAGAACCAAACAGGAGTCGATCTAAATCTGTCTCAGATGGTTCATCTCATTCCTCTCGGGAGGCCCCAAAAAAGGCAGCTGCTCCTCCTCACTAGCAGTGCTTGCCATCGCATCCCAACAGATTAGGCTCCATCCCCCATGAAGCTATACATTATCAAACTTATCTGAAGCAGACAGTGCTGACGCTCAGCTTCCTCAGTGTCTGGAAGAATACCAGCTGTCTCCATCTCAGCCCAAGTAAAGGGAGAGAATATGTGTGTGTATCAAGAGGAAATATTTCTTAGAACTCTGTAGGACTCAGAATCCTTCATCTCTTCTTTTCCCTATGGACTACCACAGCAACTGCCTGGGATTTACACCCTACTCTATCCCTTTGCATGCCCAGCTGCAACAGACTCCTCTTCACATCTTCTGCTTGCATTATAACTATACCACTTGGTCTCAGTCAAATAACTTGCCCCAACAGTCCATCCACTTGGGGTTTTTTTTAATGGACTGTTGCAAGACTGTCTTTATCAGACCAACAGAAGGAGATGCCCAGATTATGCAGCCAGGGGAAGATACATCTGCATGCCTTGCAAAGCACAGGAATAGACACTGTAAAGAAAATGACTGTACTCAGCAATTCCTTAGCTTTTACCTCTTAGAAGTCCTTCATGGGCCTGGTTCTTAGACTCAATAATCTCTACGGTCCTTTTTCTTCATCAGCCTTGGAGCATTAAACCCAATAGATGCCACATAGTTGTTCAAGTTGTAGATTATAAAGTTCATTTCTACTGAAAGGCAACGAAGTTGAGGAAGAACTTTTTACCTTGAACTAAAGAACTGGTCTGTAAGGGATACTAGATAAGACTCATATTCATTAGCCTTTCTTAGAAGTGGTCACAACCAAAGGGATGGCAAAGTACAAAATAACCAGGAAGAAACAGATCTCTACTGATTTAGACCTTTCAAAGCCTCTAACAATCTCAATGATGCGTTAATGGTTGTGTAGACACGGCACAGACTGGTGCAATTCAAATACATGGCTCAAAAGTTAGATTAGGCTCTTAAAACCCAAAGAACAAATCACTCTAGCTAATTTTGCAACAGAAACTTGTCTCTTGGGGAAGTTTTGCATTTCAGGATGCAGTCCAGGAATGAGTTAGTTTATGAACAGTCACGTCAAGACACGTGACACACGTATCTTGGATAACCCATCCTATCAAGAAAAACAGCAGTCTCTACTGTGGCGACATTACATGTGAGGAAGTGCTAGTTTCAAATAAAAGCATTTCACTCCGGGCTAAAACAATTTCCAGACAGTTTTTGATCCCCTAAACCAGGGACTACAGCTTTGCTACCAATTGGGAAAGTGTTCAACAATTTGACATGTTACAGCTAAACTGCTGTATGATCATTCAAGAAACCTGAATGTCTCACTAGCAGTCATTTTTACCATAGAAATTGCACACTGTGTTCAAATCTAATAAAACCACATAATTTTGTTACTATGGAAAATCCACTAATTCTATCGCTATTTCTCACATGTTTACAGCATTAATCCATTAATCTGTAGGATTAATGACTGACTAACAGTAAGACCACAGTAGGTGGTGATTAAAGCAATAGAAATGCCCCATAATACAGATGTTACTGCCTTGGTGTAGGGAGGCACCGTGTGGTAACTGAATATTAACTTCAAGGATCCAACTCATTTTACACAGTTGGGCTTTCTGATGAAAGCTGAATTTGGAGCACATTAGCATGCTCTCCCAAGATTTTATTTTTTTTAATCAGTAAATATAATGAAATACTGTGGCTGAATAGTATCACCCTCACCCACATACATCATCAAAACAAGGTGACATTGTAATTTTTATTTTATAAAGCTTGTTTTTGGCACAGCAAGTCATCTGTTCTCTCAGGTACTGTTTAGAAAGCAAGATTAGTAGATTAATCTATTTACCTCCTCAAGTACTGTGCTTTTTATATTGCCTCATTTACCACGTAGCTTCAGGGATGGCAAATAAAAACTGTCTTAAAGCTGTGATTTTTTCAGGGCTGTTTGGCAGGGCTCTTTATACCTCTTGAAGTAAGCTTATAATTTTGCAGCATTAAGCCCCAGACTTAATCTTGAGTATAAAGTACTTGTAAAAATAAAGATTTCCAAGTAGAAGGCTGAAGTATGTTACACGTTCATATTCAAATTCCGCAAAGCAAACCCACTCACATATATTCACCTGGCAAGTATGTACAAGAGTATCTGACTAGATATGAAGTGATCCTGTTTATGATTATCGCAAAGAAGACTATAAGCATGTATATGTCATCAAATTAGCTACAGCCTGTAGGCTTCCCCACACTCATATCTGGGTTTGATCCTCAGAGTCATCTGCGTATTTCTATTAAGATACATTCACTAAACGTTCATTACAAGGCAATGACAATTAGTTTCCTCCATTACCTGATTTCTAGTTAATCAGCAGTCTTATGAGTCTGATGTCTCACATACTAATGTAGAGCCAAGATCTGTCTGTTTACACAGGACAGAAAGCAATTTAAATACACACTAATCGAGTCTGATTTTAATTACATTACACACAGTATTTGCCCAAGCAAAAGCACAAGGGGAGTACATTATAAAACAAACCAAAATAAAATCCCCAAAACTTGGCTGCTGAAAGGAAACCATAGTCACATCTCTCATGTTAGTAATGTTGATAAGAGATCAGAGTTGCTGCCAAGGTTATTGTTATCCTGAATATATACTGGCTGTTCAGACACCAGTCACAAGATTTAAAGAATAAAACCAGTTACTTTTATATTGATCTGTTGCTTCATGTAGACGTAAACAAGTTGTTTGCTTTTTTTGTTGTTTTGTTTTGCTCAAAACAACCACCATTCAGCATGTGTTTAGAAGAATACATATGTTACAGGAGCCTTTTAATCAATCATAGTAATTTGTAAACCCATTTCAAAAATAAATATTTAGAGGTCATGTAAGCAATGAACTCAAAGAATGGCTTAGATCCAGGCATTGTGTAGACTGAATGATGTGATCCTCCAGACATTTTTCTGGCCATGTGGTGCCATCAAAGAACTTTGAGACTTTTTTATTTAAACAATGTATGAAAGGAAGGAAAGAGACACATGAGGAACTGAGAAATTTGAAATGAGACGGGGGTAATGCAAGAGAGGTCATACCCCACCACTCAAACATAAGCGACCAGAAGAGAAGGAATGAGATAAGAAGAAATGTCAGAGCAGCAGCGGTAGCCAGGTCTTTTCTTGGAAAGAGCTTAAGAATGAAATGAAAATAAAAACCAACCCTCATACTTCTCACACACTGGCTACTCTTTGAATTATCTTCTTTTTACTAGTTTGGATAAGACTTTTACTAGACAACCTTTCTTAAGTGCCTACTTAGACCCAGAGGTGCTTGAGGAAAGCACTGAGGGCTCAGCTGTCACCCCAGCACCATGTGCAGCTGGCGAAATACACTGTCTTCCTGTAATTGTCTTTCTTTGATCAAAGAACTTCCTGGGAGTGAAGGAAAAGGAGAAGCAGAAACAACACCTCACTGCTGAGAAATGATCTCCCATCTCAGACCACTAGAAATGTGCTGCCTTTGCTTCAGTTTAGCAAGAGCATAAGAAGCTGAAGTGCTTCCCTTCTGATTTTGATAGCCATGCAGAAGACCTTCTCTGGCCTTGCCAACAACCATGCCAGGTCTCCTTACCAATTTGTAGCCATATACTTCATTGGGCTACTCTGCTAAATCAGATGCAGATGCTTCTGTAGTAAATCTTTCCTTAGTCGCGTGCTTCAGAAAAAATGAACTGGAAAAGTCTGTTTCATAGGCTCTGTATCAGCCACAAAAAAAAAATGCATAAAACCATGAAGTCAAGCACAAAGCCCCTCCGGAGAATTCTACACACCACTGTCACATCCCGATTTTCCAACTTCATCCACTCAGCTGAAAGGACGTTTAAACCAAACATTTCTGGGGACAAAGAAAATCTCATTTCATTCTTCTCTCATTATTGAAGAGTGTCTGAAGCCTTCTATTCTCAGAACAGTAAAAAAAATGTGCTGGTAGATGTAGGGATATTTTAGCCTCAGAAGTGGAATTTCTCACAAGAAGTTTTGAGCAGCTGAAGATGTGGGAAAGGACATGATTACTGGCTCTCAACTAGAGCAGACACTAAACATGACTTGGCCCCCTTTAAAGCCCAATTCTACAAAAGGAGGTGAATCAGTTAGTGAATAGAAGAGTAATTTATCACCACACCCACAAACCTCTCTCCCAAGAACTGCTGTACACCTGAATATCTCCCATGAAAGCAAACCCCTGCTCAAGGTGAATGCCATCTAAGGCCTTCCTGTGAGCCTGGGCCTTGTTTCAGACCCTGACATGCAACACACACTGTGTTATAACAAGAAGCCATCATGCTGGAAGACAGTCTGTTTATGGGAAATGCCATCACGCTTCCTCTTCTGACTCAGAACACTAAGATGGTCCCTCAGCACCCCCAGAGCCCTCAAAGGCACCATGCATCCCTGTCTGAAGCCTGGCAGGGAGGGGGACACAGCATAAGGGAAATTAGGGGTCACTAAAACCCCCACAGAACTCACAGAGTCCCCTCAAATCACAGTTCAACTTAACGCAAAGCCAGAAACATTATGGAAATCCCATTGATGTGGAAAAACACCAACAAGCCCACATGTAGCTTTTCTGCTTATTTCCTGTACACGTCTCTCCACCTACTTATTTTTCACATGCTGATTATGCAAACCTGAACTATGCTTTTCTAACACTTAGGAAGTCTTATATGTAACCGCCTGATACTATCTCCGAGTGAATTACCACCAGAGTGGGAATCATACCTTCGAACAGTCTTAGTTCAATTAAAATCCCAAGGTTTCATCCCTGCCACTACCATATTTCTCTTATGGTTACTAGAAATACTGCTGTATTTCTCTTCCTTCTGAGAACCCCTTGTGATGAAATAGAACAAATCCCTCCCTACCCTTACTGCTCATAACGTTGCCTCTCCAAGTACCCACTACACTCAACTCAACAAGGTTAAGTTCAAAGCTGGTGGAGGGTCTGGAGCACAAGTTTTATGAGGATCAGCTGAGGGAATTAAGATTGTTTAGCCTGACTGTACCAAGGCGAGTGGCACCAGGAGAGGTTTAGATTGGATGTTAGGAAAAAATTCTTTACTGAAAGAGGGGTGAAGCATTGGAACAAGCTGCCCAGGCAAGCAGTGGAGTATCCATCTCTGGAGCTGTTCAAAAAACACGTAGACATGGCGCTTTGGGACATGGTTTAGAAGGCTTTACTCATGCATCCTGCCTTGCACATGCAAGATACCTGCTTCTCAGGACACTGTTAGTGACTCCCTTGTCCCACACAGAGCCCACAATGTGGTTCCTACTGCCCATTCCCTTTGCTTTACTTACTAGGGAAACACAGCTTATACATTGACCACAGTATCTGTGTGTACATGTCTATGTCTGTGTGCTGATCCCAGAGTTTTTGTCTTGGTCCACAGTCATTACACCAAGGTTTGACAAAGGGCCGAAGAAAGCAAATTCTTTCAAGTTCTTACAAGTTTTCAGAAAACAAGCAGGGAGGCAATTCTATAATTATCCTTACAGAAAGAGAGTCTGGTATCTGTGATCCCAGAGAGAGGGGAGAATCCCAGCAAATTCCTCAACCATGGGAAAAATTTCAGTTGAGACGCACAGTCAACCACTGGACATAAATTTATAGGAAAGTAGGCATGTTCAACCCCAGTGTTCAGAAAACTACTCGTCTGGCTAGGCAGGCACTGTAAAACAGTAATTTGAATGATTTATTCCATTCTTTCTTCTAACAAATCTTACCCAGCACTGGAACAGGAGGGACCAAACTGGTGGGTGACATATTTGCTAGCACAGAAAGGATTTTTAAAAAATTAGATTTTATGTTTTCCAAATTAAGAAGAAAAAAAAGCTAGTGACAAGGTGTGGCAAAGGATCCCATTTGTTTCTAAACCTGTCTTTTCAAACACTGTGAATCATGCTCATACTTCCAATACAGAAAAAGCATCGGTTCTGAAATAAACACCAGGATAGAGCCAACATCTGTGTTCTGGGATAGCGGAGTTTATTTTCTCAAGGTCTGTGTATCAGAGCAGAGATATGTATAGTAGTATCTTGATCCCCACCCAGTGCTGGCTATGGCTGCTTAAGCAAGGAGGGAAACGGGAAGACTGACCCTCATTATCACCCCTACTCATGACCTGCCCCTTAATTTCCCATGCCTAGTTCAGCCCAACAAACCAACCTCGCAATGACCCAATACTCACGCTGTTTACCACTAACCATTCTCGTGATGATCCATGCCAGTCACAGAGCAAACGCAAACCACTCACCTGGCAGACCTGCAGGCAGTTGCGGGAAGGAGCCAGTGACCTTTTCAGCCCGCAAAAGCTACACCAGGAAGACAGTGCTTGAACAAATTTTATCACACGATAGAAAACTTCCCCACTGGCACAGAAATGCAAGGGGAGACTATTTCCCACCAGCAGTTTAATATATGAGAGTGTAGCCTCAGCACAAAAGGAGGCGTGAACTTGCAGGCTAAAAGAGTTGTGACAGATAAGAGTATGCACTCTCTTCTGTCCCTGAAGGAGTTCAGACTGGGCCAGGCACATAGAACATAGCCTGCCACAGCAGCACTCCTCCAAGAACCAGGTTTTTAACAGCATGAGGTACAGGTAATACACTACAGAGGACAGCAGACTCAGACACATGGCTGCACTCCGCAGTGGTCAGTGAGAACTGAGCTCTGCCACACCTTCTCTTGAACCTTCATCCCTCCAGAAACTGAATAGAGAGTAGAGCAGAACTGTGGACTCTACAGTTCTGTCCACCTACCTTACCTGCATCATGTCTCAACACTTAATGCCACCATCACCCTCTCTCCAATCTGCAGATACCTTCCTTTCTTCCAGACCTGTGAAACACTATTTTTCACAAGTAAAAATTACATATCTACTCCACCCCTTCAGGACTTAGTACCTATCTATAAATACTATGATGGGATTTATTCAATTTATTTCCTAGTTTCCCAGGTGATGATATGCCAGACCTTCAACTTCATCTTGAGCAGTCAGCATAGGAGAGGTCAGCGAGTTGGTAAAATTGGTGTTTGAGAGCCAAAAAACAGGGAGAGGGAGTTCAGACACTTCGTGCTAATACACTAACACAAATGCATACTCCCCCCATCAATGACGCCAGCACAGGAAAAAGTTTTAGGAGCAGCTTCTTCACACTATAATCTCCCTCAGTGTTTTGATTTGGTTCCTTAAGCACAGTATGAACTGCTTGAAATCATCCGCAGCTAACCTACAACAAGGACAAAGATCTGGTGTCTGAATTTAGGAAAAAGATCAAAATACAACAGCTCCTACACCTCTGTGAAACCTGTATTAAATAATCAGGCAAGGAGCTCAGTTTAATCTTTTTACCCTGGTTTTCTCTTACCATAACACTTACTCAGTTGATAGCCACTTCTTAATTTAGGAGTTTGGGATGAGCATGTATTTTCTGTTGTGCCAGGCTTCAGACATGACTTCTGACATCAAAACAGGCACCACACACCTCTTGCATGGCACGCCTGAGCAAACTGTTCCAGAGAAGCTTTTCTGCCAGGACTGGGTCATGATACTGGCAGTGAGCGTGGGCTACAGGGGAGTCTGGAGCAAGCCAGATCCCTGATGTAAGAAGAAGTTGAGCAGAAAGACACTTGTGAGGTAAGAAGATGGAAGAATGATTCTCCCTAGTAATACTGAGAAATTGAAAAGACTGGAGTTTGGCACAGAGAAACGCATGGGTTGCAAGATTTTATTTTTGCTAATGAATCCTTGACCGTTCATGCACTCCTGCATAGCAATGTGAGACTCCCAGGTGGGAAGAAGCTGAACACCACACTTCAATTTCTTTTTTGCCCAGAAGAGCTTGGTTAGTTCACCAGAACACGAGAACATATAAAACAATACAAACATGGCAAAATATTGTTAAAACATCAGTTTAAATCCAGACCAGTTTTTCCTTTTCTGTAAGGCTCCGTGTGGCTGCTCCTGTTAGCGAGGCACTGGAAGGGGTGATATTTCAGGCATATTCTTCAGCAGTGCTCTATAATCCCCGACTATGCAGCAGGCCTGCCAATCACCCACCTTGTTCTGCTTGCACACAAACCCAAGTCAAGTAACCTGAGGAGACATTAGCAACTCAATACTCACCGCAATTCCACGTAGTGGTCTGACCAAGTGGCACAAGCACTTAACCACAGCTTTTAACAACAGCACACTGTGCATGCTAATTCCTCCTTGATATTCCATGGCAGCTCCCACTGCGAATCGGCACAGACAGCAATGGATTTTGGCTTAACAAGCCAGCTCAATTGCACTTGCACTTTTTGGAATGAGGAAGATTATCATTCCTACCTAAATTACACCATGATCCTGAATGCACTCCGCCAACCTCCTCCGAACCGTGAATTGCCAGAGTTAATGTTCAGCCAGGAGTGTTGCAGCTGGGACTGCCTGAAAGGCTTGGCCATTCCCTTCAGGGGAAAACACCAAAAGAGTTGATGTCATTTATACGTTACCTGACTCTGACGAGCAAACTTGCTGGCAGTCAAACGCAACACAAAACATTTTAAAAGAAGTGCTTAGGACATATTTTTCATCACCACAGTCAATCCAAACACCCCATCACTGTCTCCACCTTATCCCACTCTGCAACAGATATTAGCAGGCTGAAGCAACAGCAACAAGTGGATGATGAAAACATTCCACCAGCAGAGATGGGACTAAGCTGAACACTGTGTGGGAGCATCAAGTTAGATATTTTCTATACCCTGCAGTTGTTTTTGCATGGCACATCACTTTCTGATCTTCTTTTTTTTTAACGAACTATTGTGCTCAAGCTCCCTGGGGCTTCTTTCTTTGCAACAAGAAAGCACTTCACAAGTATTAAAATCAGTTCAAGTAAAGTAAAAAAAAATTTAAAAAAGGAAGAAAAAAGTATAACTCCAAAAGCCTGTCTGATATTTTTTCCTCCCAAAAGTATGTATTTTTTCCCTATATGTTCTGATTCCTTCTGTATCTTTGCTTTAAAAATGTAACAGTAGAAACGGATAGTCCAACAAATCACAATTTTGGTAACACACCACAAAGCACACACATACACCATTAGGCATTGATATTGTAGGTCGACAATACTAGCTCTGCTCAGAAGAACTGCTCTTTTCTTGCCTGGTCAAAACCCAAGGGTATCAAATTTCTCATATCTTCTATGGATGAGAGGCATGAAAGCTGTTCAAAGCCCAGGTCCAGAGTGAGGTAATGTCCTAAGGCAGTGTGGCACAGCAACCGTACAGCCAACAGGGCACAGGAATATAATTCATTAGACTTCATCTAGAAAGGCCAGGCACTTTGAGAGGCACCCATGGCATCTACAGTTGGCTGGACAAAGGGAGCTGTGGATGACATCTGTTCAGAGCGAGGCTTCTACTTACTCATCTAGATTAGGAGCAAGTTGTTTAAACCACGCAATTTATGAGCTAGGCTTTTGAAGGGATAACTGGCTTTCATGAGTATGTCAATGAAGTAATAGGTCTGCCAGCACTAAAGGACTCCGTTACCTTAAGACAAGATGCACAGTAACGCACAGCATTACTTCTAAAACAAAGCCAGTTATTTCTTTCCAAATAGTATCTGAAAGTTGCCAGTATCAACAACAAAAGTATTCAAGAGAAAAAATAAAGGAGCACAAATATGGGGATCAGCTGGAACATCAGACAGTGTTTTCCTATAACTGTTACTATTTTTAATAGCAATGGAGTCAGACCATGTTCTACTAGTGATAATGTAATTTAAGCAATCTATTATTCACTATCATGTTGAATCAGCATTCTGCAAAACCTTCACCTCCATCTCAGGTTCATCCCCTTATCCAACTCCCAGTAAGCTCATTCCAAAACCCCACTACATTTAATCCCTGAGTTTATAAAGCAGATAACATAAACACTACTGCATTCAACTCTAGGAAATTACAAGCACACTACTCTTGAAATCTCCAAGGAAACTCCTGCTGGGATACTATTTAAGACTTCAGTCCCCAAAGCAACATTTCTTAAATGACCTTGAGCCTACAGTTACCTAAGTCACACCAAAGCTGCTCAGACTTGTTGTTGCTGGCATCAGCTCAAATTCTTTTAAAATACAGTTAAGATGTGCAATAAAAAGAGGACGATGAAGTCAGCGCATAGGAAAGATTTTTTTAAAGTTACCCATCAGAAAAAGCAAGGCAGACCTTGCATATAAACATGAGCAATCATTTTCAAGGGTGGCTGAGTGCCCTCTTCACTTGCAGTTTATGGAGCCATCATGCTCTTCAAAGTGCTGCGTGTCTTAGCCTTCAGCTGTGTTAAGACACTGTTGATGAAGGACCAAGATGCATATTAATATGCAATCTGTCAGAGGTGTTTGAAAATCCATCTGACCCTCAGAGGAAAAAATTTCCTATCCTTATTACTGAGCATAAAAAGTTACCAAATGCCTCCACGCAGGACATGGCTGCTTGTAACGCCTTCCCCACACCACAACACCATCAGCTCCAGGTGAACCATACGGGTTCTTCATGCTATCTCCATCTTTCAATAGTGGCTTGGAACCAAGAATGTTAGTATTGAAGAACAAGGGCGGAAGGGCTGAATCCCAAGATAAGTAAGCGGCAGGGCTGACCTCATAGGCTGTTCCCTAGAGCATACCACTGGGATCGCATGACGTTCCTGGAAACAGTATATGAAAAACAGACATTGAGGTTTTACCATTCACAGGCAGGAAGTAAACAACGTTTAGCAGGAATTAAACACACTTATTATTAAAAGAAATTGAAAACACAAACCCCACATACAAATCATGCTGAGGTTAAAGCAGTACTTGGATCCAGTAAGGAAACACAGCAGAAACAGGTCACAGCAAAACCCACACTTGCAGTGTACACACATGCGCACACTTCTGAAGGTACAGAGAGAACTACAGACATAGCCTTCCAATGCTCTTCACGAAACACGGCCACTACATTAGAAAAATGAGAACTAAAGAAACACTTAGTTTGGTTCAGATCCACTCCCAGAGAAGTCAGTAGAAAAAACAACAACAATCTTGGAGGATGCCCTTCTAAAGGATTCCCTATCTGCAGACTGGACCTGCTCCACAGGGAGGTCTGCTGCCTACCTGAGGCATCAGTGAAGGACGTCACTAGAAAACTTCCTTCCTCGGTGAAAGACACAGATTATTACCCTCTGGTAGTATTTCAAATTGGGAACAATGACACAGCACAGGAAGCTGAGAGCCATTAAGAGAGACTTCAGGGCTCTGGGGTGCAAGTAGTCTTTAGCTCCATTCCAACACTAAGGAATGAGGAGCAAGAGATCAAAAGCAATCAGTTGATAGATAACTGGCTCTGAACCTGGTGTGAAGAGAAAAACTTTGGGTTGTTTGATCATGGAGTGGCCCATGCACCCCCAGGCTTCCTTACTAGGGACGGGGCATGCTTGCCTCCTGGGGTACTAAAGTCTTTACTATAAATTTAGCAGGGCTTATAAATAGAGCTTTAAACTAGACGAGGACAAGGCTGAGGTACTTAACGTCTTCTTTGCCTCAGTCTTTAATAGTAAGGAAAGTTGTTCCCTCTGTGGACAAACCCAGGAGTTAGAGGAGCAGAACAAAGCTCTTGTGATTCATGAGGAGGTGGTTAGAGACTTGCCTGCCCAGCTAGACACCCACAAGTCTATGCTGCTGGACGGGATCCACCCAAGATTATTGAAGGAGGAGGCGGATGTGCTTGCCAAACCCCTTTCCATCATCTTCCAGTAGCCCTGGAAGTCT
The DNA here is from genome assembly GCF_032191515.1 of Phaenicophaeus curvirostris. Taxonomy (NCBI): domain Eukaryota; kingdom Metazoa; phylum Chordata; class Aves; order Cuculiformes; family Cuculidae; genus Phaenicophaeus; species Phaenicophaeus curvirostris. Next base: position 91,210,524 of record NC_091392.1, read on the forward strand.
GGGGAAGTTCCTCTGGACTGGAGGCTGGCTGATGTTGTGCCCATCTACAAGAAGGGTCGCAGGGAGGACCCAGGAAACTACAGGCCTGTCAGTCTGACCTCAGTGCCAAGGAAAGTCATGGAGCAGGTGATCTTGAGTGCTATCATGAAGCACATGCAAGAGAACCGGGTGATCAGGCCCAGTCAACACGGGTTCACAAAAGGCAGGTCTTGCCAAACTAACCTGATCGCCTTCTATGACAAAGTGACTAGGCTGCTGGATGAGGGAAAGGCTGTGGATGTGGTCTTCCTGGACTTCAGTAAAGCCTTTGACACAGTTTCTCACAGCATTCTGCTTGAGAAACTGTCAGCCTCTGGCCTGGATAGGCAAACACTCTCCTGGGTGGAAAATTGGTTGGGAAAAAATTCTCTGATACTGAAGATTATCGTTGTGTTCTTACATGCCACAGACTTTCAGAGTAAATTCAAGGCAAATACAAGTTTTAAGAAACATCGACAATTTTTTTTTACTGTGATGATATCAAAGATAAGTATCTGCAGACCTTAATACACTGGCACCTCAGCTGCCTAAAGCTGCAGCATTAACACCCAAAAATGGAGGCAACTGGCATCATTCCCATTTTGTATATTCCATGTCAGGCTTATTTGGACCACACAGACAATTCATAACAGAAACAATACAAGTCCTGTACTGGTCCCCTTCACATCGACTGCTGGGAAACCCATCAAGTTCACCCCAACTACCACTTAAATAACAGGCCATCACTCGTTTAGATGAAGTAGAATCAGAACAATGATACTGAACTAGAAGAATATCATAGAGTGATCATTTCATCATTTCAGGGAGAATACTTTAGTGGGCTTTTAAAATTTTGCTTAGGTTAAACAGGTTGAGAAAGACACTCACTTCTATTCTTTTACTTTTTCTTCTCCAGTAAGTTGTTCTGAGCAGCTGAAGAAAACTGAAAACTCAGGGAGTACTCTGAGGTCAACACTTTAATGTTTTCTTCTCTTAGAGGTAAATTAACTACTTAAGGACGAAATAATTTTAGAAGTACAATATTCTGTGCTTACATAGTGCTTTTTATCGGCAGAACTCTAAGAGCAGCATATACTTTTTAATGCACTCAACTCCAAATACAGAAATATGGACTTAGAAAAGATATCAGCTTTTGGCAAAAAAACCCTTTAGGTTTTTCAGCACTAAAAAGTCATAGTTTTTTGGACCAGAGGAAGATAAACAGCTTTTGATCAGTCTCATCTCATGCAAGTAAAGTCTCACACCCAACTAAGTTTTTCTTGATGTAGTGAAGCTGCACTACACTGAGATCTGGGCCCTATCCAGATGCCTGGATCCCTTAATTCATAAAAATTTGGAATTACAAGAAAAAGCTGATAGGACACAAAATCTCAAGTGGCAAATACACCACCAGGGCACTGAGAACCACTCAGTCCCAAGTTCACAGGTAACAAAACATAAGCATCCACATTAGATTCTACAAGAGAACAGACACAAAGCCTAGTGCATCCCAAGGCCAATCCACTGCTCTCTCCCCCAGCTTTATAATTCTACATAGAACTGAAATAAACACAGCTCAAAGCAGTGTTCTGAAAAATCTGTGTACTTAAAAACCTGATCCATGTCTTAAGAGACAGGCATAAAACATAACAAAAATATTAGCAATTAGTTTTTAGAGACCGTGATCTCACAGATGACAACTGAGCAAATTCAACTTAAGTCAATGGAACTATACCCCCTGACATGAGATCACAGCATAGCACTCAAAAATACCTTAAATCTTGAAATCCCTAGATGCAATGTCTATGGCCAATGTCTGCATTATAATAGCTACATGTGCATTACCCTGAAAGGAGGTTTCAATTATTTTTATAGTGAGATAATGTTCCCTTGACTATCTTAAAGTCTTAGTAGCATATAACAATTAAATTTCATTCTTGAGAAGACAATAGCTAACATCTGCAACCTTGAATCTACACAAGAATTAGCAATTTTATTATCTTCATGAGATCACTGACTATCCCACAATATCATAAAGCTACTGACAAGCTACATACGGAAATTCAAGGGGAAAGCAGGGGGAAGTATTCTCCAAAGCCAAACGCAAACTGGAAGTTCTACACTTTGCCAGTTGCAAGAAAAATGGGAAACAAAACACTTCATTTTTTTAATAAAATATCAGCTAACGTTCTTAGCAGAAGGAAACCCATTCTTTACCAGCCAAATCTGACTTTCATCCAGTGAACTAAAAATACATCTGCAGAGGTTTGTTAATATGGTTGACCTCAAAATTTGGAACTTTCTTCCTTCCAGATGCAAAATAGCTCAAAATTATGCATTTTCAGGGAAGGATCCAAAGGCCCCTCTACCGTCTGTTCCCCACAGAAGTTAATCATCAACCCTTAGTGAAAAAAGCTAGTCTTAGAGACTGAGGAAACACTGTTATTCTCACTTTTGGATAGAAAATCCAGCAATTAGTCTCTTCTGTATTTTCTATGATACACTTTACAGCACTGCTATACAAGGTTTAGCATGCTGCATGATGGCATCACTGACCTTTCCCAGCGCTGCTCTCCTGTGTTTGGCATTTAAACTAATTAGAGCAAAGAAAAGACCGTGGTCACCAGGGCTGTGCACAAATGTAGGTTTTTCTTTTCTCCTCCCCTTCCCACTTTTCTTAACATGAGGTAAAACCAAAAAAACAACAACAAAAACCAACAAAAAATACTACATGTACTTCGGAGAAGCACAGAAAAGGTAACTTGAAGGCGGCTATATGAAAAGGCTCACCCCAAATAGGGTATCCCATTCTCCAGCAGCACAGTAGTTAGCCAGAACTAAATCCCACCTGGCATCCTTTTCAAGAGTGTGTAGCACAGATGTGGATCAGAAATATTTGGACCAGAAATATTCATTTAGAGATGCAACTGGAGGTTACTTGCACTCATGGAAGAGATGAATCCTAACTCCCACCAGCAGCTCTACCCCGGCATGCTAATAAAGATGTACGAATGACAATCTGTGATCCAACGTGATCACTTCTAAGCTAAGCCAGCAGTATTTAAGGCCCTTTTTATGCAGAGTAATGCACTCTCCTACAGCTTAAACCCCTTGGGAGTTGGTGGAGTCAAAAAACATTCTACCAGCAATGTGGAAGTTCTTCAGTCAAGGACGGAAAGACCCGAGAAGAGAGGAAAGTAGCAAAAGACAGCAGATTCATTTCTTGAGATATGGAATTTGACACATGCTTAAAGGAAGTCAATTCAGGAGAAATGCTGCACCTAGGAAAATGTCTGAGTGTGCTGGTCCATAATTACAGTCTCGGCCTTTTCAGCAGAAGGGGTAGCCCATCAAAAACCCAACCCTCTGCAAACCACTTGGGAGCAGACAGCCTTCAACTCTTTTTTTTTGTGTGTGTGTGAGAGAACTTTCAAGACCCCATAAAGGTGACACAGAATTATCCCATGCCTCTCAGAAAGTGTCTCCAGATTAATCAGAAACATAATTCATAGTTCTAGATGCAGAGAAGTCAGTTCATGATGCATTTCTGCATGTATATTAGCACAGAAACACACAGTGTAACACAGATTCAGAAAAAGAAAATACTCTTACAGATGTGGGGCTGAAGTGACCTCAAAATGAACCACACTCAGATTAAATATATACCCTTCTGAACTTTCAGATATGAAACCAAGATCCCTAGGTGACTTGGATCTACTTCTGAGATGCACAGAAAACAAATAAGCTTAGCTCTATAACCATGCCTTACGTGGGCTCCAGGAACAAATTTACTCTATTCTCACAAGCTATTTGACATCCCATGAGGACACCAAATGAGACTGGGCAAGAAAAGGAACCTCAAGCAAGCTGCCGGACAGTGGTTTACCAAGAATAAGGTTTCTCTGGGACTGCAAGCTGCCCAGCCTATGTGCAGGGCACAGGCACTCTGGCCAGAGGAGTAACAGAGAAAAGGGCAGAGCTGAATGGGCTCCTACCTGCAGTAAGCCAAGGCTCCAAGTATTGACACAACCCTCTTCAAAGACTTCAAAATGTTTACAGTGAACACAAGCCCTCCCTGACTTGTGGCAACCAAGTATAGATGGACATTAAAAAGATGAAGCTACAAGGGACTAAGAATGCAGACAGATGCAGGTATGTGGGATGGTCTATAGGGAACACAACGTCTGCTTCAAAGAACCAGCCTAGTCATTTCCAGTTAAGTTGCTAAGGTGGAAAATAACAGCTTTTGCTTTGGTTCTTTGTCAGGAGGGAGCCATTTCAAGGCCCTAATTGGCCTCAGTGGGATCCCCTCATTAGTCATCATGGTTCACTACAAACCAGAGACACTTTCTGTAAATGGCCAAACCACAGTGATGAAACATATTTCTTTGTGTGAAGCAATCCCTTGCCACAACATAGATACCATCAGCTAGTGTCATCATCCTGCATTTTCTTTTGTGAGTGAAGATGCTCAATCTGACCACTGGTGTGTCAAACAGACGGAAAAGGCCTGCTGAGAAGGAAGCTTTGGATAGCTTCTTGGCAATGCACTCTGGCTCTGGACTCTAAACCCTGACATACCACATGTAAGTTGGTTATGTTTTTCACCCAGAAAACAAGGAGGTGCACCTCCTCAGCCACAAATGGAGCTCTTATAGCTTACATGTGGCTTCGACTCTGCCAAGTGAGAAACATAAGGCTGGAAACCAGGCTGTCCCACAATAACAGGAATTAAAAACTCCAAAGATGATGCAAAAAAAAGTAAAAAATCACAAAAGAAGTGATGCAAATTAGAAAGGCACAAGTAACCTCAAACACAAAGATCAGCAAGTCCCGGAGGAGCTTTGGCTTGCCAAAACAAGAAGAGCAGGTGAGCACCATCTACTCTGGGTGCTTACATACAGAACCAAGGAAGGAAGGTAGTGGTACACAAGACCCCTCTCTTTGTAGGCACCACTAGCTCTAAAGCTTCTTCAGTTCCAATAGCAGCTTCAACACACACCAAAGGAGAACACACAGCCAGCCAGCCATACCTCAGAGTACATTTTTCCCTATGAGATGTAGTTTAGAATTGCAGCTGTTTGATTCTTACCAAATTTAAAAGATTAGTCAGCCTACTAGGACTAATTTCTGTGACAAGCCGGTATTATATTATCAATGATTTCATGATCTTATACTGTCAAGGATCAAGAGTATCAGCAGGATTCTCCATGCACAGGGACACTAAAGGATAGAACTCCTGCAGCTTTTCTTCTGAGGTGACCCTTAATATTAATCCAACATAATGTGTTTATAGTTAACTCTGTATAATAAACTGGCAGATTATACTCTGTTCTGTAAGACTTTACAGGTTTGGATATTTTTAAATAATTTCAGCATAACTGGTGAGCAGTTCAGTAACCCTCCACCTCCTAGTTTTGGGCTACATTTGTACAGTCCACTAAAAGAAACTGCTGTAAAGTGGGCACACATTTTTGAATTTAAAGTAAGTTCATGAGGTCCTTGATTCTCTAAAGAATTTCTCCAGCCATTTTGATAATTGAAGATTAGGAAGCAGCAGTTTCATCCCCAACCAGAAATGACACTGTTATTGGTGTGGGGGTGAGGAATGGGAAGAATGACAAATCATGCAGTCATGAGGAATATGAAACATCTCAAAGACAAAATTAAAATAGATGGACTGCTACCGACAAAGGAAGTAACTATGGTTATGTAGAAATGAAGCATCAATACAGCTATTACTCAGAGCACTAGCACTGAGTGACTCGATTTTGTTACGCTATACTTAATTCAGAGGAGTAAGGCAGCTTCTCCAGCTGAAAAGTTTAGTGCAATACTAATAAAAACCCAAAGCAAGTAAGTGTAGCAAGAAGTTAAAGATGCCGAGCCTTGTTTGCTGATTTGTTTCATTTGAACTACAAATGACGATAAGTGTATTCAGGCTACAGCAGTCTTGGTTATAGCTAACTTTTATTTGTTACAAGGTTATTTCACTCTACTTTTAACTTGCATTTGAACTCCAGTTCCTTAGGTGCCTTTTCAGAAAAAAAAAAAAAAGAGACTGTAAAGTTTCTAGATTGACTTGACTTCCACCTTACATGTAAACAGGAGATCTTTACAGCTGGCTTACAATAACACCTTCTGATCACTCCTCAGCAACAGCTGTAGAGATACAGCACCAGCTCAGCCACCAAGAAGCAGGAGTTGGTGCAAGGAGCCTACAGGCTAAATGGTGATTTTGTATCTTGCCTTCAGAGCTGACAGAGACATATCTCATTATGCAAAAGACAGTACACAGCTCTGACGTGCTTTGTTGCACCTGAAATCCAAGTGCATTACAGTGAAATGGCTACAGAAAAGTAAGCACAAAAGCAATAAATTACATTTCTAAGGAAGTAGCAGCTACCTAAAGAAATGAACTAGTAGGCTGGCAACATCTTACGTCACCATGCCAGGAGTTTTACGTCATGAAGGCAGGCAAGTGGATACAGAGCCAACTAAGCAAATATCTTGTTTACAGTTCAAAAGCTTGAATTAAGAGATATTTCACAAACTTTTTCCTAGTGTACCATTTTAATTGGTTCACCCAGTTAAACGGCTCAGGATGAACCAGTGATACTGTAAAGGAACTACATTGCCTTCTGTAATGAAAGATGCTAATGGCATGGTAGGAACACCCACAAAAGCAGTAAAAAAACGCCTGTCTTCATAAGCCTATAATTGCCCTGCCCTGCATCACTAAGTAATCTCTTTTAAAACTGATTTGATTCTTGTTTTCTCCTGAGTCTCTCGTCTTGAATCTGCCAACTTTCCCCTTCCTTTAGCTGACCCTGATCATTCGCATCTCTCTCACACCTCTACCCTATCAGCTCTGCTAAGCCTACTGGGGGCCTTTGACTTGTACAGGAGTTTTTCTATCCCGGCAAAGAAATTCTAACAAAAGCCTTCCAATAAGGCCAATACATATGCTTAAAACTAAATACAATAAATCTGAAAACTGAACCAATACAGCAGTTAGATCAATTACATTTTCTTACAGTGACTAATAACTCATTTTGTGTTTTAAAAGGAAAGACAGTAAACTGAAACACTGGAAAATCACATAAAATATTTACTCAAGTACAGCATCTCTGAAGCTCTGCCAATCATGTAATAGATTGAACACGGCATTACAAAGTGTTCTCACGTGTAACCACAGTGACTCTACATTATAGGTTATTTAAAATCCTGTGAGATTCACTTATAATTTAGGTAAAGTACTTTTCTTCAGGTGTTTTACTGGTAAATCTCCAAAGCTATGTTCCAAAAACTGATGTGCAAAATTCACAGCCTCTAGGCCCTAGCAATTTGAATCCTACAAAATAATCAGAAACTTTAATCTTTTGCAGAATAGCTGCAATCCCATGTTCTTGCAAACAGTTTTTATATTTTGTTCCCTAAACAATAAAAATATCACAAGAGCTGCTAGCAGGTTGGAAGGAGGTCAACAAAACTAGTGTCTGGGGTTTTTTATTTCCTTTCTTTGAAACTCCTTGGGGAGTCTAGCAATCAAAACTTAGCGAAGTGCTTAAGTATGTTGTGTAACAGGATTGTCAGATTCGCTGGCTTCAAACTAAAAAGACTATAAACCAAAATTCCTATTATGGATATTTCTTGATATTTGGTGGTCTGTCATGCATTCTCACTACAGATAGTCATTTTCATCCTCCTACTATTAAGATCTCTGATTAAAAAGCATTGTCGCAATACTTCCACGAAATTACTGTAATTTGGGAATTTTACTTTTGGAAAAAATGTAGCAGAATAATTAACATGTCCATCAATTCTACTCTCTTAATTAAGGCCAAAAGTGGAAGGGCTGAATTATTAACCAATTGCTTGCTTTGGCTATTACACTGACAGAATGCCTGACCCACTTCCCAGTATTTCAGCAATGCCAGAAGTCAGAATCTTGCTCTAATTTTGCCCATAAAGCCCTTTTCAAATGGGCAACGCAGACTCATGAGAAACATCAAAGATAAAGTTGTGTCCTTTGTAGAAACATCTGAATTAATATTTCACTGCTGATGTACTAAGGTAACGCATTCTGCAACATTTTCACAAGCACCTAATGCTGAAAATAAGCTTCCAAAATTAAAATTTCACAAAGTAATTCAGTAATTCCTACAAAGTATTCCATCTTCCCGCTCTCCTGGTACTTTACAAGCAGGTATTAACATCATAAAACACTGCACACATATAAAACTCATCACATGCAGTAGACACAGAATCATAGAATTGCTAGGTTGGAAAAGACCTTTGAGATCATCAAGTCTAACTGTACCTGTCCACTGCTAAATCATAACCCTAAGTACTCCCTCTACCCATCTTTCAAATACCTCCAGGGATGGTGACTCAACCACCTCCCTGGGTTGCCACTGCCAGTGCTTGATAACCCTTTAGGTGAAGAATTTTTTTCTTGATAACCAATCTGAACCTCCCCTGGAGCAGCTTGAGGCCGTTTACTCTCCTCCTATCACCTGTCATTTGGGAAAAGAGACCAAAACCCACCCCACTACAACCTCCTTTCAGAAAGTCCTAGAGAGCAATAAGATCTCCCCTCAGCCTCCTCTTCTCCAGACTAAACAACCCCAGTTCCCTCAGCTACTGCTCTTAAGACTTGTTCTCCAGTCCCTTCACTAGCTTCGTTGCCCTTCTCTGGACACTCTCCAGGAACTCAGTGTCTGTCTTGTAGTGAGGGGACCAAAACCAAATGCAGGTTTTGAGGTGTGGCCTCACCAGCACTGAGTACTAGTCCTGCTGGTCACGCCATTTCTGATACAAGCCAGGATTCCATGGACTTCTTGGCCAATTGGGCTGGCTCACATGCAGTTGGCTGTCAACCAACACTCCCAGGTCCCTCTCTGCCAGGCAGCTTTCCAGTCACTCTTCCCCAAGCCTTCCACTTCTCACAAAGAAGGTGAAATCACAAATTCTGTGGCCAGCTTAGTTGTTTAGAGGAAAAACTACTATGTCAGTCTTGCTTCCCCAAAATATAAAGCAGCACTTCAGATCTACACATATAATTTATATATTATTTCTTAACTCCTCAGAGGAAATACTGATACCTAACAAGCGTTATTAAAAAACAGAAAAAATGAACCAAACAAAAAAAAGCCACCCAAAACCCCAAACCAACAAAAGAACTGCATTTGCTTTAGCATGGAAAAAGAGGGGAAAACAACCTCAAAAAGTTACAACTTAAGGAAAGAAAAGTTAAGTGCTTACACATCTGCTGGAATTATAAGCATCTTACTCACCAAACTATACAGTCTCCAGCTTATCTGACATGGCTCCATGAATGCATCTCTCTGCCCCCAGGAGGTACAGTTAGAGATTTTAAAAGTCTCTGAGGACAGTTTAAAATGAATAAAAAAAAGTAGAACCATGAAGCAAAAAAGTCTCAAATAAAGTCCCTGATACACATGGAAAGATCCGAGTTTAATCTCACCAAAGACTGATTTTTAAGTACAGACTGTAATTTATTAACTATGAAAATGTTTGACTGGTCTAGACATTACCAAGGATTTCTTCATTCCTGAATAACGTGTCTCAGAGTAGGCTAGAAGATGGTCAAGTGATGCTCACGTGCCTTCTGCTAAACACACAGCTGGCTCTGCTATGTTTTCATGTGACAAAGGTAAACAAGGAAGGCAAAATGTGTAAGACATGGAAGGGAATAAACAAGACACTCTCAAATTACCAGGTAAAACACTGGCTGACAGGAAAGGGAGTAGGACTTCCATAAGGTAGTGAAAATGCCATGTCTGTTAGAAACCTAACAAACATACACTACCTGTGACTATTTGTAATACATGCTTAGTCTCCACACTAGGTATGAACTTGAAGGAATTAAGACAAACAAATTTCATGACTGTTTTTCCTCATCACTTTCACAACCGTATAATCTCCAAATGAGTGCAGAAACATGAAACGTACCTGACATCCAAATCTCACCCTTCTTAACTAACACCTCTCATATTGCAACAATTAGTTCAGCAAGGCCTTTTCACCCAAATGCTGCAGGGTTGGTGGGAATAAAAGCACATGGTTAACAAATTAAGGAAACTAATAAAATGTAGCAACGTCAAGTAAAATGCTGCTGTGTTTCAAGTTTCTTTTCAGACTACAACCAGACTTGTATTTCTTTAACTTCTCAAGGACTAAGCATTCTTCTTGAGAGAAAATCTAACCCCACCACTTCCTATGCAGCACTCAAAATCAAAATGAGTGGTAGTACCCTTGACTTTGGCTAAAGTAAGGTGCATTTGATAACAAAGCCTATAGACTACACATCTGTTGGCAGCCACCAGCTGGTGGTCATCTTGCTGAGCAGCTAACTTTCTTGTATTGAAAGACTCAAAGCTCACACATGAAACTAAATGAATTCCTAAATTCCTGTGTGTGGCTGTAATTGCCTCAAAAGGCCTTATACACATCCATAAAATATAAATATTTTAATAATTCTATAGCTATAGTTACAGAATTTATGATATTTTATTACAGATTTGAATAGTTATTTGCTTCCAAACGACGTAAATATTTAATTTGATGTTTCTTTCCATGGCTTTTCCATAGTACAACACTTGATTATTGGCTCTGAAAACTGAGTTTTTCTAGTTCAGCATTGACCTGTCTCTTTTTTGTAGAGAGACCACTAACATCAAATGCACACTAAAAAAACACTAGTGAGTTTATAGTTTCTCAGGTTTTAACACACCAAAGGCAGAAGAGCAGAAGAGTTCAGGTGGGGTATGAAGAAAAGTTCAGGACTTGCCCCTATCAGATGTACTGCATGGTTTAATTTTGATAATAGTCTGTGTTCACAAAAGCCCAGAACTGTCTCAAGTCAACTCTGAATTATGCAGGCAAACTGGGAAAAGATGACCAGAAAAAACTACAACATTAATCAAACTAAGCATATGTAAAAATAAGCTGAAGCACATACATGCCATATTATTCTTTAAAAAAAAAACCCTAGTGGCTGGATTTCTGTAAAAGCAGATGCAAGGTTACTGAGCAGCATTGCAATTAAATCAGCTGTTACTCTGCACTCATACTTTTCACAAACACTTGATGCATCAGAAGGTGTTGGGAGAAGCTGAGGTCTTGCTAACCCAAAACCCAGATAGTCATCAGAATCAAATGAGAGTTGATAACATAACAAGGAGTTAACCCTTAAATAAGATGTTGCAGCCTTCCTCTCAAGGGATTTCTCAGTTCCTATGAAAACGATGTTCCAAATCCAGCTTCCATAGCTAGAATGAAAACAAATGCTGCAAAGAGTAGCATGATGAGAAAGAGGTCTTCACACAGCCAGTGCGTCAAATGATGGGATCTCACACTCTGCTTGTTACCAGATTTAGTAGTTTTAGTATACCCATAAAAACAGACTTCAAACTGACACTATTCCAGAGGTCACGGCTCACAGACTCCAGGCAATCCATCATCAACATCCTTCAAAAGCAGCAGCCAAATTTAACAGCAGTGCCTGATGGTATATTACGAAACACATAGAACTACATTAAAGGTTTCTCACACAGGAGATTACACAAACCCCTAAAAAATATGTGTTATCATAAGATACAGTCACCTGATCTGACCTCAGCAAGCAAGCACAGGTGAATTCACCTGGTTAGGCATTAAAATCAATGCTGCAGACTCACTGCTTTATGAACAATGCTTCTTTCTCCTAAGATGAAAGCCCTCCTGCTTCCATATTCCGTCCTCCATACAGTTCTTCAAGATGCTGTCTTCTGCTAAAGACATAAAACTTAAGTCTTGGCCACTTCCACCCACTAGAAGACATGAAATTGTCCATCTTCAACTGCTCCTAGCTTGTCCAAATCCTAACCTAAATTGTTTCTGCATCTCCAGATTTCCCCTTTGGTGACACTCAAATAAGTGTCTATTTTCTTCATGCAAGTCTTTTTTCTGTCTTTTTTTATAATTTAACTACAAGAAGTTTTTCAAATGGAGGGAAAGTAAAGTGAGAAACTTGTTTTAGGGTAAGGGAGCTGCTTTTGGTTTTAACTTTTAAAAAACGTGTGGCACGTGGGTCATCCAAATTAGCAAGATTTTAAAATTCAAAGAGAAGTAACCATGACTAACAGATGTTTTTACAAGAGCAGTGGTGAGTAAAAACTAGCCACTGGGCAAATTCTAACAAGCCAAATTGGCTAACAATCAAGGAAAGAGCAGGTTGCATCCAGCTGCAAAATAAGCACCATTTTTTTAAAGATTAATTTTTAGACAATCTTTGGAATTCATAGACAGATAGTATTTGCATCTTCTGCAATTAATTGTTCTAAACACGTCCATCAAGAGGTGGAAGTTGTGTTCTAATGTTACTAATTCTCTTATCAAATTATTTTAGACATGGGTTACAGCATTATAAGGAACAGCTAAAACGTGAAGGCATGTGGGATTGAAAAGGATGCCAAAGGCCACCCTTCCACAGGCAGAATTAAAAGGTTAAAAGGAAGCACAATAGGACATAACCACTTAAACATCAATGCTTAGAAAAGTCAGTTTGCTCATATCACTTTCTTCACTGCCTTTCTATCAATACTTCTAGCTCAAGCTCCAGCTGCTCACCCAGTACCATTACAAAATCTAAAAACATACATGGTTACCAGTCTCTAACATCCTTCTGTTAATATGTTTATGGTCTATATGATTTCAGGTGGATCTTATTAGGTGAATTGGGAGAACAGGCCCAATCTGACAGCCCCAAAGAGACAAGGCTGCTGCAGCTCCACACTCCTGGATGCAACCAGTAGCCAGGCTGAATATGTATCTTCAGTAAGCACAAACACCCTCAGAGCACCTGCTCACACCGCACACACACAGCTATATACAGTCAGCCACACAGGTATCACATGGCCCTTCTCCAGCTGAAAAGGAAGATGTCTGCTGGTGAGAATATATATATTTTTATATATATACACATATACCTATTATATGTGTCTGTGCATATATATATGCACACATACACATGCCTACACACACAGACAATACAGATCCCTTCAGCAGCTGGGCTCAGACGCTCAGCCTGCCCACTAGCTACCCCTGGAGCCCAGTCCCCCAAGTTGCTGGAACCTGGATACTCCAGCTCTCAAGGTTACTGCCCTGTGTAGGTGCTGGCACACACGATCACACACGCCTCTAGAGCTGCCTGGGACAACCTTGCTCTTGTATGTGCCTCCCAGACCGCTCCATGTACTCGTTGGCCTGATGTTCGCTACTGCACACCCGCAGTCAGCTGCACACCCGTGCTCCCTCTGGGTGCTGCACCAGGGATGCACAGGTCTCTGGCCTCTAGTCCCACCCCAGCGTTTGGCACTTGGTTTCGCTCACTTGAATGTCCCCAGGTGCTGGCGACCCACAGTCCCAGTCAGCTGCTGGCAGCCAGAACCTCATTTGCTCCAGCTGCTGCACTGCAGTTCTTGTATTCAGACCCCACAGTTAGACACACAGAATTGAGTCTCATTCACCCAGGAAAGATGTAGAAAGGAACAGAGTAAGACAACAGCTCAGTCTGTTTTGTCCAGCACAGGGCATTGACAAGCAAGCATACCAGCAAAGTATTTAGACATAATTTGCCTGTTTGACATCCCTTCCTTCCCAAATCACCTAAATGCCTCCCTTCACATCCCACCATAAATCCTATGCAGTCCCAGAGTGCTCTTCCCCTGCATCCCATCATGCGTGCTGTACACCTCAGCAGCACAACACCCCTCAGTCAAAAAGGCGGACCGACCCTGAGACTGATGCTCTCCTGGGACAGCTCTAGGAAGGGTCTAGACTGGGCATCCCTTCCTCCCAGTTTGGTTTCCTACCTGCCGTTGTGCCCCTATACTCCTATGGGACTGTGGAGGGGGCCCTTTGGTGGGCTGATGGCCCCTGTGAGGAACCTGGGATGAAACTAGGACAGGGGACTTGCTGGGACCCTATCTGCATTGTCTGTGCTCACATAGCCTAGCAGATCTTCCCATGCAAGAGTGAAAAGGCAACTGAAATGCCCTGCCCCACCAGCAGAACATCTGTTCTTCCTATTCCTTGGTATAATTTAGAGGAAGAATGAAAGGCATCTGTATTAGAAACACAAATGAAACCACTCAGATCAGAACAAACAATCCTCACAGAAAGCATGACAATAAATTCCAGCAAAGGTGAATTTCCCAATCCCAGTACTCCTCCTTTTAGAAGACAAAGCACTAAGCATTTTTCTGTGGTAATTTTAAACTTTTAATTTATTATCAGGTAAAGAACTCCATAACTTTCATTTAACTTTCTCCCTGACCAAGGGTACCTTCAGCCTGGCCCAACCCAGAGCTTATGAGCTGGGTTTGACGCACGGGATCCTTTCAGCTAGTCTAGCACATTACCCTGGGAGGAGAGAAGGAGTGGCAGCCAGGGCAGCAGACAGACTTCCTTGGCCAACACAGGCATGCAGAGCCAGGATGGGCAATCCCACTCCTGCCAAAAGCTATTTTTGCTTTCTGACCAAGGACTGCATGCAGCTGCCCGGTGCACTTGTGGGGAATAGTAAGGAGTTTTGACCAATTCTTTCCAAGTGTGGTGAAAATTACTGCTGCTTATGTAATGTGCCTTTTGCCAAACGTGAATCTGGGAGCTCAGCTGAGTTGACATTAGTGTTTCTTTGAAGTTGTAGAGCAAAAACATCTTTCAGTCTGATGCTTTTCTGGTTTCCACCACTGACTACAGACGCTGCTAAAAATTTACATAATGCATGTACTAAATGCTACCTATACCACTAGGATCAAGCAAGGTGTTTTGTCTAACATACAGTTCAGAGGGCAAGATCTGGTAATACGGGGACACTGAGAGTTGTATGTAAGCAAACAAGCAGCAGCAGCATTATACTGCATTAGCCCCCCAGGTTCCAGGTACTCTGTGATACCTGGCTTACCTGTATGACTGTGGGCTACCTTGCTGACCTGCAGGTTCCTGGAAGGAAGCAGCCCCAAGTGTCTCCAGCTAGTTTACAACCTTTCCTCTTAACTGACAGCACATAATTGTATTGTTTCATACACAGAGTCGGTTCACAGTACATCCCTTGAAGTCAATTGAGTTATTGGTTTTCTATATCACTTGATTTAATTGTGTATCACTTAAAAAACACACCAGAAAAATACACAGGCCAAGGAAAGACAACAGAGGCAAATACGAAGGATCCTTTTCTTAACAAAAACACAGTGATTAATTGAAAGTCCATTTCGTAATTTGTCAGGAAATGTCTGTGATGCATGTAATTTTCAAACTAATAAGCATTAAATAAATACAGATTAAACAGTTGAAGGAAGGCTGTTATGAAAGCATTTTACAGCAGCAATAAACCTCAAATCATGAAAGACGTAACATGGTCGAGACCACATGTTCTTACCAAGTACAAGAACTGGCTTATGAACTGCAGGTAAATTAAGAACAAAACAATGGCAATAGTCTTCAGACTACATGTTCAATGAAAAGTGGCTCATCCAAGAAAAGGATGCCAGCCCATCTGCCTCCACTGTGACTGAGTTTGGGTCAATTCTTACTCTTAGTCAAGTCAAGTTTCTACTAACTTGAATGGCAGTCGATGATATTGATGCTCAGAAAACCAACATCTCAAGTTCAGGAACTTAACTGTTGAAAACGTATCTACGGAAAAACAGCCTCTTCTGCTCATCTCATGATACCTTAAAAGAAAACAACCCATGAGGGCATACCACTGTGAACAGGCATGACAGAAAAAACTAGCTCCCTCTTACTTAAATAGCTTTTGGTTGGCAAAGCAGAAAGGGGTTATTTCAGACTTCTCTGCCCAAATGATTAAGGGATGACTTCAGGTTAGAAAGGTTAGGGAAATAATTGAAAGCAGCAGTTCTGTTTCAAACTATTTTTAATTTACAGGTCCCTAAACGCTGTTCATCAAGGAGCAAACTTAAACTGAACAAAGGAGTGGGAGTTTTGGGTCTCCCTCTCCCCTGATTAAATTTTAGTGACACTGTGAGAAGGACAGTCAGTTGGTGTCACCTCCAATTCAACCTATGGGTCTGTCATTGCTGTAACTGAAAGGGGCAACTGAGATTTTGCTATTCTCAAATCCAGCATTCTGCAGCAGCAGATAATGCCTCTGCATTTTTCTTACATCCACTGCTAATAAACTGATGAACGAGTCTACAACCCTCTGCTGACTAAGCATCAGCCAAACCTGTTTCGGTAATCATGGGCTTCTTTGTTTTTCATACTGTCCTCCAAAACCAATCCATATTTCCAGTGTTCCCAGTGACTTTCATGAAAGACACCAGCAACTCATAGTGATGCTACTTTAACAACAAAATTAAAAAAACCCAAAACAAAGCAAAAAGATGCAAAGGCAAATTACTTTGTTTTACTTGGTCTGGCTAAGCATAAAATAGCAACAGAAAAATCCTACTTTAAAAGGATGGCTATAACATTCTTGCTTCCTTCAAAACCATATACCACCTGAATTCTGCATGTGGAGGTAATAGTAAGACAGCCTTTAGACTTAAGACACTTCCAGCATCTCACTACAATTTGTTCTGTAGTAAGCAGACTAAGGTCTGTCAGCAAAACTGTCTTATTTTCAGTGAATCAACTGAAGGTTTCATTAAAATAACGTGAACATGTAGCAGGGGAAAGGTGGGGCTCAGCACTGGTGTCAGTGTGCCTTGGGCTGCTCTACACTTGACTCATTTCCAGATATTCCAACATGCTCCAAACTGGGAAACCTTCCAGACTTCTCTAAACTTATTTCTGTCATACCAAAAAGTAAAAGCTTAAGTACTGAGATATTTGATTTCTACCAGGATGATGAAAATCTCCCTATAGGGAGACGAGAGGAAAAAAATAAGAGAGAAGTAATTGATTTTGGCTACGGTTGCCAGTGTTTTGCTGCACCTTGTTTAAAGTAAAGCTATATTTTTTAACAGTGACGGAGCTCAGTAACAACTAATTAGGTATGACTTGTATAGTCAATCTTTGTTAGATTCGCCATCACCCGAAGCCTTTAAATCAATATCGGGCACCTCCTTATAAGATAAGCTGTAGCTCAGCCAAGTTTATTGAGCTGTATAAAAACCTGCTAGATTAGGCTCTATGGTTTATGTTTGTGTAAGATTGCAACCATGACCTAATGTCTCTAACCTATCCACTAATCTATAAAATACCCAAACCACAAAGGCTCTAGGAGCTACTAACTCTAACGGACACAATGATGGGCATGTAAAACAGACTGCAATAAGAAATACGAGAAATAATTGAGTGCAGTAACTCCAACAGGGGCAACTTTGGTGAGGTATGGAAAAGTACTGCAAGCGCTATATGCTGCAATTACATTGCTGAAAATAAAAATTCACATAGTGCAGGAGGACAAACACAACTACAGAACATATCTGTCTTGCTAGTGCCATGGCAACTGTAAGAGAAAACACATACACTGACCTGAAAGAGTAGCGACTTTCTCCAATTAAGAACACTGCATATAAGGGAACAAGCAAGATCTGGCTGACCACGTAGCTGGGAATGTTTTGTGTTTCCAAACAGTGTTTCAATGCCTTTACTATTTTCACCAAAATAAAAAAAAAAGAAAAGAAAAAAAGAAAGCATTGGGTTTGTCCCTGATTTTTCAGTCCCTGAGTGCATGAAGTTAACAAACTGAACAGATGCATACTTCAGGGACTTCTAATCCAAACAGTCATGTTTCCACCCTGCTTGGAATCTCCCCATAAGTACAAAGTTCCTTAACTAGACTCTGGTCTCACAGCCCAATCTAACCCTTACACAAGCATCCCACTCCCTTCCCTCACCAATGAGAGGATGACCTGCTCACACAAATCAGCTGACAAATTCAAAATGAAGCAGCTGAATCTCCTCAGTCAGGAATTAACAGACATTTCAGCCCTGTCTGTCCACAGAGCAGACTTCATAATACTCCCACTCTACATCAACTACAGTGATTTTTTATCAAGTGCTATGCACAATTGGATAGACCTGTAAGAACAATTTTACAATGTTTACTTGAGAATCCTTCCTAAAGAACATCTTGCATGATTTGCTTTCCAACTGTCTATCAAGAGAGAAAAGTCCTGAAGATAGTAAAAACCTGGTGAGAAATCAATGCAAAGACAGGAGATTATGATAGGAGAGTATGTGGAAAAAAAAAGTAAACAGGTGAACTCTGCCATTATATTGTATTTGGTGGTAACAGCACCACCGTTGCTTCTGACTGGACGTAGCAGACCCTGGCTACTGCCTAGTGGAGGTTTCAATGGAGAGCATAGTATGAAACTCCAGTTACTGCAGAGTTGGAGATACCCAAGCAGAAAAGGACACGCATTTAGTCATTAGTACATCTTCAGGAGACAAACTGTTTAGATTTGCTTGCTTAACCATATGTTTTTCTATTAGAAAATGATGACATATGTATGTTCACGAGTTCGCCACATCTGAGCAAAAACCCAAACCAGAAAAACCTGCCTAGAATGACGTACTATTTACCATCTCCTACAATAAATCTAACTGTAACAAAAGTACACTTAATCACATACTGCATTGGATATTTAAATATTGTTTAGCAGGCAATAACAAGAGCTAATTCAATTTTTTTCTTTTTTAAGAGAGTCATACAAATGTGAAACTTTGAAAAGCTGACACATGCATATACCCTTCATGTCTTTACCATGATTAAGACAGAAAACAGTTTGATTTACAAGTACTCAGGATTTTGTGAAAACACAATTAAGGTGGAAACTGTTCTGCAGCTCAGTGACCTGTTGGAACCAACGCAATGCAACTGCTATGCACGTATACCTTCCCAGTAATGCAAACCTGTAAGCTACCAAATAGGAAGGACAAAAAGGCAAAATAGCATGTTTTTTTGCATTTAATAACTAGTCATAGTTGGAACTGCTATTCCCCACCCTGCCCACTGACTTTTAAAAAGCTGTCATTTAAGTGTAGCTCCATGCTGTTCTCATGACCACTTGATCCACTTCCGCAACCTGAAAGCACTAACAACTGCTGCTGTTTGAAGCACGGAAATATTACTTGCACGTAATTTATAAAAATGTCTTTTGCTAGTAGAAGCAAAGTTTATAAAGTTTGGGGAAGGAGACTTGGGGTTGTCCCCTTCTGAGAGCTTAAAGTTTTATGAGAGAACCTCAAGGACTGTCAGACTTCTAAAGTGACAACACATTACGAAAAAATTCCTATGTGTTTTGCACATTTGAAGTCAGCCACATTTCACAACTGACATCAGGGTTTTTAATATCAGCTCTAATGAAATATAATTCTCCAATGACATAGCTGTGAAGCACAACATTTTTTTTTCACTAGCTGGCAGAAAGGTTTTGGCCTTATTATTATTTCTCACGTAGAGCCAAAAGTGTTCTAGGCCCTGCACGGACATGTTTGCAGACGAGGTCTTTTCCTTGTTTCTGTTGTAAACATCGAGGCCACAGAGTATTCAGCCTAACAGAACAGGTCAGAAGCATTTTTACATGACTGCTATGTTAGGACATAAGAATATGAATACAGTATAAGGAATAGCTTGCCTTCACATTACCTACGGTTTCAATTTCACTAAGACTCTTTGGGTGGGATTTTTTAGTTACTGTTCAGGAGAGTTTCACTGTTTTTTAAAACTCCTACAGTCAATTAAGAGATTCCAGCTACCATCAAAACCTTAAGGAGAACAGGGGGCAAGCTGAGGATTAAAAATCATAGTGTTGTTTCTAAATCTGGTTCTTGGAGAGGTCACGATTCTTCTGCTGGTTGAGAGAGTGGGCTATTTATCTCAAAGTACAGGTACATACACAGCTCATGACAGTTTAAGCACATAATAAAAATCAGAAAGCTCCTATTTGCAAATGATTGAACTAAGCATGTAAGCTCTTCCTTCCATAAGCCCCAACAATCCAAGAAGCAGTGATGAGAGAAAGTCAAAGTTGTCCTTTGCTGAGGCCTATACTCCCTCGGCTGAGAAGAAATCAGAGCAGGGAAGAAAGGAAGCCCTGCTTACTCAGAAGCCCTAGAGCGGTTGGCAGGAGCACTGGAAATGGGCACTATTTTCTGAATTTGTTGTGGGGATGAGCAACACCAACAGCCATGCTCTACTCGCCCCTTCGCCTATGCATCCTGCACAATGCATATGCTTCTTCGGGACACTGATAGTGTTACTTCAGGAAAGAAAGTGCCTTAACTTCGCTGTTCTCAACACACAAACATTGTGTCACCCAATGCTCGACGAAGAGACCCACCGGATCATCGAGTCCAACCATTCCTACCAAACACTAAACCATGCCCCTCAGCACCTCGTCCACTCGTGCCTTAAACACCTCCAGGGAAGGTGAATCAACCACCTCCCTGGGAAGCCTGTTCCAGTGCCCAATGACCCTTTCCGTGAAAAATTTTTTCCTAATGTCCAGCCTAAACCTCCCCTGACAGATCTCGAGGCCATTCCCTCTTGTCCTGTCCCCTGTCACTTGGGAGAAGAGGCCAGCACCCTCCTCTCTACAACCTCCTTTCAGGTAGCTATACAGAGCAAGAAGGTCTCCTCTTCTCCAGGCTAAACAACCCCAGCTCTCTCAGCCGTTCCTCGTAAGACTTGTTCTCCAGCCCCTTCACCAGCTTTGTTGCCCTTCTCTGGACTCACCCCAGAGCCTCAACATCCTTCTTGTGGTGAGGGGCCCAGAAATGAACACAGGATTCGAGGAGCGGTCTCACCAGTGCCGAGTACAGAGGGAGAATAACCTCCCTGGACCTGCTGGTCACACCGTTTCTGATACAAGCCAAGATGCCATTGGCCTTCTTGGCCACCTGGGCACACTGCTGGCTCATATTCAGTCACTGTCAACCAACACCCCCAGGTCCCTCTCCTCCAGGCAGCTTTCTAGACAGACTTCTCCTAGTCTATAGCGCTGCACAGGGTTGTTGTGCCCCAAGTGCAGGACCCGGCACTTGGCCTTGTTAAATCTCATGCCGTTGGACTCAGCCCAGCGGTCCAGCCTGTTCAGATCCCTTTGCAGAGCCTCCCTACCCTCCAGCAGATCGACACTTCCACCCAGCTTAGTGTCATCTGCAAACTTGCTAAGGGTGCACTCGATGCCTTCATCCAAGTCATTGATAAAGACATTGAACAGGGCTGGACCCAGCACTGAGCCCTGGGGAACCCCACTTGTCACTGGCCTCCAGCTGGATTTCACACCATTTCCCACCACTCTCTGGGCCCGGCCATCCAACCAGTTTTCCACCCAGGAGAGTGTGCGCCTGTCCAGGCCAGAGGCTGACAGTTTCCCAAGCAGAATGCTGTGAGAAACTGTGTCAAAGGCTTTACTGAAGTCCAGGAAGACCACATCCACAGCCTTTCCCTCATCCAGCAGCCTAGTCACTTTGTCATAGAAGGCGATCAGGTTAGTTTGGCAAGACCTGCCTTTTGTGAACCCATGTTGACTGGGCCTGATCATCCGGTTCTCTTGCATGTGCTTCATGATAGCACTCAAGATGACCTGTTCCATGACTTTTCCCTGGCACTGAGGTCAGACTGACAGGCCTGTAGTTCCCTGGATCCTCCCTGTGACCCTTCTTGTAGATGGGCACAACATTAGCCAGCCTCCAGTCCAGTGGGACTTCCCCAGTCTTCCAGGACTGTTGGAAGATGATGGATACTTCGTATCAAGATCTCATACAGCAGTTCCTTAATTTAAGTAGTAATTGCATTTGCTACTAGGGCGAAATAGTCTGCATTGACTATACCGAATAAGCCATTGTCCCACCAATCATATTTCCATAATCATTCACCAACATTTGCTTTAGGACACTGCCCTTCTTAAGGGCTCCCTTGCCTCCATTAGAGGACAACGTAAGCCTGAAACCAACAAGATACTCTTCTCCAAAGACAACAGGCAGTGATGCAACAAATGGCTTAGGAAGGGGAAAAACTAGCTAACTAGTTGCTAAAACTATCTAGAGCTCCTGTCTGTGAACTGAAAAAATACAATTTCTCACATGGTTCTAGAGTCTTAATATGCAAAATTATACTAAAAGGCTATTAAAACTTTCACATCTTTCACCCACACAAATGGAGCAGTCCCCCCTGCTCCTCCACAGCTTCCTGCCTCAAATATCCTGGCATAAAATGATCAGACAAAATAGGTGACTTATGTTTTTATTGGTTCCCCTAGACCATGACGACATTTCCTAAAACACTGAGCCAGGAAACTATTAATGTCTCTGAAAAAGTGGAAAGGGTCAGGCTATTTCAAAGGGCATGTGTTTGCTAAGAAGCCTTTGTTATGGATGTATGGGCCACTCAAGATTAGATTAATAACAACGTAAGTATTTAGCTTTCACATAATATTTCTAGCTTTAAGGTACATTATAAATGTATTTGTGACACTTCTGTATTAGGGAAGTATTACCTCTCTTCACCTTTTGGAGAATTAAAATAATGTTAATCAGTTTGTCTAACATTTTGTGAAGTAGTATATCAATCAGAATTCCCTACAGATCCATATGTGCTCCCAATCTCAGATGGTTACTGGAGGGAGAAATGGAAGCAGTCTCAACTTATCAGTATGAAAAAAAGGAAGACCAGGCAGACTTTCTGTATTTATCTCAGCTGCACTGGCCTGCACTTAGCAGCACAAATCAGGTCAGGCATTTGCAGGTGGGCTAAGAGATTCCTTTATAAAGCTCTGTGTTTCATACACAAGCACCAAACCAAGACAATGAGTACTCTAACAGGAGTATAACACACTGCTTGCAGGACAGAAAGAGGTACTCTACAGAGGCTCCACAAAATTTTCCAATTTTCTAGCACATACTACATACACATATACCTCTCTGTGTTGGCTCCTTTGTCAGTAGGTTTGGGAATTATCAGGGAGGACACCTTTCCGAGGCA
Organism: Phaenicophaeus curvirostris; assembly: GCF_032191515.1. Taxonomy (NCBI): domain Eukaryota; kingdom Metazoa; phylum Chordata; class Aves; order Cuculiformes; family Cuculidae; genus Phaenicophaeus; species Phaenicophaeus curvirostris. The sequence continues at coordinate 91,233,514 of NC_091392.1, forward strand.
CAAAAGCCTTGGAAATAAGGTTGCACCAAAGGTATCATCACTTCGTTAACTTCACCCACAAACCCAGTTCTGATCCTGACTCCAGGAGTAGAGTATGCACAAAGGTCAGTTCATAACAAAAGCGTGCAAAGCAGATCGAAACTCAAGCTGCCTACAGTATATACAAGATGATCACACAGAAAAGAGTGCTGAGGCATCCTAAAAGAAGTAGAAGTTACTCTCCTCTTACTAACTCAAGAACCTCACTCATCTGTCATGTGTCAAACAATGACAATCCAGCCACCCCACAAACACTACAGGTCCCTCTATTGCATAGTGCCATCTCCTGGGCAACCAAGACTGGAAAAAAAACTCCTCAAGACTCCCTTCTCTCTTGCAGCATCTAAGATGCTAGTGCTGTCCCTCTCCCATGCACTGGCAGGCCATGCGTCACCTCTGTTCTCAGAAGGCAGGCTATGAATTCACGGAAAGAAGAGCAGATTGTTTACAATACAATGTGAGACTCTTAAGAGAGTCCGCTCTTAAGAGAGGCAGCATCAGCATAAGCAAGCACCAAGCAAATGCAGAGGATCAAGTTCACTCTAGGTTGCTGGCTAAACACAAATTAGCAATCAGGGCTTCCTTTCAACATCCAAACAGGAAATGGGAGTGGAGGAAGTGAAAGCTTAATAATTTCTTGTTAACTAGTTACATGACCCACTCAAGTAAAAAGATTTTGCAAAGTGAACTTAAACGTAGCACACTATCTGCCCCAGTGGCAAACATTTATCTTTAAAGCAAAGCTGCACATCTTGGAAAGAAAACGCTGATGCAAATACTTTATTCAGTACAGCTTCATTTTCAGGATAAGTGGATGTCAAGCTATGGAATAAATCTGAGGATCCTACCTTATTGTAATCACAAATCTTGAGATTATAATCCCCAAACTAACCAGAGATGGCATATCTGGTTGAATCACGAGATGGCAAATCTCCCTTGAAACATTCATTGAAAACAAAAACCAAAACACGATTAGAAGGGCAACTTTTTACTTATGAAAAACTGTTAAATCCATAACAGCCTCTGACAAAGGAGTAAGAAAATCAGACATGTCTTAGCTACATTTCATTCTGCCATCTTTTAGGCTTACTGTCCACATTTGCTCTGTATATCACACAATATCTGCAAGGCCACACAGTAGAAGGTCAGGAAAGCTGGGAAAGAAAAGCCCCTGTGGGACAATGACAACTCTAAAGGGCCAGAAGTACCAAAGTAGTCTCAGGCATCCATACCAAATGCAGCAAGGAACATCTCCATCTTCAGGCCACCACACCACATTTCTTGGCAAAAGTGAAAAGCCTGGCCCATTACACACTCCTAACTTGGTGCTATCTTTACCACGGGATGAAGAAAAACAGCTTTGTGCAGCTGTTGAGTAACTCTAAATAGAATTCAAGATAGATCAAATAGCAGTCTCCTGTTTACCTAGAGATATTAAGACAAATTAGGAATGAAAGTAAGATGACTTACATGGGTGGATGCAGACTGATATTTTGAGGGAATAAAACTGCCCCAGGATTACAAGGTAGACCTCCCTGGTTTTATAGATATGCCCCCAAAAAAGAAAAAAAAAATCTCTTAAAGAAATTCTAAGACTCAACAGGACAGAAAGAGATTATGTAAATGGTCTACAGGGAGAATAGAACAAAGGAATTTGAATAAAAACTTAACCCTGCTGTCAATATATCCACTGCACAATCCCATTATCTCCCAGGGATGCAAACAAGAACAGGCATAGAATCATAGAATAACCAGGTTGGAAAAGACCCACCGGATCATCGAGTCCAACCATTCCTATCAAACACTAAACCATGCCCCTTATCACCTCATCCACCCGTGCCTTAAACACCTCCAGAGAAGGTGACTAAACCACCTCCCTGGGCAGCCTGTTCCATGGCCTACAATAAAGTAGCTAGGATAAATAAGGAGCTAAAACTGTGTGAGTACATGCTCAGCATTGCAGAGTGTGAAGTTACGTTTTTCCCCCGCCCAGTTTTATCAGTTGAGACACATCCAATTGTAGATCCAATGCAGCATTTACCATAAAGTGCCATCTGCCATAAGCCACCTCAATGTACTTGTCACACTATGCACATGGTTGGAAATGCAGACCTTACTGTGCACTCCGATATTGTTCTGAGCAACAACAATAATGGGAGAAAGTCTGTTTTACATGTGAACTGGAAATACTGAAACCCTTTCCAAAGGACTTGTATTGCTACCTTGCACTCCAAGACTCACAGTATCAAGTGAATCCAAGCATTTACTCTTGTGGAGTCACTGACAACACCTCATCCGTTTCTCTCTTAGGATGTTTGTATCCAGGGCAGCAATGCCACTTCCTACTACATGAGAAAGACTATGACAACTCTGCAGGACTGCTACCTGCTCTGTTCCCAAAATGACAGCATCTGCCAGAACATTCAGGTCTCCTGCCTGTGATGCTCCACCAGGTGAGTTGATCTTCACTTAACTTCTATAGTACTAAATGTTTTCCTTAAGCCAGAGGTTTCAAATTTTCCTCCCCTCTACTCCCAATCAGCGAAGTGAGAGTTTCCAGACAATGTTACTTAGGTAAGGAGTGCTAAAGAGCTTGCACTTGTTTAGCAGTTATGAGTGTATCAACAATCCACTGCCAAAAAAATGGAGGAGGAATTTGCTTGACAATTCTTAGTGAGAGACCAACTATCATCGATGTCCTCCATCGTGTGTGATTCACGCATCATCCAAGCTCACATGTTCCATTTGCTTAAGTTACTAAAGGAAGATGTAGTTGTGAACAATTTCTCTGGATGATACACAAGGTAGCTCTTAAATAATATTAAGAATGATTTCGCCATGAGATGCTTGTATTGGATCTCGCCCAAAACCTTTCTATATATTGCATATATTGCTGTTTTGCTGCAATTGCTGTCTCAGAGCAAAGCAAGAACTTTGACAAATACATGCATGAGATCATCCAGACTAGGAGACTGTATATTTGCAGAGGTGTGGTAATACTTGACAAAATAGATTCTCTTTCTCAGTCTGTCTTCCAAAATAAAGATTTTCTTGGATGATAAACTCAGGGGTTCCCAGAGTTTTGTCCATGGAGGGCAACTTAATGGGTGGGAAATCAGGCTAGGGGCTGCGTAACAAAAATCAATCTGCATGACAGTGCAGAACAGTCACTATTTGAAAATCCTTCTGAAGGTCATACTTAGCAGCTTTCCAGGGTAGTCTCTGGGAACCCTTGACTCAGATGCTGAATCCCTGTGAAGAATATAATGGATCCTGGTGGGCTTTTGCCCACTTTAAAGACAGATTTCGGAAGACTGGCTTTTTAGTGATGAGTACTGGGCTCTGTGTTATGCAAGCAGAAGACTGACAAGGCAAGAGCAGACATGCAAACATAGCGTGCTTGTAAACACTTGTAAGCTTAAAACAAGTGATAGTCTTTATAGACAAGACCTTCAGCTTTAGAAGCAGCTCACATTATAATTGGGTGGTTGTGGAGTGGAAGGGGCTCTTACTGCTTTAGTCTTCAGTAGACTTTTAAACTTCATATTCATAGCCTGAAGGCTTGGGAAGGTAATGATAACTTTAGTATTCTCTAAAATACCACTCTCATTGTGGTTTTGTTGAGTTATTGGCAGGACACAGTTTCTCTGTGCCACATAGACACTTTTGCCTTGCATTGTCTCTGCAAGCAAGAGGTAGCCAGAAGGAAGAGTAACAGCTGTGGATACATAATACCCTAAAGGATATTAGCCCCCATTCATATCTCTTCAAGTGGAGGTGACACCTCTAAACTGTACCAAGATTTGAGCACATGACTATGCCAGTCAAATAACAATTCAACTATGGAAAAGTCAGATAATGAACATTTTAGGACTGTAGGCATTCTCCTGGGCTTATACTTTCTGTGCATAATTTCAATGGCCCTTCATTCCCACTTGCACAATGATTCACAAAATAAAACATGCTAGCAACTTGTCTCCAGTTTGCAGGGGTGGCAGGAAGGCTCACTCAGCTGGTATGCCTTGTGTCTGCTATCAACAAAGCTTCAGTCAAATTAATGGACAACATCTACCTTACTCCTTAGGTACAAGTAGTTTTGACACTGAATTCCCTTCCACCAACAGAAACTACCTCAAGAACAAATTATAAGCCTCTCTCAGCAAGCTTTCTGACTTTTAGTTCAGATGTTTTGAGGAGAAAAGCCACCAGTGAAACAGAGAAGCAAACAGACCTGGGAAAAAAAAGGCAAAAAATGGCTCTGGAGGATGCTCACTGCACAGAGTTCAGAAGAGCTCTGCTAAGTGGGGAAACCTGGCATCAGCCTCGCACTCCTTCGAGATGTGAGGGACTCCATCATGGTGCCAGTTCCACTCCTGAGAAAAAAATGTGTCTTTTTTTCTCTCTTAGTCTGGCAGGCCTGCCAGTGAACATCTCAAGTTTTGGGCAGGAAAGTACACATTGGGTCATACACTCTCATCACACTAGATCACAGGGTAGTGCCTGTGGCTGGGAGACTGTGACTACAAGAACAGTGTTCTGTTATAGTTGCAGCACCCTTGCTGAAAGGTCTCCTGTCAGTACAAGGCATGCCTGGCTGGCAGAGATCTGGCTTAAATGGAGCAATGTCTGTTTTGATGCCCATCCCACATAACAGGTTTGGCCATTCAAGAAATCAAGGCTCATGCCACTCCCAGTACCTGTCCTGTCTCCTTACTGAAGAAAAGCACTTGCGTTGTGCTGAAAAACAGGTGAGATCCAGGTAAAGCAGTGCGAGAAAGTAAAGTCAAAGCCTCATGTGATATTCTCACATTTGCTGCATGTGCTCTGCCAGCTCTGGTTACCGAATCAAACAGCTCTCGGAAAGTTGCTTGGTCACATGAAATAGAAAAGCCCAAGAAATATCACTTGCTTTTAGCTAAACATCAGAGTAAGGATGTACCACACAATTGCAGAGCTACGGCAAAGAATATGCCATGTAACAGGTTTTCTACAGGCAAAATGCACATGATGTGGGGTCTGTTTAAGAAATAGAGTCCTCAGTGTTTTCTGTGTTTTATCTTGTTCTGATCGGGAGTTAAACAAGCCAGTCAGCCTATTGTTCTTACCACGTGGTAAGTAACTAGCAACACGTAAACAAAACAATTAAACCCCATAAGGGACCACTTGCCAGTCAAAGTTGAACTAAACACTGCATTTTGTTTTGGGAATCTAAATATGGTAAATTACTGACAGTTAACTAGGACTACAGGATTATTTGCTACACAGAAAGGGTAAGTAGAACAGACAACACAAACTGGAAAGCCCCCTTTCTTCTTCTTTACCCTGCAATTAACCCTTCTGGCCTCACTTTAGCTGCCTCTTTCTGAGTATCACCTTAGAATAACAAATTCAGAACAACACCACAGCAGAGAGATAAACTCCATATGATGGCACAGCTGGCTAGAAGCCCCTTGCTCTTCAGTTGCAAAACCATCAGGCTCCATCACTACTTCTCCAGGAGAATATCTCCTAGCTGTTAATCTCTAAACCTACAGACAACTCATCAGGGGACAGCACTGCACACAAATACACATCAACTCATTATTTCCTCATTAGCTGTATTTCTGTTGCATCGTAAAGTTATAATCACAATTAGTTGGTCAACTTGTTGGACAGAATACACCTGGAGGAAGTATTCCCTCCCAAATTCCTACAGGACCAGAAGCCTGGAAACTGTAAAATCAACACACACACTCAACTCGAAAAAAAAACCAACTCTCACTGTGAATTTGTATATGTTTATAGCTTTCGAGGCTGAATATTCATATTTTAAATATTCATAGAATGCAAGAGTCTTTAATAGGGATAAAGAAAAACAAACCAGAAAGATCACTCCTTTAATTTTGCGTTTATTAGCCCCCCAGTGGATTAAACAATGTTTTCTGTTATAATACCCACTGGAATGTCCACTTTTATATTTTCAAAGTGCATGCTTTGCTTCTTTGCTATTCCCAGTTACAGATATGCACCTCAGCTCACTGCTGTGTCTGCCACCGCAGGGCAGAAGCCACTGAGCTGAAGCAGGGACAACAACTGAGGGAGGAAACCCAGGAGCACAGCTGGGACAGGACACAGAAGCTTGGGGGCTGAGCCCCAAGAACAGAGCTTGGAAGATGATGACACCTTCCAGGATAAGTTCCTAAGTTTCACATTGGAAATATAAGAGTTAAAACTACAGTCATAATGGATCTTCCCATTCCTATTCGTCAGAATCTCCAAACCAACTCTGTGACATGGCATCTATGCTTGTGCTGCTTAGAAACATCCCAGCCTCCAGATGAAGTTAGGGGATAAACTGTAAGTTGTGAAATACAGCTAGACAAAGGTTACGAAAACAAACTATGGTCTATTTACTGTAGTACTGCAGCACATGTCTCTGTCTCTGATGGAGAGTGAAAGATGCGATTTTGCGCAACAGACTGGCAAGGACAGCCCTTAGGAGGCTGAAATGGCCTGTTATGGTGGTATTTGCCAAATGAAATACTGCCATGGGAGAGTGAGACATAGCCTGTGCAGACCCTCTCTCCAATATATTAACAGAAGTAGCACAACTTCCACAAAAAGCCAGAAGGCAAAAGGCTCTTCCTCAGTTCATCCTCTAAAACCTAGGTGTCAAAATGGGAGGGGAGAGGGGACCAGGACAAAACAGATGGAAATGGTCTTAAATTTCTTCCTGAGCTTCACCCACCATTAGAAATATTGCTGGCCATCAGATTATTGCCACCTACCTTGTATATTCCTTGCAAATACTTATGGGGACATTTTCAAAGCTGCCCATGGAAGATCAGAGCCAGGAACAAACAGAAAACCAGTCAACTGGTTTTGAATCAGGAGAAGTCGACATTAAGTGCTGCTTCTATACCCTCATCTTTTCACTCTCTGCCCACTGAAGTAAATCCTTCATCCAGCAGAAACAAAAAAAAAAAAATTAGAGCCTTCAGGACGAAATACGGTGGGAAGGGATTCAGGCCTGGATTCTTTGGAGGCACCTAGGTATGTGGTGAGTTTGGGAGTTATCATATGGGAAGATCAAGTTAACCCAGAGGGGTCAGAAGGCTATGAAGGACTGGTCTCCAAAGCCAAAGGTGAAGGAGTAGACTTGAGAGAGACTGCAACAGAGGAGCTGGCTCCTAGCCTCAGTGAGACTGATGTCTACAAAAAGCTCACATCCCTCTTGCAGCCAGTAAAGAAACCACAGATGTGGTCTGCAGCTTTCTTGTAACGGTGTGAACCCAGTTTTAGGAATTCTGATTATGAAGCATTTGAGACCAGAAAGGAAAATGAAAGCTGCTTCTCAGCACTGGTTCAGTTCTGGGCCCCTCACCACAAGAAGGATGTTGAGGCTCTGGAGCGAGTCCAGAGAAGAGCAACAAAGCTGGTGAGGGGGCTGGAGAACAGGTCTTACGAGGAACTGCTGAGAGAGCTGGGGTTGTTTAGCCTGGAGAAGAGGAGGCTGAGGGGAGACCTCATTGCTCTCTACAACTACCTGAAAGGAGGTTGTGGAGTGGAGGGTGCTGGCCTCTTCTCCCAAGTGACAGGGGACAGGACAAGAGGGAATGGCCTCAAGCTCTACCAGGGGAGATTTAGGCTGAACATTAGGAAAAAAAATTTCACAGAAAGGGTCATTGGGCACTGGAACAGGCTGCCCAGGGAGGTGGTTAAGTCACCTTCCCTGGAGGTGTTATTTTAAGGGACGGGTGGATGAGGTGCTGAGGGGCATGGTTTACTGTTTGATAGGAATGGTTGGACCCGATGATCCGGTGGGTCTTCTCCAACCTGGTGATTCTATGATTCCAGACCCATGCAAAGACTAGAGAGATGCCAAAGCTCAGGCTTTCATCAAATGGGCAGAGCTACTTTCATTTGGTTCTGCTCATCCTTTGGAGAGTTTAGCATCACTCCTTCCCAACATGACATTTCAGAGAAAGCTATTGTAGGAGTGCAGGTGTATGACATTCAGGATACAATCTCCAAAATGTGCAAATGTAGCAGAAGTGTTAGTTTTACCCTTTACACCTTACTTAAATATTTTATTTCTCTGCCTCTGTGCCGTCTTTCAGTATCTTAATCTTAGCGCCATTAACCATATGCTCTGTCCTTTCCGGCTTCGCCTTCACTCTCTCTGGTTTTCCTTCTCTTCACTGAGACACCTTCTTGAATGTTATTTCCCTACTAAGGCAGCAACAATCATAACACTAATCTGATTACACAGGTGTAGCACAGTTCGTTTTACTTCTGCATTCCTTACACTTCTCCCTGCACTGACAGTCCAGAAGCCCTCGGAGACGAGGCTTGTTCAAATCTGAGCTATGCTTAGCAAAATAGCACCCAGAAGATTTTGTTTGGCTGCTCCGCATGCCCCAGACAACACCACTTAACAACGGTAGTTGGATAACTTGCTTCTTATATAGTCACTACCATATTCCTCTTTAAGATTTGAAATTTTAGGTCAACACATTAATACTGTATCTTCCCCCAGCACAACAGCTGATGCAATTTTTGTCAAGGTGACATTGCCATCAGCTTTAAAGGCACTTCAGCAGTTCCACCTTAGACCCCAAGCGAAAGGCAAAACAGCCGTATTGGGAAAAACTCTTCCAAGGTACAGAGCGATAGACCCCAAGATCCCATCCTTAAAAAAGAAAATTAAAAAAATGAAGCTGAGTGCCTACCAGCCCTTGCTTTTGCACTCAAAGGGCTCAGTAAGCACTTACATACCACGGTGTTGAGCATGGCAGTAAAAACTAGACAGATTTTTTAAACAAGCTAGGACCTGGGCATCCTGTTTCTCACGCACCATCCTCATAACATATGAGTGCTGCCAAACATTACAGTATAAATTTCCCACTGAACCTAAGATGCAGTTGACAAATATCCAAAAAGAGAATAAAAATATTTATATCCTAAAACATGTTCACTGGGTAAACAAGATTGTAGCTGTGTCTCTGTTATGTCCTGCTTACCAATGTGCAGGCTGAAGCAGACGTAAATGTTTACAGCAGTCACTGTTGTGCATGCATACATGCTCCGCAGGCTGTGCATCCCACCTCTTTGCCTAGCAGGAGCTAAGTGAGTCCTGGACAGGATGATAGGTACCCACGTATGCTCAGAATAATGTGATGATCCAAGTGCATTCAGCAGCTGCTTGCTTCAGCTGGTTGAGAAACTCAATCATTCCCACACTGTATGCAAATGCCATGCTCAGCTAGAGGTACAACTTTCAACTTTGCTTCACGTACCAAACACCAGATAGACCTTGATTTCATCTATAGTACAATGCTTTTCACCAGACTTCATAATGATTTTAGGGAGCCAGTTTACTCTCACATAATTATCTAAAATTTAAATAAAATAACCATAACCAAAAATGGTTGATTAGTGGTTAGACTTATGGCTTTTAAGTAATAAGCCTCTATTCTACTTCTCTCCAGCCCTTACTGCAAGTATTTAGAAGTCCATCTGTCCACTGCACTGTCACCACTCATTTTCCCCTTTACAATGCCTGTGTGCTAGAATTCACTGTGCCATAAACGTTAAAAAACAATCATCCATCCCATTAGCACCCTGTGTCACACTGGGCCAAAACTGGTATTCACATTTAAAGGCCTTTAATAACTCAACATTTAAGGAATATATCAAGCTTTTCAAGTGTACTTTTAAAACTGAAGATCTATGACTAAAGATCTCTAAGCCTACGTATATCCCACCTACCTGTATCTGGAACAATATTCTTCAAAACTCTTCAGAATGACAAGTGAAAATCTGTAACCTGTAGAAGGCTCGCAATACTTAAAAGCCCACGCAGAAAGTAACTTCTATGCTTTAACTTTGGCATGCAAGCACAGGAAAGAACTATCCAAATCAAGGCACCTCCTAAGAGAAATTTTTTTCACTTAGCACCTTAAAAAATGCAATGTTCTAACTTTAGAGGAATTCAAATACTTACAGAGCTATCTTATGACAAGTTGAGCACAAGAGCCCTGTTTCAGGTAAGCAGCTCAGTCCATGACTTGTCCTAGACTGAAGATCTGACACATCAAGGCAGCAAGCAAGATCTCCAAGGCCATCTTTGTATTTCCAACCCAACTATATACTGATATATCATTTTACAGTAAGGGAGAAGACCTGTTTCAAAGCTCCTAACACATGAAGTCTTTTCTGAAATAAGCATTTGCCATCCCAGTGGAAGTACCTCAGATGCGTTTATTCCACAAATTCCTTCTTATAAAATAGCACTATTTAATAGGAGACAACTTGCTACTTATTGAACTGTTATAAAGACACTCAGTAACAAAACTCAGCTAATTGCTACTGTCTACCTAGTTCTAGTTAATTCTTGTGGTTTTATCATTGCTGTGGTTTCCTTTTTCTTTTAACTGGTTTGCTCCCTTTTCCTTACTGCTTAAGAGATACAAACTCAAAAAGGATTTGCCTATCTACCCACGTGAACAGAGGAATGGCAGAGGAGATGCTTGAAGAATGCCTGAACTACCACTTAAAGAGCAAAAAATTTATTCTTTTTCCCTGGAGAAGTCAAAGCCATTACTTGTAACAGGGATATGCAAAAAACATTAAAGCAGATGTATGAACTTTACACTGATGATATGCCATACTCCATCACATTTGAGGAAGTGTTGTTACAGGGAATGCTAGTGAGAGCATTTTGATATGGGCCACAGGACTGGCTAACACCAGGTTCATTGCTCGACGTGGCATGTTTTTCCTATTATGTAATGCTTACTGTAGGTATTGTAATGATACATAGCTGAAAGCCATCAGTAAAGGCTCTCACAAGGGAACGCACAAAGAAAGCTGATACAATGATAAAGAGACAGCACTTGATTGCTTTTCCTTATACTCTTTTGTACCTTTTTGTGGCTATTAAATCGCTATGTTCTGATCCAATCTCCTAACCTCACCTGCCACCTTTATGATACCATTTGTCAGACAAATTTAGAAACCAGCTGCTGGGAGCAGGGCTGCAGTCTCATCACCGGTGGAAGAATGTTAAATAAGGAGGGGGGGTTTCTCTGCCAGGGTGCTTCACATCATTACATGCTGTACAAGCACCATCTTTTGCAGGATGATTTATTTCAGCACATGCAGATTCCAAAATGGTTAGAAATTAGACTAACTGGATGGAATAATTTTGGGGAAATCTCTCAAAATATGAAACCATATTAGGCAGCTTTGTAGTGGCTATGCCTAATTTAAAGTTTATATGTCATCAGGGTAGATTTGAAGAAATCCACATGAATGCAGTATAATCAAGCTTTTATTAAAACTAGTCAGACGTTTTCACCACCAAAGCCAAGATTTCATTAGGAACCTTTCTCTGGTTACTCTGTTTAACTTTCTACATTTACAGAACTCTGTCAAAATTACCTCTTAAAGATTTGAGACTGAATTAACTGATATCTTCCTGGGGGCTATTTGTCACTGAGAAAAAGTGCACTAATTTGGATAGTTTAGGCTATTCAGATCTTTTTTCTTTTCATTTAAGAAACTTCAACTGTGCTGATAATGAGAAACAGATGAAAAAGAACTGGTTCCAATCCCGACCTCAGATATTATAATTGTATTAAATGATTGTTTAATTATTAAAAGGAGTAGAGTGCAATGCAAATGACAGTTCAGAAAGTAAACAGTTCAATGCCTAAAAATTCCTCCTGTCACTAAAAGACGACAGAGGTTTAAGAATCCACATAAAGTGGAATTTTAATACAGTAAACAAGTTTGATTTATTATTAAAAATTAGTGTGAAATTAAATGACTGAGCACTACTTCAAAGCAGCTGGCTATACAGTTACATACTAGTTTATTCATAAACCTATTTTCTGGCCAAATACTCCAAACGCAATACAACATCATTATGAACTGATGAATTTCATGTAGATGTCTGCCTATCACTTCTTTAAGTACCACAATGACGATGTTTACTCAGTTTCACTGGGCAAACTATTATTTTGGAGCCTCCTATAATTGCATGATGAAATCACCACAATGGGTCTAAAAATGTAGTATGTTAATAATTTAATACCTAATATTTTGGGGAAGAAAATATTTGCATCTTGCAAAGGGAGAGAAAGGAGGCTCAAGACTGTCCTTAAAACCAAGTTTATCACTTAATGGAAATAAAAATAAAATAAATCCACGAGCTGCTCATACCAAATTAAACATTTGTCCATTTTGGCACCTGGTCACTTGTGACAGCGCAGATGCATACACAATGTGCAAGCTGCAGGCGCAAGACATAAGAAGTTGCACTTTGTCCCATATGGTGGAGAAAGGCTAAGACCTACAAGCAAAACTATTTCATCAAAGCATGTCCACGTACTTATTGTTTTCAGATGAATCCTCTCCTTGGTTTGCCTCTTCAGGTGCCCTCTGGGCCACTAGAAAGGCAAGTTACTTCAAGCAGAGATCTCGGTAAGGTCATCCCAAACATCAAAGGCAGCAAGAAAGATGACACACATACAAATATGAAAGAAAGACATGAAAGAAGAGTCTGAAGCAGCTGTCAGAATAAAAGAAGCAAGACTGAGGCTGGGCAGACAATAAGAAATTAGAGGAAAAAATGCTGGCAGATTAGCATCAAGCTGAGCAGTGAAAGCAGAAAAGGAAGATTCACTACTGCCCTCCCCTAGAACAGAAAAGTGGTCAAGCTAAGAGGAAGAACTTGGTGAAAGAATTTAACTGTCATTATAGTATTAGTCTTGCCAATGTTTGAAGTCCCTTAAAACAGACAAAGTCAGTGTCTAAGACAAGAAATGAACAGGAAACATATGCTATTTATCTGGCAGCCGATACTGAGAGAGCACACAGGATAAAATGACAGAATTCTGTCTCATATGAACGCAATCAGAGAAGCTGGAAAGGAGTAAAAAGCTGAAGATGTTGCAAGCATAAGGGAGGAGAACGCAGAGCTCCCCTTGCATGTAGGCAATTAACTCAGGTCCAAGGACAAGTCTAAACTAGAGACGCTGCAATAGCTTTATCAAGGTCAGGTATGAGAGCAGCCCAGCTGTTGACTACAAGAACACAGAGCAGTTTATTAACTCAGAAACCATCAACCTTGCTAGTAATTCTCATCTGGCAACAGTGACCATCACTGTACCAAAAATTAGCACAAGAGCATGCAGAACTTTATGCTGTGGGGGATGATCAAGACCCCTCCATCCCTGTGAGAAGTTTTTTTTGAACACAGAAACAGCTCCCAGCTGGGCAGAACTGGAAAACTGCATCTCTTTGATTCAATCCATTAAGTCTGACAACAAACATCAAGCATAAGCCTTAAACAGAGGTTTACAAATGTGAACTCTACATATTCAAGGACCAAAAAAAGTTTTGGCTGCAAAGGATTTTGAAGTTACTGAAAACAAAGGATACAGCAGCCCTGAGCTACAAAACAATTCAGTGATTTTCTCATCTGTCAGTCAGAAACAAATTAGACCTCAGGTCTGCGACCTAAAATCCTTGTCATAGTTTCTGCAACCTCTGTTTTTTCTAGGGTAAAAAACCATATCCACCCTCGCATTAAGACAGGACTGCAATTTAAAGTTAGTACCATAAAAAAAATCTGGATCAATGTAGTTCATTCCCAAAGTTCATGGTTCTTTCTGCTCACTCAGTCCTTCCCCAAGCAACTGTGTGGTGCCTAACACAGTGGATGTGGTAGCGTGGGAAGCCATTCAGTAGGAGTTTGTCTCAAAACAACCAGCTTCAGTTCAAAAACAAGATCAAATCTTTACACAACAGTAAACAATCCAACAAATTCAGGATGGCAGTCAACTCAAACAAGGGCATGAAATATCCGTATTTATATATGAAACCCCTGATCAACATCTTACCAAGTACTTTAACAAAATCAGGTACTTAGTATATGGAACTTCGCATCTGGGTAAATGATGCCTGTGTATAAAACGCAGTTAGCATCTCATCTATGCTACAAACTAAAACAACGTGGTCAGTCAGTACTGACTTTTGCTGTGCTTGTAGTTCAGGTAAATCCAACCTCTACTTACCTACCTCATGACCGAGAAGTGATCAAATCCAGCTGAAAATTTTAAGAGCAAAGAGATGTAGATAAGAGAGCTAAAGACCCCTACATGATACTGATGTAATTTGTGCAATTTGTGCCATAGAAGCCAAGAGAGGATTGATCAGTCAGGCTTGCCTGTGGCTCTGCATAGGCTTTTGTGCATGAGCGACATTTTAATGAACACTGTGCCCATGCCCTAAGCAATTACACAGACATCCTCAGAGCCACTGGAAGACAAAATTGATAGGAGAATGAATCATGACACCAAATGGGCAGTGTCACAGAGCTAGTAGAAGGCTGAACCATGACCTCAGTTTCAACCCCAACTTGATAGTGTAATACAACTCTATGCATCTTAACAAAAAAAAGCAAAAACCTATACCAGAATGTAAGCAATGCTTCAACAGATGCTGTATTAAACCAGATCATGGTCTGAGATAGTGTTCTGCCAGGAAGAGAGAGAATGAAATAATCAGCCTGAGGATACATTCCAGTATTTCTTCAGTGACTTTATGTGAAGTCTAGCATCTTTTCATTGTCTCAACACTCTAGGCAGTTTCCACCATCCAGAAAGGAAAAAAAAAAATAACAGTCCTCAAAAAGTATTATTTGGGCCTGCAGTTGTGTTTAAAATACAATTAAAATGTAGGACTGAAATGAATTTAAATAACAGGTAATTTATGCTGTGTATGACGTGGTGCATGCATGAAGCATATTAGTGAGCCTTACTTTCTGATGTAAATGCTTGGTCTGCACAGGAATTCAGACTCCAAGCCTAAATATTTCAGAGATCTATTCAATTACAGAAGAAAGACATCCTACACCTTCCTGTTATGGGCATTGAAAAAGTTCCAGTCAACTTCTGCACTGCTCTGCCTTGTGAGGATTACATGTTGCAGCCATGTTAGAAATGTGGCAACTGCATTTAGGAGCAGTCCTTGCAGCTGAACTCCCTAATGAATTAAACTGAAAGAATATGTTTTCAACTCCAGTGCAGCCATTCACAGTAATTTTAAAAGGGATGAAAATGTCCTGATAGCTTGCTCCTGAGTGGCTATGATGTAGCTCAAGCATAAAGTCATTAAAACTTGGTGTTGAGAAGTGGACTTCTTCAATTTTAATTGTTTCTTAATTAGAGAAGAGACTACAATGCATGCATGGTTTGCAATAGTACGTAACACAAATATTGTTCATTTCAACAATTGTCTAAATGCATATTTAAACAATTAGCCAATACATTGCCTCAAATAGCATGTCCAATAAAAAAAAAAAAAGCTTTCAAAAGTACTCAAATGCAGTTATAGTGGGTAAGCCATAAAAACCTATTTAAGTCATGCAAGAAGTCTAATCTGAACCAGGTGGATGGACATCAATCACATAATGTCTCGATTCTCTAAGTTTATACTGAAAAGTGGTGGAGGGATTAAAAAAAACGAAAAGCAATGAGACCAAATATTCACCTAAAGTCAACAACATTTGGTTTTAGAGTAACACAAGGACAGAATTCATGGTAGTGCAGAACACGAGGACAGGCTAACACGTAGAGAGAGTCTCAATGTATTGCTCTAAATAAAGCTTTTGGGAACGATGCCCACCAAAGAGACAGCCGCAGGACAGTTTAAGCCACAGGACAAAGAGAAATGAGAGAGCCTAGTGAAGGGAGCTTCCAGTCTGCATAGCAGACTTTAATTTTTTTAAACTTTATTTAATGTACACCATATTATAATGCATATATAAAATATGCATTATTTAGTATCCATTTTATCATCACATACGTTTCCCCTGCTGGTCTCAAAATCTCTCAGCCAATGTAAGCTCCCTCATGCATTCTGTGCTTTTGTGCCCAGTTCCAATGGTTTGTGTAATGTAAGCCAGAAATTTTCTTTCCCTCATGACCAAGGACTCTTCTATTTCTCCTGTTTTCATGTACCTCTTCCTGTTTTTCCTTAAAAATATCAAAATAAAAAACCTAAAAAAACCACCACAGACTTTCCCCCTCTTCTCTTTTATCCACATACTACAGAGGTATCTTCACCTATTACAAGCCAGAGCAAATGACACAGAATTAAAGGACTAGCTCTTCTCCTTTTGGTGTAAATGACAGCTCAACTATTCTAACCTTTGCTGAAGGAAGTTGTAGATGCCTCTTTCCATATTTAGATTTTTTTTCTGAGAAAGAGGAAGCTATACTTCACCAGCAGTACCAGGTAAGTCAGCTTGCTTCTAACTTAGAAGATGAGACGAACCACAGGACAAACAACAGCTTCTAGTGACAACCCATTACCAAGCAATCAAAGTACAAGTAAGAGTAAAGACTGGCAAAACTGGGAGTTTGGAGTAGTGAGAAAAGCAAAGGAGGAAAAGAAACAAACCTTAGGACAAAGGACCACAACTGAAGGGAGCCAGAGATACATGGCAATACAGAGCTCTATAGCCCATGGGAGATGATCAACTCTTGGATTAAATCCCGAAGAAGCTTTCAGAACACACTGAGGTTTGTTCTGAAAACTTGACGAGTATATCCGAACTATGAATATTAACAAATACGTTATTGAAGCAGCTTGCTTAAGTAAAAGATCAGAAAGGACAGGAGTCAAACACCTGCTAAGAAAAATAGGCTGCTGCAGGAGGAAGAATACTGCAGCCTTAAAAAAAATCCCTAGGGCTGAAGTGTCCAGTTTTGTTCTAAATATCTGAAGGAGTGGGGGGTGTGCAAAAAAAAAAAAAAATATTAGGAAGAGAAGGCTATTGTAGCAGTTGGAACTGGACAGCAAAGCAGAGCCATGGTAGTTTTATTCTAGTTTAAATGTGCAGTATGCAGAATTGACTGAAAATAGCCAAGCAATTATGCCTGTTGTGTTCTGGAGATTAGGATCAGGGAAAGGCTTTATGCTGACTGCCAGCTTTGAAGAGTTTTGAGACATTTCAAAAGATTATGTGATTCCAGCAGACCTTTCTTTAAAAAAAAAAAAACAAAAAAAAACCAAAAACACAAACCCCAGAAACAACATTCTAGTGGGTGCTTTTAATAGACATTCAGTACAGTCAGGCTTTGTTTGACAAAGCACTGTTTATTCTGAAACAAGCAGGACCCAGACAAAATGCTTCATCAGTTCACTGCCTCCTGAAAAGATCTTTACTTATGTTCTTCTGACTTCTTTTTCAAGTTGGATTTACTCAAAACATTGGGCAGTCAGAGCCTACAGCTCCTAACTACAATCAAAAGTTGTTAGCTAAATAGGCAGGGCATGGGTGATGTTACAGGGAGAGTTGCGAGTCACTCCCGGATAAAGCAACATCTCAAAAGCTTGTACCTGGATTCTGAGCTGTGACTATCGTTCACCCTCAGTGTGACTGGAGACGTGTGCAAAGTAATGAAGAAACGAACTACTGTGCTCATTTGAGCAGGATCCTCACCGTGTACAAGAGGACAGTCACAAGCACTAAGGGAGGTGTACTCATGTTTTTGGCCAAGAGGAAATTATACGAACAAGAGATGACAATCTGTGTGATTAAGAAAACTTGCACAACCCCTGCATTCTCCCCATGAGCAGTGACAACTGGATGGCTTTAGGACTCCGACCCAAGCCAGACAAAATCATCTGGAAAACTGATGAGACACCACAGCACTTACTTCACTGAAGACATGCAGTTGTTACCAGCTATAGAAATCACAGATTGTCCCTCTTTCCTTTCTTTTTCTTTTTGGTAGAAAACTGGAAATAGTGACTCACTAGCTCTGTATCCTACAAATCCTACCCCCTGCAAGGAAGTTTAATCATTCACAGCCACTCCCATCACATGGCAGTCAGTTGAAAAGGATTCAGTTTTTAAAGGGAACTTGTGATTTTCATAACATTTTCTCCTCATACTGAAGTAAACCATGTAAATCTCTGCACTTTATTACATGCTCCAGCACACCAAGAAGTCTGAACACAGGGAAATGGATTAGATAAATAGAAATATTTTTGTTATGACCTAATTTAAGGATCTTAAAAATAATATGACTACTTCAAAAACTGCAAAGCATCAAAAGGCTTGAAAATATTGCAGAGACATGAGAGTTCAAGATATTTGGCAAGTATTGATAGAGTAACATTTAACTTGAATGAGGAACAGGAGGCATTCAGACACATGGTTACCATTCACATAAATTTATGATCAGGGCATTCCTGTTACTGTAATACTTTTTATACCAGGAGTCATATGCAATGACTCGCTCTTTTATGTGTGATGTCCACTTATGTCATATTGGCAAAAATTAAAGAAAGGTTTGAATCTGGAATTTGCTGGCTGCCAGTATAACGTAAGAAATGAAGGTAGTAACAGCTTCTGCTCTTTGTAAAAGAAATTAACAACCCTAGGAGAAGGAATGATGCAACTTCTACAGACTTCACAGTAAGTGACAAAGGAGATGGCTAGGATACAAAAGTATACCTACTCCATCCTACATGCATTTAACATCAGTCTGGTACATACCGTTCAAATTACACCTATAAGAAAGCTGCCTAAACTAATGAATGCACTGCTTCCTTGATAAATTTGAAAGTTCATTTGTGCATTTACACTAGCACTGAAACTTCATTAGCATTATGGCCTGTTCCAGAGGACACCTTTAATATGACAACTCCTACTATGCAGTTGACCGTTTTCTCATTCTTTAAAGAGAAATTTAAAATGAACAGTTCAAAATAGAGTCCGCAAAGCAGATGCACAATGCCATCTGTACTGCAATTTCCTCATTAGTTTTACAGTTTATATTATCTTCCGTATTACATTCCATCTAACAGAAGCACTTAGACATCACAGCAGCCTGAGTAATAAAACCCCAAATTATAAATAGTAACAACTTCTCCTTATCAGGCAATAAGTGTCCAGGATCCCAACTACGGTGAAGCAATTCATAACAGGAAGAAATAATGAGCTGTATGAAAAAAAAATATTCCAACTCTCATCACAAACTGGATTTCCAGAGCATGTCTGCCTCTATCTCTACACCAAATTCATATCATTAAGATGTCATGAGAAAAACTCCTCAGTCACATGATGTTCAGCTCAGTCTTGATTCCTGGGTACAATGCCTGACCTCCTCAAATCATTCTTTACTCTCTGGTTTGTAAGATTCGTGGCTCCTCCAAAAAGCATTTACTTCAAGAGAAAAAAACCTCCTATGTATAAATCCACAGGAGATGCCACTGCCATTACTCTAACCCAGGCCTGTTTTACATCCTACTGCACACATCTGCATCTTTCCATCATTTCTTATATTCCACTGTCCTCTCAAAGACAATTTGGACAGCCCAATACAGCACTGTAAAACCCTAAACTGGGCATCAGTTAGTAGCACATCCACATAAATCCAACACACAAGCATAATATACAGCACTACCACACTTAGGTTTCCCATGCCCAGGTATGTTCACTCAAAGCTAGGTGAGGTATTTCTGCACATCTTTGCAGTGTACTATGGAATCAGGCTCTCTCAAGAGGAAATAATCTTTCCGTTGTTTGCATAAAGCACCTTGTTTAACATCAAGGCTGCACAAATAAAAAAATAATAAACAATAGCATCAGAGACTTCTTGTATACTCCCAAAAACCACAAGTATACTTAGTTCACTGTGGAGAGAAATGTTTTCCCTTTGTCTATGATAAAACAACATGCCAGTGTGGTTCTCTAGAACAAAACACAGGCAGTGGAGTCACAACACAACCCCTGATGAGGCCATGCACAGAATACAGAGCACAGCCCAACACCTATGAGAACTCCAACCTGAAATAGAAACAAGAAAACTCCATGTTTCAATAGCTTCTTCCTATTTCTTTACTGCAGTGCAGCCAGATCCAAAAGCAGCCAGGCCACAGCTGAAGTTTATCCTAGATTGAAGTTTTCTCAAAGGTAAGGGTTCTTCAAAGGGAGATGGCTTATAAAGTCAGAAACATTCTATCCTGTGAGTTAGCAAAACCTTGGAAACATAAGAGCATCACTGTTACAAAGGAAAGCAAAACATTTTCATGTACTATACTTCTTCCTCCAGCTACCCCAACCACTGCTTCATCAAGAATGTCCTTTTTCCTAAATCTTTCTACTCAAAATGCTACTTAAGAGAACAAGAGTGTATTTTCCAGATAGGACACCTTAGGTTTTTGGTTAAAAAAAAAAAAAAAGCCAACAACCACCCCAGAATGACAAAAGCATTCTTGGCAGGAAAGAAAAGTTAAGTACCTCACGCAGACAGCAGAAAGATTGTAGGTTGCTTCACTCTGCTGGAATGCTTTACAAAATCACTTACATCCATATGGAACAGAATGTAACAGCAGTCCTTGACACTTAACCTATATTTTACAAATATCTTAGTTAAAAGGTCATGTAAATTTTGCTCTCAGTTCTCAGTTTGCTTTCATCTTTCTATAGTGTTTTTCAGGCAGTTTTTAGACTACAGAGATAATGGATTCCATTTAAAGGACATGGATTATCATATAGGAAAGTAAAAAGGAAAGGAAAGAAATAAAGTTATGTATCATTCATGATGTTTTCAGAATTTCCCATGAGATGTACATTTAATTCCATGACATTTTTTACTGTGAGGGTGGTGAGGCACTGGAACAGGTTGTCCAGAGAAGCCCCGTCAATGGAGGTGTTGAAAGCCAGTTGGATGGGGCCTTGAGCAACCTGATCCTGTAGGAGGTAGAACTGGATCGTCTTTAAGGTCTCTTCCAACCTCAACCATTCTATGATTCTGAATGTCAATGGGACTGAGAAACCAAATATAACCTAGAGGTTATATTATACTATACTATAATATAATATATAATATTATACTATATTATAATATATATATTATATTATACTATATTATAACCTAGAGGTTATATAATACTTGGGTAACATGAGAGCTTGGAACGCTGCTCATTACTTTAGTTACAGATTTCCAGCAGGGATCTACGTTACTCAAAGAAAACCTTGGCCACAGACAATCTCCCTCACAATGCATGTAAAGCAACATTACCTACATCACTAGGTGTTATAAACATCACAAGTACGCATCACGGTTTGTATTATCTGTTTACTTGGGGGTTTTCATAACCACAGTTCAATTCTGTGCTAGACTACAAACTGGGAAACAAACTTCTTTGGAGGTCAAGGCATTGGGAGTCTTTTAAGAGCCTATTCACTCAATAGCTACAATACCTGAAATCAGTAAGTGACATAAAAATTAATTTTCTGCCCATCTCTCAACATTTGTGGAGATGTCTGCTTATTTTCCATCAGCACCTGAGCAGCTGATAAATGAGAATTTTCAGAAGCTTGTAATGTTGCCATGTAAGACATTATCACCCCAAACCTTTAACAGTAACTTAAGCGCACTGTAAACTGACTACAACACACCAAAAGTGGACTAGAGAGTCACTATGCATCATTTGGGTAGGGCAACATAATACATCATTTGTAACCAATCTCTTGCTGCTTGTGTTAAGCAATTAATACTATTCACACTCCAGAAAAGAAAAACAAAAGTGAAAAGAAAGGCTTCGCTGCCTTTCCTAGATGTGACTACCCCTTTGCTCTGTTTTTCATAAAAAGAAATTCCTTTTGGTGTGGATGATTGATATAGCATTTACAAATTAATAATTCCTAAAACCTGCTTTGAAGCTACATTTCACAGGGGTTTTTTAAATTCAATTTCCATATTAGAAGAAAGGATTAGTGTCACTGTTACAGAGATTACTGCACATTATTATAAAGACATACAGAATTTTGAGTCTGTGCCATTGAAGCAGAGCACTGTTCTGTACGGGAAACACTGTTACTGTACTTATAATAGCTCATAACACATTCTGCAAAGAAACAAATCAGAAAAAAAATCTCAGATCTAATTCATTATATTCATATATTTAAAATAATGCATGCAGCACTTTAAAATTACTTGCTCTTCCATAAACATGACGGTATCCTGACATCTAAGCAAAAAGTCTGCTCTGATTTATTTGCAGATTAAGTTGTATTTTTGTGCTAAATGCTCAGACACTCTGCTCCACAGACCAAATCATGACATTTGTTCATATATGGTTATTCTCGGATGCATGGAAAGAAAAAACAACCCCAAACCAAGAAGTTAGTTAAAAGCTCTCTCCATCTGCCTGTAGTTTTATTAATAACTCATCACCATGGTATCACAGCATCTTAAGGAAAATAAAACAGACAGATAGTTGCTAGGCTCTGCAACCTCTAAGGATAAAAGCGAATATTTCTTGCGGATGAGTGGGAGAAGCTGTTTTGGTCTTGTTCCCTTATCACCCTTGAAGGCGAGGCTAAGCCAAGAGATGGGTCTCACTGTGTTCTGAAACCTCCAAGTATTATGACTGTCACTCAGATCTGTCATCCATGACCCAGTTCTCCATACTAGCACTTACATTTAAAAAAAAATTAAAAAACCCAGACTGTGAAGGGATAAAACTTAATCAAAAGGGAATAAAATGAAGGAATACATTGTTTTCCTCAGCACTTCCATTTAAGTCTCAAAAGGACTCTTCAACCACATCACCACTGCCCTCATCCATAGTAACCTAAAATGAGCTGTTTGCTGACATGCACTGAACTCTGCCTTACAAAAGGGGCTCCAGCATCAGCATGTGGCACAGACTTGCCCTCACCAAGCACCGCAATGTCGTGCTATAAACGCATTTGACATCAGTGGTAGGAATCAGGGAACAGTTCAATGGCAGGTCCACTACTTGACCTGTCTCAACTGCTTCTCACAAGTATTTTCAAAGTTACTGACTTGAAGAAGTGCAGCCCTCTAACTGTAGCACTCTACTCATTAATCCTGACAGAGAGGATGTCCCCATGCCTCTGCCAGGTTTAGGCTTCAGTACGAACAAGCAGCCTGCACACACTGTTAAATACTATCTGCTTTAGTAAGTGAAGTGAGCTCTAACTATGCCATAACAGCTTCAGAATTATGATAGAGAAGAATCAGGTTTAAATGCAGTAAAACACATACGGCTTTGGGTCTGTTTGCAGTCCCCGTCACCTTCCAAAAAGCACATACTGCAAGGTTCCTCATGTGCAGACTATCCAGTCTACCATCTGCGAGAGGTGCAGTGAGCGATTACACCATTTCTTTCCCTTCCTCCTGGGATGTGGCAGACTTATTTCTGGTGCTGTCTACTTAAAGTCCCAGCACTCATTACCTTTTTCCACATGCAATGTTAACATAGCAAAAGGACTAGGCAGCTCAAGGGGGAAGAGAATAGAAGAAGCACTGGAGAAGTGACTTCTCCACTGAAGGGCTGGCATGACACAAAATACCACAGGCAGCAGCCCTGCCTCAGTCTCCCAGAAGTGCTACCGTAGCTCAGACTTTAACCTCAGAAGGACCTTCACTCCTGCATGCTGTTCATTCAGTTTTCTAGAAGGAAGAAAACTTTCCTTTATCACCTCTTCTTTGCCCATATTTCACTGCATTCCAAAGCAGATGTCTGTCACCTCCATCAAGTATAAAATGTGGTATTTTGGTCTCTCAGCTAGCCTCATGTTAATTTTATTACAGTCACAAGAGATGTTAAGCATAGGAGGAGATTGTTCCCCTGGTCCTTCAGTTCCTTCACAAATTAGTGCAAGCCACAAGAAGCCAGAAAATCTTTTTCTTTTTGCTGGATAGTTGTAGCTCTGAGAAGGCAATAATGCCTGCAACTTGAAGCAGTGTGCTACTTAGAGTCTTCCTTTTAGGGTGAAAAAGCAGCTGAGGTCAAGGTAAAAAAACTCTGGAAAGAAACAAGCAATAACCTTGAGCTACTCCTGCCTGTCAGGACGGGTGCATTTTGTCTCTGTCTGTACCCAGAACACATACAACCAATTCTATTTTCTAGAACTGCAATTGTTGATTGATGAGTCATCTTTCCTGTAAATTTATTTTTTTAAGTGACTTTGGCATTGTTCCTTGAAATTCCTCTCTGAATATGTAATGGAAATTCTGACCTCACACTCTGGTTTCTTTAACATCACAAATACTGAGATTATTCAGTTTAGGAAGACCCAACAGTTGAAAAAAAGATGCAATGAAGAAACCTGTAGCTTATAAAAGAAAGAAAGCAGTACTAAATAAACTCTCAAGCAAATACTTAGCTGTATGGCCATTAGGTTATGGTCTTTATAATACAGCAGCTCATTTATCATAATCCAGAACTCATGGAGGGAGGAGGTTGCTTTCCTCTTTACCCTCCCTAAAACAGGTCATATGGCCGAAGTTGTTGGCAAGCAAAATTTGGCATATATGAAAGTTTTTTTTTCCTTTTATTTAGTGACTTCATGTAACACGTTCAAAAACATACTGCAATTAGTAGTCAGAAAAGAAAAAGTAGAAAACTATAAACCATAAGAGAGCAGAAAGAAATCAAAACCACTAAGTAATTCATCCATGAGAAACAACTATTAAATAATAGCATAGCACCTTTCAGACTGCAACCAGCAAATGAAGCAATTTTGAGCTCCCTGCCCTTCCTTCATCTAGGCCAACGGGGAAAGTAGCCCAAGTTTCTCAGATTTGCCAAGTTCAAAATGTGTGATGAAGCACTGGCGATTCTGTGCTGCCTTAGTCCCACAAGAAAAATTAAATGGATCTTTATTGCAAGAATCAAAGCTGAACACACTTGTGAACTACTCCATTTTATCTAAAACATCACTTCATAAACAGAAGAGAAAAACTCCTCAATCCACTTACTCAGTCTACATTCAGCTGGCAGGAAAACCCCTCAGCACTCGGGAACAGGCACATGCCACTAGCAACCTGCTGGAGCCTCTAACCAGTAATTACAATCAGCCAATTACAATCATCATGGTAAGCTAAATCTAACAAGTTCTACATTCATGACTCGCAACAGCTAAGACTACTGAAAATTAATTGACATTCATACCTATCTTCCAAACATTAAGTGGGATAGCCAAGGGAAATGACAACATTAGCTTCAAATTATGCATTCTTTGTAAAACTCTAAATGAGATTTCTCAAATGAGAACACCATTACCAGCTCTGTTAATTCTTCACAATCATACCAGTGGGCAGTCTATCCAACCCATGTTCAGTTTGTACCACCAACCAGCTTTCATCCAGGCTAGCTAAAGGAGACTGACTATTAGAAAATGAGTTCCACTGCCACTCTAACCACAGGGCAGCCCACAACAGTCTCTTCACAGCCTTTATTAGACACTGACCAACTTAAATGGCCAATTTAAGTCATGAAGAATGCAGCAACCTTGAAACTTTGAAGAGAGTCGCTGCTCTTCCCCATGGTAGAACTGAGTGGAAACTGTGCACCGAAAATTAAAGTAGCTCTGACTACACAGGCTGAGATATGCAATTGCGCTGCTGGCACCCCAGACAGACTTGCAGTTGCTTTGAAACTCAAAAGAAAGTCTGTCCTCAGTCTGTGGCAAGGATGGAATGAGTTAGTCTGACTTGTACCAGTGTGATGACTGGCTGATAAGGTTTAAAAAAACCCGCAACTTGTGATAAGATGCCACTGAAAAAAAAATAATACCAATGCACAATCACATTCCCAGCTGTTGTCCTAACTTTAATCTCCTCCATTTCTTCTTAGTCGGGGAAAAATCAGCAAATATCAGAACAGGCTCTTTCTACATACTAGTAGCATTTTCCAATTGAGTGTGTGAGGCAAGATTTTAAATACTTCCATCCACCTCATAAATAATATTGCACGTCTAGGGGAATACCCTATTATCAACATAATTAGTAAAATATCAGAAATTCGTTATTAGACAGGAAAGGAGAAAAGGAGCCAGGCCAGATGATTTTAACACTGAAAGTGAGAAGGGCTTGGCCACAAGGAAGAGGAGAGATTGAAATGCATCTTCCCAGTGATAGGGTTATGTTATGTCTGAAAGTGTACCTGATCTAACCGGGATAACATTTAAAACACGACAGCTGAAACTATCAGAAACCAACAACACAAACACATCAAAAAGCACTCTAATTTCTGTAAAATATATTTATGTTGATTTCATTTTCATTCTTATCAACTCTCACCCATGTGAAAGCCACTAACAACAGTCGTTCGTCAACTGGTGGGAGAGGAAGGATATCTCTCTCCCTGTGGGGAACACAGGGAACACAGCCTGATACCCTGAGTAGGACCTGGCCAAAAAAGAAGAGGATGGCCTGACACCAAAAGGTTTAGGTAACACAGGGAAGAGGTGTGTGTTTCTACTATGATACTACTAGTATTAGCAAGAAAGAAAAATTAATACAGAAGGGGTGAGTTGTTAAACTATACCTTAACCTCTAATGTAAACAGCCTCAACTTGCACAGAGCACAACAGAGAAACAATGGTCTATGCTGACTGCTCAATGAAACACACACGTCACGCATATTCCAAATGCAAGTTTTACCTGTTCTGAGAAATCACCTTCAAATGTCTATAGCTTTAAAAAAAAAAAACAAAACACCTTAAATTTCTTAACAGTTGCTGTCTGAAAACTGCTGTTTCCTCTCGTGCAAGAAACTGCTTCTTAACTAACGCTTCATTTAACTCATCTTTGCAAAACATTCTCAACACACTAGAAGAACCACTTTTTAAGGAGATATGTTACCCATAAAAAAGTAATGTAGAAACCCCCTGTAATTACATGATTAAATGACCTGAAGCTCTCAAGTTATTTTTCTATATAGGGAATGCAATCTAGCCAAAAGTATTACTGGGAGTGAAGATATTTTTCAAAAACACAGACTGAAAATAGTAATAGAAATAATGGTCCATGTAAATTACCAGAATTAGAGAGAAAATGGAAGAACACCCATCTTATTAAATGCACCTTTTTATCAAGGAGTCTAAAATTCTTCCATACAGTCTTCCTCATGTACTTAGTACTGAAATGTTCTTCTGTTGTTAAGTTACTGAAAATCCCCTCTGCCTTGCACCCTTGTTGTATGCAGGATTTTCTGACACTTAGCAACAGGGAAAGTATTGTACTTGTATCCATCAGAAAAAAAAAAACGAAAAAGAGAAACTGCACAAACCAAAACTTCTTATCCTCATGTTTTCTTTTCTTGAATTTCAGAAGTGATCCTAAGCTTGAGTTTACACATATGCAACATATTGTGTGTGTGCGTGTGATCTAAAAAAGTCCAAAAAAGTTATCTTGGTAAGACTGCTAGTATAGTCCAGTTAATCCATTACTCTCAATGGTCATTATCTTAAAAAATGTACAAGGATATAATAATGAATTATTCCAAAGTCTCTCAAGTTATTCTCCTGAATTTTTATTCTAAGCCCAAGGATTTTTTTCTAAGTATGTTGCACTATGCTATCCTATGCAATGCAGAGAATACAATTAAGACACCAAAAAAAGCAAAAGTTATACAGATCCATGTTACCACTACACTCCAGCTGATACACTGGGTGACCCCGAGGAAACTGCTTAGCCACATTCCCACCAAAAATGGAAAAGGCTCCAGACTCTGAAAAATGACTGTCAGCCAAAAATGTTTACAGAGCAGCTTGCAATCATCAGATGCAGGGCTGTACAAATGAAAAGTATTACAGCATATGCTATGTTCTAGCATGACTTTAAAATAAAGAAAAACAGAAAAAAATAACCTTTGCAGTCATGACTAGGCACACATGTTCCAATCAGAAATGAAACTCCTGTTTCTTGGGTATACCTCTTTGATTTTTTATTACTTGATAAATACTAAGTCTAGAAACAAGAAAAACAAATCAGAAGTTAGCACATACAAGACCATATAAAAGCTGTTGGAATACTTCACAAATTGCCGGCACAACAAGATTCTTGGAAAGAGGCAGTATCTATTACTGGATTTAATTCCTATAGCTAAAAGACAAATTTTCAGGTATCAACACCCCTCTTCAAGTTTTCATCACCCTTCTATAGTAAGGGATACAAGGAAAAGAAGCACTTTTCATAAAAAGGGGAGATGCATAAGGGACAAAACCAACCTGTGCCAGGTCAGGATGCAACAAAGCACATAAAACCCCTTAATTTGACTGATGGAATGAGAAGTCCCCTTGCTTTTAATTTACACATGAAAAATCAAGATCTGTTGGTGTTTATTTGCAGAAAGAGTGGGTGTCACCATTTGAAAGGAACTCAGGAGATATTTTTTTTCTCCTCCTGCTTGGGCTTGTTGGTAGGATTTGGATGAAGGCGCAAAGAAACCAAATGCCAGTCTGTTTCCTAGCAAAATGCTTGTTCCATCCAAATGACTGTTCCTCATGAAGAAGGCAGTGGCAGAGTCTGTATTAGCTTCTTCCGCAATGTATCAGTTCCAAGTGTGAAAACTCAGCAGTAGGAACAACAAGAACTTTAACACAGATGGAGGCTCAAGCTGTAAGCGTATGACAACTTATGGATAAAAGCAAATCCCATTTTATAGCAGACACCGGCCAGTGTTACTGCCAGCAGTTAATTACGGTTATGAATAACGTTAGCTAAAATAAGCATATGGTGGACAAAAACAACAATATGATTAGTCACTGTGAAGGAACTTAAGAGAGAAAGACACAAGTCATAGTTCTGTCTTTAATATCTACATAAGGTAGGGGTACTCAGGTTTTCAAGAGTCTACTGAAGGAACCAACTTAGATTATTCATATTTTTACAGGATCACTTTTCCTTTCGATTCTTATGCTTACGCCAATAAAAACTAAGAAAATGGGATTATGAAATGTAAAAGAAGAGTATACATAGTTCATTATCCTTGTTTATGCTCCTCTTCTCACCTGCCTCTGCATGAAAGAATCACATAAAACAAAGGAACAAACATATTCATTGATTACAAAAGCACCTCCTCAAACCAACCTAACACACATTGTTTCCAAATGCGTAGCATAAGCAAAGCAAAAATCCTACTGTATTTCCCAATTAAAAAAACCAAACTATACCCTTCATTCAATCTGTAAATCTAAATGGACAGAGAATGCAAATAGGCATTTTCCTGTCACACATCAAATTCATGATTACTGTAAACAATGAAAAGCATCAGAATGCCTAACACCCATTGGTTTCTCCAAGCATTCATCCATACTGCATATCTGGCAACGGTTTCAAAGAAAATCTGGATTAAATAACATGACTCAGATGTGAAAAGACTGACAATAAACAGCATTTTAGTACCGTTCAGTCATAAACCAGCAAGCTTTAGTACTGCATGTCCACATTAGGAAAAATGAAACTATTTCTTCTGAGGACAACATGCTGGGGTTTTGACCCGTGTGCCCTGCAATAAAAACCAAGGGAAATTTGTTTTTCTGATCTCCCCTGTTCAACCAACATTTAAAAGCAGACATAGATAACCAAATATAGCTTTTTAAAAAATCCTAACTTATATTTTAAAGTCTTACAAGAATAATATTTTTTAATTAATTACCTACTTTTGTGATTTTTAATAAAGCAGTTCTATGATTTTTTTTCTTAAAGAACAAAGTTCATTAAAGAACAAAGTTCACAGAAGAACTTCAAAGATATAAAAAGCTTATCTCAAAGAGAACAAAGCGGATCTGATGACCACTGATCAATGCCAAAGCAATTCACTGCAAGCATGTCATAATGCTAACATAAATGATTGGCCTACCCATGGTAAATGGCAGCTACAGAGTTCTGTGAAGAAAGGAAGAGGCAAATTAATCTCTTCCACAAAAGGGCCTTCCTTATCTCCCTTCAAATCCCTGCAGGAAAGAGTCTTTTGGTAGCTTCCATAACCACTAATTCTTCTATAGAACGAATAAAAGAACAAACACTAATTCGACTCACCACTTTTCTGGAGATTTCTAGGTTATAGAGGACAGGTGAACTTCTCCTGCTGTAAAAGAAACTTCTCAAATGCAAGCATGCATCGCAACATGCCAATAGCAGATGGCGGTTATAAAATGTGTCTGAGTGTGGCTTGAGTGTGCTTAGTCATACTGCTCACAAGAAAAGACAGATTACTGTGGATATATTGACAAAGTGATGCCTAATTTCCAAAACTCAAAGCCGAAAACAGATTTTAGTATAGAATTTGAGCAGAACTACCAAAACCAGCATGAAATGGTCAAAAGCAAAAACCAAAAAGAAAACAAAAAGCATTACCATATGCTTGCCTTGCTCCTCTTAATCCTTCTATGACTAAGAGCTATAGCCAGAGATGAGATACAGAGCTAGATGGACACTGGTCCAAAACATCTGTTCCTCAAAGCTCAGAAGTCAGATATAAAAAAGCAATAGCCTTTCTTAGACAGTTGACTCATGTTACTGATGGTGTGATCTTTTCACTACTTAATTATCTAATGGCAGTTTCTTTACTGTTAATGGATGTGGTTTACGTAAATGCTTTCCACTACTGACACAGATTTATAAATTACTCTAAATTACAGTGCTGTAATGGACAGCGTTGAGATGAAACTTGAGTCGTTAAGGAATTTCCAGAGGCACGATGCCTGGAGCCAAAATTTAATTTCAGCTCCAGAGCAGATTACTTCTCCACCTTTATGCGAACTCATCTCTATTTCCTCCTCTCTAAACTTACCTCCCAAATGGTGCTAGAGGTTTAATTAATGAATGTGAATCACCTTAGCATTGCTTTCTGAACTGCACATATAACCACTAATGAGCCAAAACACCAAACTCAAAGCTGTGCTATTTTTAGTCTGTGTCAATAAGTGCATGATCTGCCTTTAAATATGATGCCACTTAACCTGTTTAAGCTTTAATACAGCCTGCACTCTGACATGTGGCATTGTGGCTTCTCTGCTAACCATCTTCAAGTTAGGAAACTAAGATACAGCAGTCAGATAATCTATGTGTACCTGCCTTCTCAACCCCCAGAGGCAGAGCAGAAACCATCACTGATTGTGAGCATGCATACTCTGACAGGAGTAACCTCTCCTGAGAGGATACATCTCCCTTTCACACCCAGCACCACAAGGCAGATCAACGCTCCTCAAGCTAGCTGAGCTGCTTGCATGATCACTTCATAATTGTTTCCACTCAAGACAGGGTTAGCACAGGTGAGCATCTTTTTTTGGTTGAGCCTGCTCATTCCAACTGAAACAGGCCAGAGAACAATTGCAGCTGAGAAAGTGAAAATGAGGGAGTAAAGGAATATCACAAGACATGTGTGATGAGTTCTTGTATGTGACCACCCCATTATTCGAACAAGTCCCTTAGCATTGATTAATGAAGTGGCTACCAGATGTGTTTCTCCCTACACCTTCATGTTCATTCACATGCCTTCACATTCATGAGACTTCCTGTGCACCAGGTTTGATCACTTCCATCTCTCTGTTCAAGTACTTTTGTACAATGTGATCCCAGTTGTTTTTTTGGCATCAGTAACAAGAAAATAATTTCAGGCACGTGTTATTGAAAAGATTTGGTTTTTTTCTTTTTATGTGACACTGAACAGATTTATATTGTAGAGCAAAAGGAAAAGGAAGCTACTGAAAGTACTGTACCTGGGAAGTGCCATTACCTTCCATCTGGTAACCTCCTGGCAATTCCACAGGTATCACAGCGGGCATGTTCCTGACCCACCTCCCTGGTTAGTTTCTCATGACATTTATCATTGTCCTCTTATCTTATCTGGCCATTAGGACCATTTCATCACACAGTGAGGATCTTTAGTCCGCAGTAAGTAATTTCAAACCTACACTTATGGTTGAATGTCCAGTTTTACTGACAAGATGTAAAGTGATGGAGAGGCTGTTATGCCTCTCAGAGGCCAACTGTTCCTCTAAGTTCTAACACCAGTTTCAGCGAGTACATGTCAGGAAAAGAGCTGACAAAAAGACAAAAAAAAAAACCCAAAAAACATTTAAACCTATATCAGTAATTTATTACATCAAAAAGAATTGAAGTGCTGCTGGTCACAGGTTCATCAAAGTCTGACTGCTTCCGTTTCAGTACCAAGTATATGGCCAGATTTGTTCAAGAAAATGAGAACAAAAGAAATGCATGTGCATGCATGTGTCCACACACAGAGAAGATGATCCATAGAGTGGGTCTTATGGCAAGATCCATTTCAACTATCTGCTAATTACTTTGCCACCATGTTTAAACAAGCAAATTGATTCGTATTTTTAAACTGAACTCAGACATCAAATCTCTCCACTACACATAACCATTTCTTAGCAAACACACATATACTTCCCATCCACTTGCATTCACTGGCACGGAAGCATAAAGAGTATGAACTTCTTTCCCCTCAAGCAGCATTCTCTCCAATCTTCATTAGCTAAACTGAAATTAGTTATAAAACAACTAGAAGCAGCTACATATTTAGAAACAATATGTTAGTCAACAAGTGATATTAAAAATGTGATACTCATTTAAGAATACCCTTATAGAACCCCCTAAGAAATCCCACAGCTTTTTATGAGTCTTTAAAGCTGTAATCTAGTTTATATATACAATTTATAGCACAGAAACTGAGTCAGCTGCTATGTAATCAAGGCTCCTCATGAGAAGTATAGCTTTGCGATGACTCAATGTGCATTGTTCTCAATCTACAAGAGCCTGAAACACTGCAATCATTTCCAAGGGCAGCTCGCCAAGTCTTCTCTCTAAAATCCACAGGAAGATAAAATTCTCCTTGTTCTGTTAGAAAACGGAGTCTGTCTTTCTCTGCCACAGCTACTGCCTCCCAAACAAAACTCTCACCTTTTGATATCTATGAGTAACTAAGTGCCTCCAGTATAAGTGCAACACCTCCATGCCTTTATTCTTGTTCCCTTCCCAGTATGCTGCCAGGCTCCGTCCTAGCCTAAAGTAGTCCTGACACCTCCACAGAAAGGCTCCTCCTGCCCTGAAATGCCTGGTCTCTTTTTAACATGCTAAAAGAAGTTGGTGGAAGAGACTATACTTGGACTTTACTTACAGTCTTCCCTTTCTCCACACCCTGCTGTGTATTGTCCCTTTGCCCACAAGTCCAGATCAGGGATGCTGGCAAGAAGGGATGCTGCTCACTTCTGCAGAAGTGAGACCTCCTCCACACAGAAATGCAGAAATCCTCCTGTGAAAAGCCTTCCCTTTGGTATTTGGAACAGGCCCGAGTTTAACTAAAGGCAAACTTTCCTATTCAAATACAAAACATGCAGAAAATGCAATACATGAGAAAAACTCATGTGTCTGAGAGTTCCTGTTCCTAGTAAATAATTACCTGCAATAACAGCCAGTGCAGAACCTGCCTCCCTCTCTCTTTTTTTCCTCTCCTTTTTCTGTTTCCCTTTTTTCTTTTGTCTCCAATTACATCAGCAAAAGAAAACTAAAACCTTTTAGAGACTTAAATGAAGCACTCCTGCCCTGGAACAGCATCAGCATCTGGACAACTGGTTCAAAACCTACTGTACCTATTTCTCAACCTCCCTGACAGGAAGCATGAATATTCTTGCCTTTCTTCCTATTTACCAACAACATTTGAAGCCAAGAGTGCCCAGAAGTCCATTTCAATGTGTTTTGTTCTGGTTACCTTACAGCACATTGCTTTGATCTGGGCGAGGGAGGAGGAGGGGAGCAGAGAACATCTTAAGTTCACAAAGCCAAAATCCAAGACGCACAAAACTGAAATATTCCTAAGTTAAAAATAATCGTCTTTAAACTGCAAGAGCAGAGCTGTAATTTTGAGCAATACAGCATGACATCATGGTTTATACGGGGCCAATTCAATAAATCAAACCTTGCCTAATTAGAGATCCTACTGCAAATCTACATTATTTGGAAAAATAATTAAAACAGGACAGTCTGTAACACAAGCCAGATATGTTTACTAAAATATGTTCTTTTCAAACTTTTAGGTTCACTACTGCTTACAAAGCTTTCATATTTAGTAAATTATAGACCCCTAAGCTTTTATTTTAGGCTGACTTCACTTTCAAGGAATTCTTCAATTAACTTTACGTTGCTTTAAGCTCTTCGTCCAATGAGAAAACAATCTGTGGTTTCTTAATTCTTCCAGTGCCAATGGCTGCCCTCCACATTTGACTTGCAGACTTACTGTCTTTTCAGAGCCAGGGTCTGTTTGTCTAAAACCAGCCCAGTCGTCATAGCATTTTGACAAGTTCTCTGTAAAAGGAGAACAAAACTTTGTTGTGGGTAAACCACTAAGAATAATGAAGGTTATTCTCACAATCTCAAGAGACAAGCACCAGATTTAAGAAACAGTCAGCAATAAGCACAAAGCTGAGAACCCTGGCTACCTGAGTTGCCCTTCTTTCCTACCTTCTCCAATTCTTAATTTTCCAATTCCTGCTTTTCTCTTCTCAGTTATTTTCTAGAATGTGTGCTTTCTCTCAAATCTAAAAGCTATGACATGCTTAAACATTTAAAGCTGAAAAAAAAACAGTGCTATCAAACATCACTATCTGTAGATAGCCAGGATGCCTCTGGAATTGTAAATGCTGTGAAGACTTCACTATCAGTTACTGTGTAAGTGAAGAGCCGAAGAGTTTAATAAAAAGCACGAGCTGAACAAAAGAGACAGGATTCATTCCTAACCTGTATGTTTTTCCTTCCAGAGTCTGAGAGATGTGTGTGTAATTTTTTAAGCTTAGATTAAAATATAAGGGGACGTTCAGTAGCTCTCCTTACTTTTCCCTTCTGACATTTGATTTGCTAAATGGACCAACACATGGATGATAAGAAGAACTATAAAGACAATGACTGTGGACCAAGGATCTTGACACTTAACAACAAAGAAATAGACAATAATGAGAGATATGGCTACTAGTGCAATATGATGTCGTCTAAATAATTTTCTTCTATAAAACTTTACCCAAGCACAGACATGTCAAAAGTACCATTAACTTCTTAAATTCTTTAAATTCTGTTTAATTCTTATACACAAATTTTTAGAAAAAATAATCCAAGAAGGTTTAAAGGAATCAAAGCACACTAAATATTTTAGGCATTGCATAACAATATTTATTGTAGGTGCATGGTGAATGCACCTACATCAATCACAGCCACCGTGGTTGGCATACCCTTCAACAAGAATGCAACCATCAGACCTCCAATTGAATTCTTTGTTAGAATAAAAATGCATCAAATTTATACATTAAGACTGTTTTTACTTATTTATTTTTTGAAAACTGTCTTTGTGGACAGAAATACTATGACTGACCTCTGCTGAGTGCAAGTATTTGGAGCCATAGCCATTACGATTCCCCTATACTCTCAGTGTGCAGGAACAGATTTCTCAGGAAAAAATACCTATCTGTAACTTGTTGGACATCCTTCTGAAAGCAACAGTGAAAATTAAGAAAGCAGTCTTCTAAAAGAATCTATTTTTGCAATGTGTGCTTTTAAAGCACAATGCTCAAGGAATTAAAATACTTCAGTTCTTTTGTATAAACTCATACAGATTGTTTGCTATTGATCTTTAGAGTCATATTTTGGCAGTAAACCGATATCCTTGTAGAAAATATAAGTACTACAGACCAAGTGATGTAATCGACATCTACATTTAACTAAGTTTTACTTTATGTTTTAAGAGAAAAAACTCAGGAAATAATAAGAAAATCAAGGACAGATGAAATAAAAAAGCCCAACCCAGAATATGTGTAGTTAAATTTCTTTTTCAAAATAAATAATCTGGACTCCATGCTTATTTTTTTTCCAGATTATAAGCAATGCAATAATGAAAACCTTCAGAAAACACAGATTGATTGTTTGGCCCTTTTCAGTCACAGAACAGAACTCGGACGAAAGAAAGTAGTTACTCTACCTGTACTGAGGATGTTGGACCATAAACTGCTTTCTTAACTGAATGATATAAAATAACTCCATAAAACAAGGACAAAACCTGATCTCGACAAAGTGAAAACTACAGGTATTTTTCCATAGTGAATTCTTCTTTCCTCCCTGCCCCCAAGCTACTGTCAATTCAGAAAAGAGAAAATTGCAGTACAGCGAGGTGATTCACCTGGCCCTGGCTTGTGCTGTGTGTACATGTACTTGCACTGCATGCTGATGCAACATACTCTGCTTCTGTTGTGGCCCACAGCAAGTGCCACAATGTCCAGGTTTCTGGTCCTTCGTAGAGTATATAACACTGCATGGCAGCTTAGACAGAAGTAGGAAGAGCGCATGGAGGAGGGTAGCTGACAGAGAAACTAATTCAATGCTCTTGAGTGGTAATTAAAGCTTTGCTCAGCCTCAAACTCTGAAATGTACTAAGTCTTTAACCAACAAAAGAGACTGCCAGGAAATTACAAAAGTGATAGAGAGAAAGAGCACACAAGGAAGAGCACAAAGCTTGCACAGGAGATGCAACACCGTGTTTCCCTCTGTCCTCCTCTCAAGTTTCTCGCATCAACTGAGAGCCACTACCTAAGGGCTTGAGTCTCTTTGAAGTTTGGTTACCCTAAAAATAAGAACATGGTCAAGGTTAATATGTGGATAAAAATTGGAAGAACCCTACCTTTTAAATCCTAGGTCAATGCTTTCTTACTCCTCTGAAGCAGGGACTCAGCAATGCCAGCTTTTTTGTACCTTTTCCTTACTCTTCCTCATGCCACCAGTGTCATTGACTCTCTACCCTACCCTCCTTTACACACTGCCTCCCACCTCTTCCTCACTGCCACCTGGGAAACAGTAGTGTTGGTGGTGGTCAAGATGAGATATACACCATGCAACCATTTCTGGGCAACTAAAAGCTTTGTCTCTTGGAATAAAGCATTTTGAACTCCACATTTCATTTAAGAACATGACTAATTGCCTTGGAATGGCAAGGAAGAAGCATATTTAAGATGAGAAAATTAAAATTCGCACAACTTGCATTGACTTTATTAGAGGCTAAAACCCACGTAAAATCTGTTTGAATAAGCAAGAGATTTTTGCATTACATTACACAGAGGACCAGACTAGATGGCTACACAGAGGGTCCTTCTGACTAAGCTGTGACAACACAGATGCCAGAGAATTTTAAAGTTCAGGATTATTTCTCAGTATGAATTACACTATTTCTTGTTTTAGTTTTTGTCTTCTAAAAACAGATAAACCCCAAAGGAATATTATGCACACAGCAGCCTAGAGCCTGCCTTTAAATACTGTCCAAATAACATACTTCTTTGACCAAGGAGATAGCAATACTTCTGTTTCCATTAGTTCTCTATTAAGAATCACAGGATTCAGATTGTTGATTTCCAGCATTACCTCATGCCTGGGCCTCTCACTGATTAATTAAAACTGTATATGCGTAGGAAAAACAACAAAAAAGCAGAACTGCAATACTACAAACCAACAGTGTTCCTGATAAAAGAAACGGACTGCTGTTCTGAACTCTTTTCCATAGGTTGATTGTGAATTGTAACCAGACAAGATCCCCTTTTTCAAGCTTCCAGCAACTGGCAAATATGTCTAATGCACAGGAAGTCATATTTATAGTTGTGTTACTCTCCACAATATATCAATTCTCTTGCTATCAGAAGTTGTCTCTAGGCCTGCTAAATGAAAGATCTTGTCCCTTGGGACTACAGCCTTTTAACAGGAAGCTTCCAAATCTACAGTTAGCAATGGGTCTAGAGGGGGAAAACACAGCACAATCCCCACATGGTTAGTAGACAATAAAACCTCCAAACTGTTCTGGAATGCTGGTATTGCAACTTGTATTAATTACTCTATTGAATCATTATTTAAGTCACACTAAGCATTTAACTTATCTACTTTTTGCTGTCTAGCATTTTTGGGGGGTATATTGCCCAGGGAAGCTGTGGCTGCCCCATCCCTGGAGGTGTTCAGGGTCAGGTTGGATGCGGCTTTGGGCAGCCTGGTCTACTGGAAGGTGTCCCTGCCCACAACAGGGGGTTGGAACTGGATAAATTTTAAGGTCCCTTCCCATCCAAACCATTCTACTATATGAGATCTGACAAAAAAAAAACCCAAAAAAACCCCAAAAAACCACCCAAGATTGTGCCTGTACCTTTTTATTTAACAAAGTAACAAAACCAACTACAAGCACCTTCAAAACAGTTCACTTCTGAATTGACACACGGCTGCACATGACGTTGCCAACATTCAAAGCAATTCCAAAGATCATTTTCTGAAAGGTTGTGGAGGATCTCTGTCATTTTTGCTTTCATATCTTCTACTGACAAAAAAAACGGATTTTTTTTTAGCATTGTTGTGATCTTTGGGAAGAGATAGTTTTTAGCTAAAAACTACTTCACAGAAACTGCTGCGGGCTGACATGATGTTAACTCACTGTTCACTCTTGCACACCAACATTTTCCAGCTGAGGGCAAGAAAGTGTCTATATTTGAACACACGTCCACTAAAATACCGAGTGAAGTGGTCAAGCTGAGCCTTGTTTCACTGTGACAGATTAGAACACGTTCCATAACCATCTCTGTCTGCCTTCCCACTCTCGGTTCCCAAGCTATAGGGTTAGTCTTGTGGATTTTTTCAGTGCCAAACCTCACAAAGATAGATAAACTACTACCTACATATGCTTCAGTGTATACTTGGGCAGGGTCTTGGAGAATGCAGATATTCCACAGGAAATCTGAAGCAGCGTATTTTGCATCATTAAAGGAAAATCTCTCTCAAACTTCTTCAAACTACTGCAGGTGATAGTCAATAACTTCCTTGTATGTTTGTACTGTCACCCTGTACATAGAAAATCATTAAGAAAAACCCCAACATCTTAACTGAAATTTTCAAATTCTCTTCCAGCAACCATGCTGGAGTATTTAGAAGGGCAGAGCACTTCTCTTCACACATTTCTCCCATGCCTTAATTACAGAGAAAAAGAATAATTATATTTTTTTAAGGAACACAGAAAAATATAATAATACCTTACCAAAGAAGAAATTCTTCAAAAGAAAAAAATCACTGCAAAAGTCTTTCTTACCTAAAAATGAAAGAAGAGTGAGAAGAAAAAAAATCAATAAGACTAAGAATCATCCCTTGGAGCACTGCACCTTCAAAACACAAAGAATTCTCAAACAATATTTTACAGATATCATGACAACGTGGAACAAATTTAAAGAAAACAAGCTGCACCAGAACAGGAAATTACAATTTCTTTGAAACAATAATTAACCTTAAGAAGGAAACCACTACTAATATAAACAAACAAGTAATAAAGGAAACTGTTTTACCACAGGGAAACCTGTCTTAAAGCAGCGGAACATAGGAACATAAAACAAGTTTGCCAGCAGTGGTGAGTCTGTAAAGAAAATCAGAGCAGTTCCATACTAAGTAGCATGCATACACAGACTTTGAACAGGTCATCGTCTAGGTTTCAAAGAAGAGGCTGGACCACCAGAAATTCAGTAACTTAAATAGAGGACTCAAATTTAAACTGAACGTGATCCCATACTGCTGGCACTTGCACAGAAGTTTGAAGACTATCTAGCAGACTAAATTGTTTTTATAATAATTTTATAACCATATGCCCAATCCTTGTAATTTATAAATAACTACAATTATAGTAAGCATATTGGTGCTTATTCCATTATCTTAAATGGCAATAAGAAATGAGAAAAGAAGAAAAAGCAGAAACTTGAAGATTTTTCAACAGAAGATGACAATTACAATTTTTTTCCTGAGAAACTTGCATACAAATTCAAGACAGGCCTAATTTTCAGAATTCAAAATATTTGCTTTTTTATATAAAACTAATTCTCATATCTGAGGTATTAATTTTTGCTTCCTTTTAAAGCTTGCAACTCTTAAGTAGTTGCAAGTCAGCAGTAGTAGCATTTACTGATATTCCAGTGGGAGAAAAGAAGTTCATAGAGGTGTAAGAAAGCTGCAACTAAAATAAATACTAAAAACAGAAACAATTTTTATTTCAGATTTAAATTCCACTATCTGCAAGTAACAGCATTTTAGACTGTCCTTATTTGTTCTTGTTTATTACACTGGTGCCCTTTGTGGTTTCTAGTATTTTGGCAATGGAAACATACACAGGAAAGTTAGCAACACTAAAGTTTAGGAAAGGCAACCATAATTTGCTTTAAAAAATAAAACAACAAACAAACAAAACCAAAACACAGAACAGAGTAAGCAGCTGTAAGAATAGTGGAATAAACGTGGTTCAGCTGGGATTCAAAAAGCCTTCAGTAGGTCCACAATTTCACACTAAGATCTCTCTCTTCTATCTGGGAAGCCTTTCTCACGAAATTTATTGTAATTTATTATCATCAAAATCCCAGTTTCTCAACAGGTACATCCCCATCATTGGGAATGACAGCCAGACACACAGATAAAAGTTCTTCCTTCCTAGAAGAAGAAGCCAATAGGAGAACTACCAGATCCAGTACTTTTACATAGATTCATTCCATTTTTATGAAGTGGAATAACGTAAAGAGCTTTCCTGTTCTCCAAACCAGCTTCTTAACAGTATAGCGTGCTAAGCTTTGTGACTTCTTGTTATCTTTTATGTGCATTTAGGAGGATCACTACAATAGAAAAAACTTCATATGATGTTAAAGCAGGTCCACCATCAGCAAATTCCAATACTTACCTACAACGAGATTTTAGTAAATTCAGAAATGGAAAATATTTTTTATGAAGATCTGAAACATGAATACACCACCTGTGCCTCATCAACCTCACAAAGTGTGGGTTTTTTCCTATCTCTCCTAAAGGGATTTAGGAAATGGAAATTTCCAGAGCTAGACAAACAGCAAAAAATAACACGTACGAATTAAGAATGTTACAAAGTTACACTCAGGAAGCTTAAGAGATTATCTCTGGAAACACCTTCTCAAATGGAAAAATGGTGGCAGCAGCAATCATTCACAGGAGATGAGGGCAAGTCAGGCTTATCTAAAATCAAGACAAACCCCCGATTTCCAGGAAGAAACTTGAAGAATGAAGGAAGGTAGCTGATGGTTAAATTATGCACTTTTCTTGTGTTGTGAAACCAAACTGTAACAGTGCATTCAAAATCCCTCTGCATTACCCTGTAGCCATCTACCTATTTAAGCTCACCAAGGGCTCTCAGGTAGCTAAGCAGTGAGCTCAAATGGTCATCGACAGCCCATCAAGGGGGGTGTGGTGTGGTCTGGTGTGTGTTAAGATACAGGCAGACCGCCAATGAATCAGGAACAATGGCTTTCCTTCTGCGAAAGACCTGACAGAAGTAGAGTCTTGAAAGACTTGCAAGAACTCCCAAGGCAGAGACAGTGCCTGGACCCTTCTCAAAAGCCAGAGGGAGCTGAAAGAAAGGCTCTGGGCACAAGCCTCTACTACACTGCTGTCCCACTGCATCACAAACATGAACCGTATTTCTTCGACACATGAGCCTTCATGGCTCAACCTTTGAGCATAATGCTTACCCCTGAGATCACAATTTTCTTCAATTCCACTTGTGCTAGTGAGATTCCCCATATCCTTCTGCTATCTTTTAAAAAGGGAGAGTTCAACTGATGAATGGATACCAAGAACATGTAAAATCTGAAAGCACATTCAAAGAACCACTTCTGTGCACTCTCCCGAGAAGATAAGGTGCCAAGACTCAGTTTAAAGAGTTTGCTGTAAGCTTCCTGTGGTCCTGTTATGACTAATGAACCCAAGCATCTTTTTTTTCAATACCAGCAAAGCTCACAGCAAGAAGGCATGCACAGTAAAAAAAAAAAAATACTAACTCTTCACTGTTTTGGAGACTACAGGGCTCTTTCTGAACACGTACAACTCTAATGTTGGCCTTTTGTACTCCCCTACGCATGTTAATCTTTGGCCAAATGCAAGATAAAAACTACTGAAGTACCAAAAAGACCACATAAAACATCGGGAGAAAGCTACCTAGCTGCACACAACAACAAACGTCAACCTGCAGTGCTATCAGACAAGCCATCCAAAGCTTAACAACACACTACAAATGCCAGCCAAAGAAAAGCATGTGCCAAAGTCACATTAATCCTTAGGCAAATCTAGATTGGAATTGTCCAATAACTAAGCCCATGCACTACAGTTCTGGTCATTTAACCCACTTAGTTCTTTTGGCTTGGTACACTTGTCACAAGGACACCTGAGCCAGGACACTGCTGCTAACATCTCTTTCCTCTGTTTCGGCCCTTCCTCAATCAGAGCTTCCACTGGACTTGCAGGTCTGAGCCAAGGAGCCACATAAGAGCCCTTTCTCTCTCCCTCTTTTTCCACAGACTGTTGGCTGCTTGGAGCAGCCAGAGACAAGTACAACTTGACATGAACTGGAAGGTGGGTAACATCCTGCCTCATAAACCTGCAGGAGAACTGTAGGCACAGGTTTTACAGAAGTTGTTTATAGACTATTTCTTTATCCAGTTCTTCATTCTGTGCCTTTGAATTTTGAAAAAGGAACTTGTAAACTTCGTTTCATTCATTTGCTAGCTAAAAGCGCAAAAGAAGGGTTTAGGAAAAAAAGAAAAAATTCAGTTCTACAGCCAAGGCACTAGCTACTTAGCCAGAAGAAAACAAAAGCCAGAAACACCATTTCACTGGTCAAGCTGAAAGACGAGATTCTAGATACACAGCTTACATAAAGGCACGTGTCAAACAATCCGCTTGATTTTTGCTTAAGCAGTGACTCACTGAATAAAGTCCATGTTACATTTTCATGTAAACAGTTTCTTTAAAAAGCAGCACAATGAAATACAGACAACACTAAGCTGGAAAAAAAACTTTTGCCACTCCCATTCAGGCATCTGTGTAATCACAATCACTAACACCATTAGCATATACTGTGACATACACAACAAAAGGTGTTGCACGTTGCAGTAGAGAACTTGATTGTTTAAAAATATTTTTTAATTATATATTTCCATTAAGATCTTACTCATCTGTGCACCTTTTGAGACTAGCAGATCACAGGATGAGTTTGTTTTCCTTTGAGATGTGTTTGCAAAATGTAATTAGGAAGCACGTATAACATTTTAGCTCAGGCATCAGTATAGCATTTATTAAAATTAGCCAAGAGATACGCCTTAACAGAAATAAGTTGGGTTGGGATTTTTTCTGGCTAATTATTCACTTTGACCATTCTTTCCTCCTACGGGAATGTTATTTCCAAGAAATGTCACTTATCTAAGTATTGAGGTTGTTTACATTCTACACAAATGTTATGGTCTCATGCTTTAATTTTTGAAAATGTCAGAAAGTAAAGGGGGATGATGCTGCGCTTGTAAAAACATTCTTTATTATTAGAACAAGTCTCACAGCATTTTAGGTTTCCCACAAGACATTTTTCTGTCTATCATTTTAGAACTTTTTCCCACACATGGTGTTCCTGATACAGTCTTTGGCAGGTTGTGAGATATGAGCTGGCTGGAAAATGATAGCTTGTTTTCAGCATAACCTTCCACTGTTAAACTTAAAGCACTTTTTGCACAAGATCATTCAAATTGAGCAGCACAAACACATAAAAGGAGACTGTTTTAGATGAGGAAAGCTGAAGTCCTGAAGGATGCCAAAAAGATTTCCTGACAGTTTTACAGAGAAAACAAAGGAATCTTGAAAAATTAATCAGCATTTCTTGCAAATTCTACATTGTCTTCATTCTCTTCTCTTAAGAAAGACTTCAGAGCATTTGACAGCCCACAAACTAGAAAGTTTAGTGGAACATCGATACACCATACAAGGAACCTGTACTTAAAGGACACATACAGAAAGAACAGAACAAATGTTGATCTTCAAGTACAAAAGAGGTCCAGTCAGCCAGCCCTCAGTAACGGAATGACCAAGACTTCCAAGTGTATCAGAAGCCTTGTGCACTGTTTCCTTGATCAGTAAGATCAATTTCCCAGCTACTCCATAAAAAAATCAATAGGTGGACTGAATGTGGCTGTAACAATTGTCCCTGCAGCCCAAAGAAGTTTCAACAAGTTGGAAACAGAACAATAAACTCATTTGTATTTTGTAAGCTGTGCAAATACACTAGAGAAAAACAAGAGGCCTTACTGACAGACAGCAACTTACTCATGGTCCTGTTGCAAAGCTTACTAATGTCATAGCACTATCACTGCTAAACCCATGAACATGAAAAAGACCTTAGATGATAAAAATCAGAATGCACGTAAGGACAGAGAAAGCTTCTAAAGCTGCCTGGACCACAAACATCTAAAGGTGATTTTCATTTAGCATTATAGTCAGCTATCTGTAAAAAGTGTATTTAGTGTTTCATAAACATAAGGGTTTAAAACAAAAGTGCTTCTAATCAGATCTGGCAGGAAAGGGAGAAATGCATACATAGAATGAGGTAAGTGTGATCTTGCCCAGCTGAAGAACAGGGAATGGCAGGGCTTCAGGCCATGACTCACACAGACACTAAACAGTAGAGAGCTACAGATAATTCTCAGGTA
The DNA here is from genome assembly GCF_032191515.1 of Phaenicophaeus curvirostris. Lineage (NCBI taxonomy): Eukaryota > Metazoa > Chordata > Aves > Cuculiformes > Cuculidae > Phaenicophaeus > Phaenicophaeus curvirostris. Next base: position 91,277,933 of record NC_091392.1, read on the forward strand.
AACTTTGCATGAGCCACTACGTCATCCATCTCTACCCTTCCTGCATTAATCATGTCATTAGTAATCTGACGCAGCCCAAGAAGAATGTCTGATTTACAGGCAGCAGAGCAATACTAACAGAACAAACACTTTGGCAAGTCAAAAAAGGAAAAGCCAAGCTAAATTTCATTTTACTTTGAACCACATCCTAGAAGAAAACTGGGAAAAAGAAAAACTAAAACCAAAAGAAAGATATCCTCCCACCATGAGATTGCATACTGCATTAAAAGTTCCTGATGAACCAGTTACTGAGTATAAATACAAACGATATGCAAGAGCGCACGGATAAAGAACCAGCCCAAACATGTACCTAAACAAAGCAAAGAGGAAAATTTTCTTTTGAAGTTTTCACAGTTACGTAATTTCCACATTAGCTGTTTTTAAACATATTTTATAGCGTACAGTTGTGAATCAATTACACAACGAGTACAAAGTGTACTGTTAGGAAAGATTCATGCCCAAGCCAGGCATCTCAATCACTCCACTAAATTAAGGACAAGGGGAAATACTGGGGACAAGAGAAAAAAGAAAATTTCACAATTTATTTTTAAAATTATTACTCTAGTTTGACAGCAGTCACTTGAATAAATGTGGCTACTGTTTAAAATACTCAATACGGCTATATCACTTTAAACATCTCAAAAAAGTAATGATCATTTGAAGGAAGGGCAGATTGCTTCCATTCACTCTGAAGCAAATAAAAAACTGCTGACTACTTTAAAAGCAGAATGAAATTATGCTTAGGTTTCTTGAAGCAAAGAAAATTATCACCCAAAACACACAAGCGTTACAAGTAGTTGCAAAGGCTGCATTAAACAAAAGTCCACAAAAGCCATTTCACAATAGCAATTGTCAGAGGAGCATCCTCAGTAAACGTGTGCTGAAGTCTCTCAGCATATAGAAATCCCACTGCTTATGAGGTGTTGTTCAGATTCTCATGGCTTCATCTGCTTCCAAGTTTCCCAAAGTAGGTTGCCTATTTTGTTAATGCTCCCTTCCCACAGAACACTCCCTTTTCCCTCACTTTCCTCCCATTTTATCTTAGCGTCAATCCTGTGAACTGCCAAATTGATTTCTTAGTTTCATGACTTTAAACCACAGAGTTGCAGAACTACTTTCCAAAGCTCTAGAAATTAAAACAGTTTTTTCTGACTTTGCTTTTCATCTCCTCCTTTTCTCCTTTGTCTTTGACCGCCTACAATGGCTGCACGAGAGCTACAACTACCTAAATGTGTCAGCTCAATTAAAAGCTGCTAATTGTTTTGTTCTTACTGATTATTCATGGTATCCCTTTCTCAATATTACAAGTAACATATATTGGCAATTTCATTTTAAAATTTTAAGACAACACAACAAAATATTAGTGGAATGCCAAATAACAAAGAAAATACAACAGCTGCTCTGTCGTGCCATGACAGTAGGTCTAAATCTGTCATTAAAATCTGAATTAAGATGTTCTCAAGGTTTTATCAACTTACATAAATGGCCATGTCCCTTCCCTGCTTTTTGTTTTAAAGCCAACACTGAGAGAAGCAAAACCTAATTGGTTTAGGATAGTTATTCAATGTCATATGCAGAAAAACACCAGTATTCTCAAATCTGAAAGAGGCACTAATCTGCCCTACAACTATTCCCTTTCCCATAAGTTTTTTGAAGGTCAGCTAAAGACTGCGTGGGCAACAGTGAAAAATCTCTCAGAAGAGTCCCCGCGTAGCTAAATAAGGTTTGCCAGAAAATGATAGGTTGGCAAGTGATCCGTTTGTGCTTCATTCAGCAAAGGTGTAAAGGACAGTTTCACAACTTTGGTTTATTTTAGGAGTGAGGGTGTCTGGTTTGTTCTTTTTTAGTTTAAGGCCTTCTGAAAACAAGGGAAGATATACAGATATAATGCCAAGAGCTTAATGTATATTCTGTAGTGTATATGAGCACCCTGGGGAAAATGTGATAAATGATAAATTCCATCTTCCCTTGCCCTGAGAAGCGTAAACCAGGCTCACAGTTTATGCTTAACCTGATGGTGGCTTTCAAAACAAACACATTTCAGACTTATCCAGCAATTTTCAAGGATATCTTCCAAATCTGCCAATAGCTTGCATTACATAGTACACCTAAGAATTTTAAACTGACCTTGTTCCCCTCCAAGAAAGCTGTCAGTCTATTCCAAATGACCCACACGCTCAGCAGAAAGCCAAGGCTCCCAGAAACACATACTGGATCTGTCCCATGGGGTCAGACTGTGTGTGCCTCTTTGCGCACACAAAAGGGTAAAACGAGCTTTCCAGTCTTGAATATGCCCCAGCACGTATATGGTCCTTAGAGATCTTTCGCTATTCCTTGCTCTGCCACACCATTTCCTTCTGTATCCACATCTAGAAAGGGTCTCAAAAATTCACTGACAACTTGGAAGTAACATGCACATGCACTCTGCCAGCACCGGCTGTAGAAAGGCGAGCAGAAGGAGCATCCCCAAGCCACTTAATGCTGCACATTAAGCATGTGAGTCTCCTGCAGCGAGTCTCCTGGAAAGGGAACACACAGCATGAATACCTCTCCCAGAAAGCTGCACTTTCCCCGAGGAAGCGTGCAGTGCAACTTGCATGGCTGTTATGTGCCCCATGCAAATGCACAGTTTTCTTGTGGTGGGAACCGAATTTGATACCTTCTGCCAACTCAAAAATCTATCCCTACTGAGGAAAAACAAACAAACAAAACAGACAACGGCTATAGAGACTCCAGAGAAATGCAATACTATAACAATAGGATATAGCAATAGTGTGACAAGGGTTCAAAAACAGGCTGAAATGATTCAGTCACAGAATCAAATCCCAACAGGATTGCCCAAAATCTCCTTAAGAGATTTTAGGCCTTCATGCAGTTTGTATTCAAGTTCTCTTGGGACCATGAAAAAGAAGGCTCTACCTGCTCTTTCACCTCGCAGCCAGAAAGGCACCCTACTAAATCAAGGCAGCATCACTATCCCCTTCTAGAAGAGCAAAAATGGGCTCAGAAGCATCAAGCTGTACCTTCTAAATTAAGAGTAGTGAGCCAGAGCAGAGTATAAACACTTCCTACCAAACTGCCACTGGTAAAATGCAAACAGCTTTCTTAAAAGTGAAGGTAGAACCATAGTAAGAAAACGATGGTTTGTACAACTACTACCAAAGAATAATAACATGTAATTGCTCCCAAAATCGACACCTTCAACCCATCCAATCCAGACCTTCACTCAATTATCCACCTTAAATAACTCAGTAATAAAAAGGTTAAAAAATTAATGTGTCAAAAATATCAATTCCTTAGTTTTGATTTAAAAAAAAAAACAATTAAGAAGCTCTACTTTCTTCATTAACAATCCACAGATTGTCAAACAGAGCTTTTCAAGCAGTAAAATGCTGTTTTCTTTGATATTCTGCCTTTGAAGGGAACAGTCACAACACATGTTTTACTTTCTTTCAGATTAGGTGTCAAATTCTCCTACATACATGTTGGAGAGGTAAGTGCCTACATGAGTCTTTCAGCTGGATGCCTAAAGATGAAGGAGAAAGACTAGAATACACTGAGATAAAAATGGACAGTCACAGAGCTGGCAGGAATTATGAACGGAACAGAAAAGAAACCCTCCACATTTTGGACAGGGATGAGACATGGAACAGACCTCTCTACAGTTGCCAGAGAAGCAACAGAAAGCCAAAAGTTAAACTTGCTGCAAACCATTACTCAAAGAATGACTTAAAATAGCAAAGAACTGTTTGGTTCTTAAACAGAATACTATCACAATGTGTCAAGATTCATTATCATCATATGACTTAAGGATTTGTAAAAGCTATGTAAAAAGTTTGGTTTCTACCAGCTTGGAGGGCTGAATTCTAGCAAGAATTCCCTATGATCCTGCAATCATTTCCTTGTCCAATACAGTAAAATCTCCAAGTTGTTGGCCTCAACAAGTGCACCAATTAATATCTGTTACTGCTTTATCACCCCCCACTCTGACTAAAGACAAAAAATAACATGAAGTATCTAATTGTGCTACACTGAAAAATCAAGAAAAGATTTTTTTTTCCCCCACCTCTTCTTTGAAGCAGAAACACATAATCTCTTTACATACATCTTGTTAGTACCGAATCTAATCCAACACACTTGGAAGAAAAATAAACCAAAAAACTTAAATAACACATTTCACTTCATTGTTACAAGAAATCAAGTTATTTAAATGCTTTGTGATAAATCAACTTTAAAAGTGAAGGAGAGAGACTGATGGATCAACATCCTTTCCCATATCTTACATCGCTAGATGATTTTGTAAGGTGCATACGTACACAGCATTTGACAGAAATTTTACTAATAGAGTCAAACTGTTTTAACCAACAATTGGTAAAAAAGGATTCTGGTTTAATCTCTCTCCTGTGACTTCGTCAGTAACTATTTAGTAGTTCCAGAAAGCTTCTCAAAAGGTTAGCCCTTTTTGACTTTAGAGACCAAATGCCATGGTCCATCATCAAAAATTAGAAGCTTAAACCAGAAAGCCACTACAAATCCAAAATCTAGCACCTGTTATGTCAAAAAGCAAAACTCCATAAAATCTAAGCAAGAACACAGGGCATCTATAGTTCTAAAAACTCCAAAATGCTGCTTTTGTTAAGAGTTGTTATTGCAGGCATTACAGTATTTATTACCTTATTAAAATATCCAATAGCGATCAAGTAACAAAGTGATCAAATGGCACATTACTTGAAAAAGTATGAGCAAGACTATTATAGCAGTACTTAAGATTACTTGACATAGACATGGGACATGAGAAAATTCATCATGCCCAAAAGCACTGGGAAACCAACATAGCCCGGTAGAAGTCTGGAAATCTAATGAGTTCAGAAAAGTTATCCAGAAGACATGAGCTAACCCAGACTAACTAGTGCCTTCTCCCTCTACTTTGTCATTATCTATCAGTAATAGATGGTTTAATACTAGAAATGCATTATGTGGGTTTCATTCTTGGCAATAACTCCCAGAAACAGCAGGCAAATTGAAAATACAACTCACATTGAACCCACTTTCTGTGTACTAAATGAGTTGCTACCAGCTGACAACAAAAAATGCCTTCCTGCATCCAAATAATCCACTTTCCCTTCCCTTAGTCTTCTGTTACATCCTTGGATCATCTTCTAAAAACACAGATCATACTCATTTCATTCCTCAGCATGTGGGAAGGCCGAGTTCAGCTACACTCGGGTCTTCCTTCCAGTAGCCTGCCATCATCTTCTATTGCACTTCACCTGAGCTCCTTGGTCACTCTCCATAAAAAAAGAAAAAATGTTGCTAGTACACCATTCAACATCAATACAACAGCATTCTTTACCTTCCCATTGCTGCCTGGCTATGGGCTGCAGTTCTCAAAGGGTCCTTCAAGATCAGTGACCTAGCTTCATGAGCCAGTGAATTCCCAATAACTAAGATCTTTATGTAAGTTGTAGCAGTTAGAATTTGCTCGCTATTTACCAGCACAAAAGAATATTTTTGGAACTACAGGAGAATAATGAAAAACAGCACAGAGGAAACAAATCTTTAAATGAAATAAATACCAGAGATGAAATATCTGTGCTTAATTTTAATATTCTTACAGGCATCCGCTAGACTTCATTGCAGTTAATCAGAAGAACATATTATTTATGTGCAACCTTTTGAATGGTAGAATCTTTACTGTATCTAATCTTTAGTAAGTTACTTGATATAAATTCACCATGCTAATGCTGAAATAAGCACCTCTGAAGTAACAAGAAATCTCTCAAGCAATATTTACTTACATTTGTTAAAACCATGAAAATCATAATCAACTTTTGAATTTTATTGCAGATTCATACTACAAGAGAGAGAATTCCGGACACAAATAAGAGAAAACTTAGGGAAAATATCCCTAACTATCAGCAGAAAAGCTCTGAACTGGTAGGAGTTATTTTTATTTGTATGTTTTCATGTGGGTGCTACTGAAAAACAAAATAAAACCTCATTTCTCATATATGAACTTTTCAATAAGATGAAGATAATAGGAATCTGTACATATATAACATTTCTTGCAGATAACTTCATAGAATGACAAATGGAAGGATTAAATCTTAAAAAAAAAAAAAAAAAAAACAACCCAAAAAACAAAACAACAACAAAACATTTCTACTTCCTCGGCAAAAATTTCTTGCACGTCTTACACACAGTGGGCATTGCTTTATTTATCCAATTCTTTTAAACTTTAAGTCATAGAATGCAGAGGGAAAAAGGGGGACCATTGTTCTGGTTACTAAGGAACTCTCTTAGAACGTAAAGTAAATGTATAAATGTTCTGTAAATAGATTCGTATTTCTCCCGTACCACCTTCACAAGTCAAAGGTCCCCCTTAAAAATAGTAAACAAAATTTGCAAAAAACAGTATGTGAATCCTCCAGATGTTTTAAAAGTAGGTTCATATTGCCAGCAATGTCGTCATACTAAATACATACAGTGATTAACTCAGCTGCTTTTGTCATTTGCACACTACCACAAGCAATGGGGTTTTTTTTGGACTGAAATAATGTTTCTGTAAACACATTCTGGAATTTCACCATTCCATTTAACTTAATATCGATCTTATGATAAATGGCCCAGGGAAAGAGCGCATTTCTGATGTCTTTGCATGAAATGCATACTTTCCTGAAACACTTCCTGTCTTGCCCCCGTTTTTGGATATTATCACTGTTGTCTGACAAGAGTGAGGTCAGCTAGGATTGCAGAGGTACTTTGCAGCAGCTGTTGGGCATGTCTTTGAAACTGCACAAGCTTTTAACTCCTTATCCACCTTACCAAAACCAGAAATGCAGTCTTGCAGAACACTGGAAGAATAATGACGCTTCAGGAAGCACAGGATGCAATCCACTGAGCAGTTTCAAAATGCTTAACTGAAGGAAATAAAAGACTTAAGATTTTCAGGTGAGCAAAACCAAGAAGGATCATGAATGGGCTATGTGATGTGAAACCGAGAAGCGTCACCGCCTTTGCAGCAGCCTGGCCCAAAGCGAGCTGGGGAAGCAAGACAACATCATTTATGCAGAAGAGAGACATTGTCCTTGAAAAATAGCAGACAGATTGCCAGATTTAAAATAGTAAGGTTTATCAGCATTCTCCCACACAGACACACTTGGCTAACCCTCAGCTAATAAAATTGTCCAGTTGCTCAGTAGGACCAATAAAATTGAATTAAACCTGTACAGGGAGCACAGAGCACTTTGAATTTTCACATTTTAAAACAAGCTGTCTCAGGTCAGGTAGACCGTCAGAAACATTTTTATTCATTTATGAAGCTGTATTTGCACAATTGCTAGCAAGAGCTATGTGTAGGACTGAATCTTTCAGTAGCAAAAATTGGAACTGTATCAATCATGCACACATTTCCATTAAATGAGCCAAAATCTGCACCCATGTTATATTGGCTGTGGGAAGACAGACAGAGCCATAGTGACGCAGACATGATATGTGGCATAGAAGTTCTACTCGTATAGAAGTTAACATGTTAATTTTTTTTTTAATAGATTAAAAAGTTTTACTCATTGTGCAAACTTAACTCCTGATCAGTTCACTGGACTGCACGGCCACACTTTCCATTTGAAAAGCTTTAGGATGACACAGACTTAACGCATTGCCAAACTAAACTCTGTTGCTTTTTGACACACTGTGTAAGAGCTGTTGAGGGCACAAGGAGCACAGCTCCGCAGCACACCACAGTCTCTCCAACTCAAGTAGCAGAAAAGGCTGTGAGAGCAACCGGGAGTGCAAAGTATGTTTTAAGAAGGCTCAGTTATGACACTGATGAGAGACAAAGACTATGATCGTGTGACACAGATGTCTTGACTAGTTACACGATTTCCACAGCTTCTCACTTTCCTTTTCCACTATGCATTCACAGGTGTTGCACACACTCTCCCCCTTTACGTACAGTGAACTTAGCTTACACCTTGTATCAAGGATACTGTGATGATTTTCTGATTCAAACCGTGATTTAGTTACAATATTAAGACTGGCACAGTTTTAAAAGAGCAGCATTCCTCCTTAGGCTGTGTACTGGTCACACTTCCCAGGTATGTGGCAGCAACCAACTTAGCTCATCTGTTACCATCCTATAACACTTCAGAGTGCATATCAGATCTAAAAAAGTATTTACAAACTCAACTTGAAAAAAAGAAATTTTTTTAAAAATATACCTTTCACAAAAGCAATTTTGTCTGGCAAAACAAAATCTCTGTATACCTTTAGGTGCTCTGGTTCCCACCTGAGCTAGGGCGTACCCACATATAATAGGTTATACGTGTGTGTGCAGGTCTGCAGGGCAACCACCTGCACTTCCTTCCAAATGGCAATTTGACAAAAAGAAGTTGACACTGTGTACCTTATTGTGTACAATAACTCAAGCTAAAGGCTAAGAAATGAGTCAACACAGAAGAAATTAGATCTTAGAAGAAATTAGAGATTAGCTTGCCTACAGTAAAGCCCAAACAAAATACAAACACGAAAGTAAGTGATTTCTAACCACTTCCCCTGACTCAAGAATCAAGTTACAGCCTCATAACACTGTACTGAGATGTGCTGCAATAAATGTTATGCTTCTCCAAACTAAAGAAATGGTTAATACCAATCAGGCATCATCATTGTCAGTAGAAGACCTTTTCCTGTCCCCTTTCTTGCAAACTAGCCAGATCTCAGTGTCAAACTACAAGGTTGCCTCAAAGTCCCAACTGTATCTGGCAAAGGACAGTCTGGCTTTTTGGATGACTTGTAGCCTGACATGGAGCAATATGAAACTAGCAGCACCTTTATAAAATCCCCTGATTCTGTAGTCACGGACAACTAATGGGAAAGATCTGAAAGCTGAACTTGGGGTAACAGAGGCGAGATGAAACCAGTTGTTTTTTCTCCCCAAGCCATAAACAAAAACATTGGATGCATGCAGCATGTTACGATACCTCATTTGAAGGCCTAAAGGGCTACAGATAAGTAGCAAGATGGCTACAGCATACTTCCTTTAAGCTGATATAATTATGTAGCATCTCACTAATTGGACGAGGGATTATTGCTTATTTTTTGCCAGATTTTTGAATACGTTATTTAGTGTAGGGAAGAGACAGACGAACTTGGGCAAAGAAAAACGGCTGTTCCCAAAGAATTCTCAAATGAACACATCATTACATACATTTTAGGGCAATATTGTAATAGATAGAAAAATTTTGGGTCAAAACTCAGGTTTATGAAAAAGCAAAAGTAAGGAATAACACTGTATTCAGCTATTTCTGTCATCTGAAACACACAAGCAGTAGCTCTGCCTCAAGAAGGTACAGGAGTTGACAAAGCTCTGCTAAGAACTAGGCAAAAGTCTTATCTCTAGCTAAATAGGGGAAATAGTCCATTTTCATAGACATTGCCCCTCCTTTCTCTCTAAGCCATAGATAATATGGCTATAGCTTAGAGAGGACAAAGGAAAGGAAAGGCTATGGCCAATGAGATGACAAAGGAAAAAGATCTACAGGCAAGCTGGCAGAGAACATAGGTGACAGGGGATGTACAGCATAAGATTTCCAGAGCTTCTATCCAGCATTTTTAAGTTGTCAGGTGCCTTCTTCTCAACTGAATTTCTGAACAGGTACTGAGAATTCACTTAGTAAGAAAAAGCCACAGAAACCTTCAGCAATGGTCAAACCGTCCTGCCTTTCCAGGTCCAGGAACCTAAAAGAACCAACTTCTGAGTGTTATACATTTACCAGTAATTCTGTCATTGTTGTTTTAGCACAAGGGTGCACCCAGAAAATCAATGTCTTGCAGTTTCTATTAGCTTACATTCCTAATTCAGAGGGCAAACACTTAATAAATTTCAGGAATCAGGAAACTATTTCCCAAAACCAAAAATTAAAATATATATACTGTTATTTACATGCACCCTCAATTTCCTTCTTTTTCTCATAGCTATAATGATTATTGTAAATATATATTTAGTTTTTTATATATATAAAATTAAAAAAAATTAAAAAGAGGGAACTAAAATTATAATAGGCTGGAACTACTTTGGATTTTGAAACAACTGCAAAAACTACCCTGTTCCTCCAGGCTCAAACAACAACTCAAATTAGTTTGTCTTGTGTTCTGTACACATTGGCACCTAACTGTTGAAATACAAGTAACATGTTCTTTAAGGACAAACTATCTTTGGTGAAGTGGGGAGAACAGTCTAGTCTGACAAGCAGTTTAAATCATTAATTTTAGCTTTTACTTACTTATCTTTATCTTCATCTTAATCTATCTTTAAGTGCCTACAATTAGCCTTTTCATAGGCCTTAGAACAGGTACATGCAGAAATTCCTTACTGTTAAAAGAGGAAGGGGTCTTGGAGAGGAGAATAAGGGAAAGCGGTTAGGAAGATCTAAGAGAAACCAACTTTGCGCAGAAAAGCCAGCCTGAGAGAAACAAAATAAAATAAAATAAAATAAAAGAAACTAACTGCTTCACCTGATATATGCGGGCTGATTTAAAACGTTCACAGCACACTTCAGCAGGGAGTATCAGAATACCTATCCTAAGACACTCATAGTTTGAGGCATAAAAATGTTCCCTGGTTCACTCAGTTGAACAACAGCAGAGAGCAGCAAGAAGGAAGCCTAAATAATTTTGCCAAAGCTAACAGCACAGCAACCCCTGACAGTTTGGGTGCAAGTTCTGCTCTGGAAATCTAAAGACCAGGAAATAGAAATGATGGAAAAGCTTCATAAAGTCTTATGAGGACAGCAAAATAATTTCCAAAGGAACGCAGAGGAAGTCTCATCCCTTGCGATACCTCAAAGTAGATGGAACAAAATAGTGGAAAGCAACCCAAGGAAAAAGTTAGTACTGGCAAGTTGACAGAGTAAATGGAATATATTTTTCTCTTGCATCTCTGACTTCTATTAACATTTTTGTGGTTCTTGAGGCAGCAAGGTAGGGACTTTGGTTTATACTCCATAAACGTAAGCCAAAAGCCTCCCACAGATCCATTTGGTAACGTCAGCTTAACATGCTCAAATACACACAGACTTCTGACAATGAGTCAAGTTCCCACTCAAACATAAATTATGCCAAAAACCGCCCAAGATTATTTCAACTAATAAACACTTGGTTAAAAAACATGTCAAATCAACTTGGTCTTTACATCAATTTAATTGCCTCTTACCACAACCATTGCCTAAGCCGTACTGTGCTGCAGGAAGCACCGAAAGATAAAGGCGATTGAAAACATTCTCACAGCACTCTTCTGACTGTCATCGCTTCCATAGTAAGGACTCTGCACTAGAAAACGAGGTTCTCCAGCATCCAGGTTTATGTTGTGAACAATCATTTAAGGACGTCAGTGTCCTGACTCTTGAACACTAAAATTTGGAACAAATACTGCATCTAAAGTAAGTTCTTAAAGGAAAGGTCAAAGCACTGTATCCTGTCACAGTACATAGTCTCAAAGCATTCTCAAAACATTGTCCTTTGATTCAGCCTTCATGGTGTCATTATTATAAGACATTTCTTCATGAGAAATACAATACTTGAAAATATGCACTATGTTACCCTAAGTTTATACAGATGCTGTTCATTAGCATATTTATTCTCTTTATAAAACTGTGACATTTGGACTTCAGATTTCTCCAAATTCCATTCAAACTCCCCTACCGAGTTTGTATACTAAGCATTAACAAGACAACCAAAGTGAAAAATTAAATAAAAAATTTTCAACCATGGATATAACCAAACCGCAAAGTAACTTGTGACATGTTGGATTTATAGATCCTGAAATAGTCTTCTGCAAATGATTGTTCTTTCCAGAATTTCATATGTAGTTACAGTAGTACAGGAGGAAGAGATGGTGTGCTTAGCTCTTGCTCAGGATGCTTTTCCAATGTAAGCAGCATCTCCAATAGAACACTCCAACAAGTGTTTAGAGAAAAACAAGGCAAATTTCTACTAGACAGATCAAAAGAACACCGCAGCAATGCATTGTCAGTTAAAACATGGACTAGGATAGCATCACTAGCAGCAGTTATAGCATGGAAAAAACACACCTGAAATCTCCTAGACACTCTTCTATCACATTAAAAGCTGGTTTTCCCGATTAGGACTGAGCCAAATTTGAGAGGCTAAGCTGAAGTGCACGCCTTCCTCCACAACTACCACACTGAGGCTTGCCATGGAAAAATAAACACTGAATTTGCTCAAAACACTTCTGAGACAAAAGTTCTTAAAGACAACCCAGTTCAACTGAAACCACATGTATCCAAACATAATGTCCTGTCTCCATATGTCTTTTTTTACAGAATGGTGACATGAGCTAAAATTTCATTCCCACTGTGAGATCTCTTGACGACTCATGGAAAGATGAATCACTATTCTCAATGGAAATAATGACTTGTGACAGCTGTAACTTATGATATATAAAGTATCACATGGGCAAAATTAGCCTGACTCCCTGCTGTAAATAATTAGTGGAGTGAAATAAGTTTTCTTGCAATACCTAGCTTTAAAAGGTACTGAAGAATTAATTGTATAGTGTCTCACCCATGCTACAGGATAAATGCATGAGGAAAGCCAGAGGCTGAATTAGTTCCAAAAGCTTTCTCACGGGGGCCAAAAAGCAGATACTTGAACAAAGAACAACAGGAGTGTCAACAGAATGATCCTTCTCCTATCATGCCCTCAGCTGCCATTTAAGGATTAGAGTGCCTCCAAAACATCTCCCTAAACTACCACAATCAAGCTAATCCTCTGTGAATCTCCTTATTGAATGCACCAATACCCCTGGACTCCATGAGAGCCTGTGGCACTGACTTCTACAGTTTGGGTATGTGCCTGCGCAAGGAAGTACTTTGCTCAGTTTTCTGGCAAAGTGATTCACTGAACATCCCTCGATTATCATGCTGTAAGAAAATAATCATTTCCATTTACTTCATGTGCACTGCTCAGGATATCAGAGTCCTAAATCAGATGCCTCTTACACATTTGCTCACTGATTTCTAATCGGTGCTAGAGACTAAGCTGAAGTATTCCCAGAGTAATGAAGAGGGATCCCATATGAGCCACCTTTGCTAAGTAAGAGTTGCCAATATGAACCTCAGAACTTCTTTTTAAATTTATCATCAGAAGCACCTAATTAAACACGCTGATAAGCCGTCTATTTTAGCAATTTTCGTTTACTGCTCAATTCTGCAAAGCTTCATCAAAACAAAACTTAGTATGTTGTATGTTGCACTGAACAAGCGATTCAATATCTTTAAGCAGCAACACTAATTCTCTTGGGAAGGAAGCCTACAGAACACTGAAGGAAAGGGTTTTATACCCCAGTCTTAGGTACTCAGCCAACCAGAGTCTGCAGGCTCCAGCTATATCGCATGGAGAAAGCAGGGCTTCTCTTGAGCAGGAATCCAGTCTTGGATTTCTGGAAGTGGCCTCCGATAGCCCCATTCCTCTCCACTGCCTACAGCCAGCTAGGCTAAGCAGGTATGCACAGCTGGTGTTTAAACCTTCCCACACACTCCTATCTATGTAAAAGTAAACATTTATCTTAAGATACCTGATTATGGACAAGAAATCATCCTTTTTTACAAGGTGTCATGGTTTCAACCTTTAAATTTTTCCCTCAGACTGGACTTCGCATAAGCATATACTTATTTTAAAAGATATATACATATTTTAAATACATCAATAGATCAGAGCCTTTGTTGTGTCCCACAATAGAGCACAGTGTTATTCACAGGCTTCCATATGGTCTGTCTAGCTTAACCTCCATGCATAGTTTCCGTAAAACAAAGGTTAAACACAAACACTGGCAAGCCACTTCCCAAACCGTTATACATGTGCTTTGCCAAGGGCTTCTCTCCTCCCTTTTTCCCTCCTAACAGATTCTCCTATCCCTTCACCCTCCCAGGCCATCCCCCTGGTCCCAGGGCACCGGTGAGCAGGTGCAGAGATGCAGGGCAGCAAACTTGGCGCCAGGCAGGGCTACCCGTTCTGGGGCGTGGAGCATGACAAGGGCCTGTGGTACCACAGAAGCAGCCTTAGCAAGCTCCAGCAGTTAGACAATAGCTGAAATTGCTGCCTTTGTTGTACCTGGCAAGCTGGGGAGCAGATCCCTAGGATTCATGCTTAACAAGGCAGCTGCAAATTGGACAAAGCTATTTCTTACAAGTGTTGTACAAGCCCCTTGGGAAGACAGCCTTAAATCTCCAAAGGGTTACGTCTTGCACAGGTGGCCTGTATAACTTCATAGGACTCTGTTCTTGATTTTTTTTTTTTTTTCAAAGCTTGCTCACTACCTTTATTACTGTAGTTCTGACTAAGCCTCCAAACTATTTTTACAGGCCCTGAACAATTGTAATCATTTAGGATCAAGTTCAGCTTGCTACACTGCATTATATCTACTCCAGATCCTTAAACCTCCACACATCTCTGACAAATCCTGTTCATCACAGAAGATAAAGAATATCACTCAGGATAATGTTGGTTTAAGAGATGTATGAACACTACAAGTACTAGAATTTGCCATGAGGCTTTTTTATCGTTCAGACTCGGAAGAAATGCAGTGCATTGTAACAGCCTCTTAACAACAACTTCATTTTGAAATGCACAAGGTAGATGCGGCAAGGTAGAGTTGATCAGGTTTCCGAATGATCACTCTTATTTTCAGTGTCATTTAAGAAACCAGTCGGGGATCTAACAGGACATGAAGAACTTGTAAATATCATTGTTAAAATAAAGCAACACTAAAACTAGAACATATATTAGCAAAAGGCTGTTTTCAAAGATTTTACTTAAACTTCCTGATGAGCATCAAAAATAAATACTTCTGGCTTATTGGTGGAAAGAAAAATTAAAATTATTCCAATTTGAGTCAGTTACCGGAAACAGTTCCTGATGCTTAAGCATTATTTAGTGAGCATTTCCTCAGAACCATATATATTCTAAAAAAACGCCACTAACTAACCTTAAAGAGATGGGTAAGTTTGAGCTCTGCAGCTTAACTTGCATGAAGCTGAAACTACAACAAAACTAATTTCATTATGCAAATGGTCTGAGGATAAGCCTACATAGTATGTCTCAGGCTCATGCAACATAAGAAAACAAAGACAAACATGTATGATAAAATTGTATTGCTGCTGTCATTAACATTGTTATGAGCAACCATCTACTTCACTGTTACCAGGCACACGCATTTCTTACTTATTTTCCCTTTAGTTCTAACTCTAAGAGCCAAAGTGGAGAGTCAGTTTTGCTTGAAGTATTATGAAAATAATGTCCCCTCTTCTATCCCAGTGAATTTATTTGTTTTGTTTGGCTTCCCATTCCCCAGGTGTCTTCTTTAAGGTTATATGGCAAGAAAATATCTAAACCTTAAAGTAACGAGAAAACATCTTACTGTCTCTATATTGTTTCCTTAATCAATGAAAATGCTTGTGTTAATAATAGACCTTTAAAATGCTACATTTTGAGCCTGGCAAGACTATACTTAAAACAAAATGCATGTACTCAAGAGTTTTACTAGCCATTAGCCACAAAATACAGCCCCCAACCCTGTAATCTTACACATGCAGCCCCTCAGAGTTTAACAGACCTACCTGCACGAGGAAAGCTTGCGGAGTCCCACCATATGCACTCTGACATTTACTGGGTATTTGGTACTAAATGATGCGGGATAGATTCCCTAGTCTTTCACTTAAAAGCCTTTCCTTTATCTCAAAAACTTTGAGCAGAAAATTTAACATTTTAGCGTCAGAGAAATGTTAGGTTCTGTGATCATTCCTCAAATAGGATTGCTTGCACATAGAGGAACAACTAGCTATTCAGAGCTATGTGTCATACTAATCAAGGTAAACCCACTCTACTGTTAATGCTTTTTAAATATTTATTCGCTCACTGAAATTATGCTCTTAGAAAAATAATGTAAATATTATTAACGCATGCAAACATATAATCACTACACGCACACCTGCTGTTTGTTAAACTGACTCCTTTACAGCCACTGAGAAATCAAACAGGGGGCTGCTCTGGGATTATTTTTTTTTTTTTTAATGCTAAGCAAATGTTCAAAAGCCAACTTATCTGTCAGAAGTTTGATCAGGCAGTGCCTTTTCACCTATGGCTAGGAGAGATGTCTGTACCCATATAACCCAGAATTAGGACGATACGTTCAGTTGATGTGGTGCACAGGTATTTTCAGAAGCGGCATTAATCTGCTGACTTCCAAATTAGCACTATTTACATTTAGAAAAGGTATGGGAACCTTCAGATAAAATTATTTCAGCGAATTCTTATTAAGCAGCAGCTCTAAGAAGGCCCTCTATGCCCGCAGGATATGACTCATTACTTTGCTAGGAAGGACTTGCACGTTTTATGCAAACATTCATAGGCCATGCCCTCCTTAACACACCTAAAAACTGCAGAGCTGCCCCGAGCTACCAGGAAAACACCAGTAGGAACATACTATAATTGCCACTCGAGACCAAAAAAGCAACTCCAACCTGGCAGATCAATGCACTTATGACACCAGCTGCTCAGGGAACAATTCTTACCCAGATCTACTCACGGTGATTGCAGGGTGAAACAGGCAACAGAAGGGTCTCTACTGCATCCCCTGGGTCCTGCCTTGCCTCTGCCTAGTCCCATGCTGTTCGTTACTGACCATCATAAAAGCAGGTGGTCAAGCCCTCTCCAGCACCAACATACATGTAACAGAGCTCCAGCAAAACACAGAACAACTGGTGCCAAGCAGCTAAACTGGGGAATATCAAGATTTTGCTTTATTTTTATTTACCATTCTTCCAAAGGATTAACAGGTGTTTTAAAACTGGGCCTTTCAGAGAGGCCTTTAGAAGGGCACAGACAGAAAAGAAGGCATCCAGACGCTGGTGTTCCCTGAGGACTTTCATGAATATCAGAACCTCGAAAAACATTCGTATAGATGCATTCGTTTATGCGTGCAAAATCCCTTTCCTCAACTCACACTAGCCACTGGGCTAGCAACTGGCTAAACCCATATTTTATGCGAACAAGGGAAAAAAAGAGAGAAGCAAACAACAGCATGTGCTCCACGCGACCTCTTGAGCATGCACTGCCCCCCATCCTCCCCCCCAGAGGCTCAGCTACAGTATAATCAAAACCAGGGTGAAGTCACATCTGAAACCACAACTCAACAACACTTGTCTTTATGTATGAACCTCATGCAGCAAAGTTGTGGGGTCCTGATGTAGCAATGAAAGGAATATACAAGTTTCCTCGATTTGCCCAATGTCAAAGCACAGATGATGGCCTCCAGACCAAACTTCAAACACAGGGAAAAGAGAAAAAAAAAAAGCAGACTAAAGCACACCCAGGGACTCGGAGGAGGTAGACCTATCTGGCTCACTGACCACCATTCTATTTCCTTTCTTTCGTGAGAAGGCAATTTAACTTTTAAGAAACTTCCTATTAGAAAGCTATGTTTTCCAGTCCATTTTTATTGCATTTTCCAAAGTTACATCATCATAACAGGGCATATTCCTATGGGATATGAAGGTTAAAAACTGTAAGCTGTTATAATAACTAATAATGAATGTTGTGGCTAATAAAACCTGTAATCTGAACACAGAAAAAAATTAATTTCACTGTGTATAGTTACTTTACAAACTCTGCATTTCACATTTTCCTGCAGTCACCAATTAACTTGAACAATATAAAAAACTACAAGCCACCACTCAAATTCATAATTTTATTTTGGCTTATTTAAGGCAAAAATCAATCTTAATGAAAAAAAAGATCTTCAAAAACTGAAAATTAACTACAAAGCTGATTTGGGAATTTACCTGGAAGCTCACGTTTCCTTTGTGTTCATTTGTGTGGAGATGAACACGCACCAGATAATTAAAAACACCCCACTGCCACAAAATCAACAGGTAGAATCAAGATAAGTAGAACAAAAAATAATAATAAAAGTAAAAAAAAACTAAAGAAAATGCCTCCAAAACAACAAAAAGCAGAAAATCACATTCCTGTTGCAAAAAGATTTTGATTCAAACCCCAAATGCAACACTGACTTCCACTTCCAGCAAAGCCTAGAAATAGAAGTTTTCAAAATTTCTCAGGAGGACTTTGTGACACTAGAGCACTCTTGCCCAAATCGTGTCACTTGTCATCATAAATCCTGGTGGGAACCCACAAGCATCATCTGTAGATCTTGATGAAGGGGATACAGTGCACCGCCAGTCAGTGTTCCTAGCTCAGAGGCAAGGAGGGAATTCATGCCATTTGCCCCATTTCTTTCATTAAATCCCAAACCTAAAATCTCTTTTCCTTATGAAATAAGGTCTAATATGCATGAAAGGTTACAGTGAAAGGACTGGAAACCTGAGAGAGATTTTGTTCACATTTAACTCCTGTGAAAAAGTGTTTTTGGATATTTATCTAATTTATCCAGTTTTTCCTCTTGGATATTCAATATAGAGAACATGGGCATGGGAAGTGGTGTGATGAATATTCCATGGTTGTCCACATGTCACAGTTGCATAAGTATAATGCCAGAACAGACTTCTTGTACAACTACCGATTATCCCAGTGAGAAAAAATATCTTGGCCTTCTGTTATATACTTGGTTATCATCATTAACAAGAAAAGAAAGCAAGGAGAAAATAACATTAAATCACACCGTACCTGTATTACAGAATACAAAGGAAAACCCGGTATTTCTCCAATACAAGAACACAAAGTACCAAATCACAGCAAGTAATAGATCCAAACCTCAGGATATATAAAGAAAATCTAGTCC
Organism: Phaenicophaeus curvirostris; assembly: GCF_032191515.1. Classification (NCBI taxonomy): domain Eukaryota; kingdom Metazoa; phylum Chordata; class Aves; order Cuculiformes; family Cuculidae; genus Phaenicophaeus; species Phaenicophaeus curvirostris. The sequence goes on from NC_091392.1 coordinate 91,296,786, forward strand.
ACAGCTAGAAGAAAACCCTGAAATCTAGCAAACAGACTTCAGTGATTTCATTTCTAATACGATAAACCCAAAATGTAACTGTCTGATTTTGAAATAGTAGCTAAATATAGTCATTGATGGAGATGGTTTAAAACAACAGTAAACAAACAAAACAAAAAAACCAACAAAACAAACAAAAAAAAGCAAAAAAACCCCAAACCCAAAAACCTAGCAATAAAACAAAACAGCACCAAGAAAACAAAGCAAAAAGGTAAAAACCCAAACCAGTACAAAAAATCCTAGGTTTAAATACAAGCCTAAAGTCCTACCTAGCATTGTTCATAGATGATTCCTGACAGCATTGCAAAACTAGTAAAATCCTTCAAAGGAAATGCTATTCTCAACAGCTTCTCTAAGTTCAGTACTCTCCATTACCAGACAGAACACAAGGAATTGATCTGAAGTATAAAAGTTGCAGTTCGTGAAGGGGGACAGACATGAATAAAAGCATAACAAAGAAAATCCACGGCTTAAGAAGAACAAAAACTAATCAGTTTTCCTGAAAGCCCTCTAAAGGTGGGGAATTCCAGATCAGGGAGAAGTTCACAAACTTCCAAAGCTTGGCTAATATGATTTCCATGTTGCTTAGATGCAAAAACAGATTAAAAGAGATTTTCAGACAAATCTAAGCAAAAGCAATCTAGCAAACAAACAAACAAACAAGGAGATCTACAATTTCTGTGAAGCCCCAAAGCTATATTTGGACATTTCACATAACTTCTGTAGCCACAAAAGCAGATAAAATTGTGTGTTTTGAAATGTCAATCAATTCACTCTAATACTGCACTCTTGACCATGCTCTACTAAAGACAATTGTTTGAAGTAGGGCATACCACACAATTTAGTGGGAAAAATAATAGAAGAGTTCATTCTAAAAAGTTTTTATTCACATCTGTCTTGTTAAAAATTAGGGGACGTCTCTGTATTCCCCCACCTCCTTCTCCAAACAAGGCATCTCCTCTCAGAGTAGGTTGCAAATGATCAAATCAATGGAATAATGATCTTGATTGTCTTAGCCAGCTCTCCATAGACATGAGTTCACAAGACAGGCAGCTATGCAGCTTCCTCAGACGTTAATAAAGACTTTTGATCTTTCTTTGAAGAAATTTTTCTCAGGATATTTAAAAGCCTGTGGTTTATTTTCATGTGTGGGGAAAAGCAACACTGAGGCGAACACTCCCACACAAAGAAATGTCTCAACAAAGCTATGCTTGTCAAAAATACCCTTGAAGAAAATTAATATATGCTCACTTTGAAGGTGTACATTTTTATTCTGTAGTCCTCACTGTGGTCTCTGATGCCTATTTCATGACTCATGGATGTATGACACTCCATGCAAACATCAAGCAGACAAAGGAAGTGAGCAAAGTGGAAACGAAGCTGGCTGAAAACGTTAAGAAATTTGAGTCTTAGATATCCAAACCAAATACTGCAAGGTTAACAGTTTAACTTATAGTATATAATATATAGTAGGTAAACCTTGCTCTTACTAACCATACATTTTTGATTGAAAACAAAAGCAAGGTACTTCAACTCCATGAACTACTGCTCTTTTGCTGAGAGCTTACAAAGGACCACTTATTTTGTATTTGCTATATGTGCCAAGACCAAAAAAATTACAGACACACACACACTGAAGCACAAGAAATATCATTGGTTTCTTCCTTCTCTTTCGCCCACAGCTATTATAGCAAATAATATTATAACATTGTATTTCTTCAATTAGACTCTCTTCAGAGAGTTATGATTATAGTCTGCTTTTCAAAATGACCTTATATCACGTTACCAGGTTGTTTAAGGGCACACAAGAAGACTGTTCCTCACAAGCACTTCTTTGCCAAAGTCAAAGTACCCTCCATAAGAAAGCAAAGTCCATATTATGGTGGACGCACTGACCAGTGAAGTGGTGTTTGTACGTACATGTACATACGTGCAGGGAAAGTTTATTCCTAAATCAGAGACGTAAAAATTGCATTGGAGCATGTGAATTACTTTTACTTTTTTATTCTCACAGATTTCTTAATTATACTTGTATTTTTCTACTTAACACTTTGAAAAATAGTTTTAAAATAAAGAGATCTTGTCATGCCACTAATGACATTGGAAGAAAAATATTGCAATGACAACATTTTAAATCTGCTTAGATGAATAAAATAGAACAATTAAATGTTCTCATTTTGGGAGCAACAGGGAATTTTGGGAAGTGGGATGGAACACTATAAAAATGGGATTGTTTTAAAAACCTGATATCACAAAACTCACCTTGAAATATTTGTAAGGTTACCATACAGTGATAGCATTTTGGCTACATCAGGTCTGCTGAAAACATAAAAAGAAGTTTAGGCAATAACTTATATTGTCAGGAGGTCAGAAAAAACTCTTTTTGCAAGTTTCCAATTTACTAAAAAGCACATTCCACTTGGGGAAGGAAGAGCACGTACCTGCCAGCTGGGAGACAAGCAAATGTATGGAGCATTTAGAGAGCCTTGTATACCAAGAAATTTCCCCTGGACTTCAAAGTCCACCTGAAGAGTCATGTACTTCCACAAAAATGAATTCCATTAATGAGACAATATCAGCAGGTATGTTTGCACTGTGTTTGGTACAAGGAGATGTTAAACTTGGCCTCTGTAAGATTTCATTTAGTAAGTCTCTAACAGAAAAGGGGAAAGCAAAAGCCAGACACACAGGTATTGACCCAAGAAGCGCACAATTCTCATGTGAAAGAGTTAGAAATGAGATATGACTATATAGAACAGATCGGATCAATAATTTGCAAAACAAAATAAAAGCCTGTAAAAACCTTCAGTACAGTTGCAAATAAATCCCAACCCAACACTCAGTAAAAAGTAGGTGTGCAATTCACCAAACAGAAAAATTCTGTCTTATCTTGACACCTAACACCTAAAAACTGAAAAAAAATTCGTGTGGGTTTTTTTGTTTGTTTGTTTTCAATCTTGCACATGGTTGTTTTTCTAATAGCCAGCTAGCTCCTTTTCAAGTCCTTAAATACTTTAACCACCATGTGCGAGATTTACAGAAACATGTTACACACCATGTAAAAACTATTTGTTTCACAGTATGCCACCCTTCAGCTCCGTGAATACCCCATGGCAGATGGTCCTGGGATGAGGCTAACCAAAGCTCCCACTGCATTCTTTCTAGAGACAGCCTGAGGTTGTTACTCTGCGGCAATGAAGCTGCATGCTTTGTCTATCCAGGGGTTCCATCCTGAACCACCTCCAATTTCAAACAAGCCAGAGAGAGGGCAAGATAATGACACTTCCACACATTTCAAGAAAACTGCTGCCTGCAGAAAGAGTTGAGAGATGGTCATAATAAGCAAAACCCCAAATGTGGGATTCAAACTCAGCCACAGTAGCTGCTGCCTTTGCCTTTCTATATGCATAGATCTACAGCAAACCAGGCGCCATTAGTACTTCTGCCTACACAGTTTCTTTCTTCCCCTCTCTCATGTCCTGTGAGAACGGGCAAACACATTCCACTGCCAACTCGGGAAGCAAGACTGACAAAGGAACCTTCTTCGACTGCTCTGGAGGGAACTCAGGGCTGTGCAAGGCAACCACACAGGGGCCCAGAGGACTCCAGACAACAACAGCTTTATTAACGCTTTACGAGGCACCACCAGCAACCAAACCACCAGCAACCAGCCCAACAAACCATGACAACAATCACCCGTGAAGGATTCAAAGAGGCAACTTAACTGGTTTCAGAGCCACAGAAAATGTGGTTTCACATGTTGGAAACCAGCAGAGATGAAGCTTCGGTCAGTGCAGGACTAAATCATGGAGAGCAGTGGGAAAGAGTCAGTAGGTTGACGCCGTGCCATATGCCAGTCTGCCTTTTATAGCTTCCCAGGCCCCACCCTCCGTCCCACCCTGGGGCAGTGATTGACAAGGGATTCTGTGCATGCACTGCGAGTTGCTCTGGAAAGTTCTCTTTGGCGCATGCTCTCTCGTAGCTCTGGGCAGGGGTATCTGGAAAGGGTTTGTGGCCCCCCATGCATGCTCGGTCTCCGCTTTGTGTCGCCTGGCACTTCAGCCCTCCAGGCTTGCAGAAGCCCGTTTCGTCTCTCAAACCCGCTGCTGTTCGCTGGGTCACTGCAGAGGGACAGTACGTGCATTTTGAAGTTGTCATCCCAGGCACCTGGTGCCCTCAAGCACAGTTTCTCACCACTCCACTCAACAACCAACAACTACCATCATTGCGACTGTATGAGACATAAGTCCCAGCTGGAATAGCCTCTGACACCTCACCACCCCCAACCCCCTTTTTTTTGTTGATTTTTAAGTATATACTTAGTTGTACATACTACAGTAGTTAACTTGTTATGTAAATGTCTGCAGTCCAGTTAATGTCAAGATATGCAGGAAAAAGGATGAGTTTAGATACACAGCTTCGAAGACAGAAACTTTTTCCTTGCATGTAGTGCTATTTCCCAATTTTGCTTTCAATAATGCTGTAATTACAGAGTAAGTATACACAAGTAGAAATTACTGCAGCTGCGTAGTAAGTATTATACCACAAATACTGTATTAAGTAACTTTAACCATTTCTTATGCTCATAAAAAGAGAAAACTTTGTACTTGGAAAGCAAATTCATATAATTTAAATTGGAGCAGCTGAATTATCTTTCAGTGTACTTCAATAAAAAGCTGCCATACAGACAAGACAATGCAAGATACACAATCTCTTTTGTGTGTGCGTGCTTGTAGAATCATAGAATTGTTTGGTTGGAAAAGACCTTTAATATGATCAAGTCCAACCATACTTGTCCACCACTAAACCATGTCCCTGAACACCTTGTCTACACTTCTTTTAAATACCTCCAGGGATGGTGACTCAACCATCTCCCTGGGCAGCCTCTGCCAGTGCCTGATAACTCTTTCAGTGAAGAAATTTTTCGGGATCACTAATCTGAACATTTTACTTAAAACGGGAAAAAAAACCCAAACAACCCCCAAAATCCCCCCACAACTCTATATCCAAGGGAAAAGACAGAAAAAGTTCCCCATATTAGTCTCTCAGAAGCAATTCAGTGTAATTGCATAAAATTCCCCACAAACCTCAGTTCCCAGAAACAGAAAGTTAAAGAAATTCTAGCTATTTTAATTTTGATTCCTTCTCAACCTTTTGAACCCATGATAAGATGGGATGACATTAGTATTGTTGCCCTGCAGCAGCACATAGAAGCTACAGTAAACATACAACATCAGGGTCATTCTCCCAATAAACTAAAATCTTAGCTGCAGATAGTAGCTTTGCGGAATGTGTAGTACCTCACTGGAGACCAATCAATTCAAACCGATCTACTGCATTAATCTACTTGCTACATGAACTCTATACATATCATAAAATAAATATATTGTAATTTTCTAAGACTACCATCAATGAAGCAAAATGCTGTACCGCAAACTTGCAGAGCTAAATTCCTACGGAGGAGAGAGAAGGTTTTAGCAGGAGGAAAAGATGATGAAAGTGCCTTGGAGTGCTAGGTAGGGTCAGAAGTAGTTCCAAGGTATTACCAGAGACAAAGGAAAATCAGTCCATGTCAGAAAACTCCCAAAGTACTGATTTCTGAGGTGGAACCTCTGTGGAATTCAGGTATTCATTTCAGATTTCAGAATAGCTACCCAGTTTTGCCAAAGAAATGTAATGGATATAACAGGGAGACCAACTTCTTGATTTTCTCACAGATCACCACACAAAGGTCTGTTACTCAGACAACTTGATTTTATGGACCATCTGAAGAATCCCACTTCAAACAAGGTTTGACATCTCTGAATAGGGGTATACAGTCCTAATATTTTCCATGTATGAAAATTTTAAGTATGTTCTAAGCTAACAGCTTCTGCTTTCATACAGAGCTCTGTGAACAGGCAAGCTCTGAACTCAAATACACAGGCAAACACCTTCTGAGGCTCAGTAGCTGGGCTGAGATCAGTTAATCTAACCTAACTTGAGCTCAGAGCCACAAAACCAGAAACTGGCCACAAGGTACAGTCTCTTTTCTCTACTTCCAGGCACAAAATCTAGTGCTGTGTTTAGATATACATTGTTAGAGGTATTACAAAAGTGAAGGACGCACCAATACTGAAATGACAGACAACTGACAAAGATTTTTTTTCAAAAAGACTTGGTGAAAACCTCCCACAGAAATGCAGTCTTCTGAAGACAACTGTAAGCCTGTACAGACTCATATGCAAAACAGACTGGGGAAGATCTTACCTAACCACAATCACTGCCTACGTGCAAAACTCATACGTAAAATGGACTTGGGAAAATCTTACCTAACAACAATCACCATATATGCACAAAACACTACAGGATTGGAAGAGGGAGGAGGAAACAACAGATGGTGGAAATTTCACAGTACCTTTACTGTCAGCTGAGTAAAATGACAACTCTCAAACACAGTCCAAAAGGCATCTTACTGTCTCAGAAGAGGCTCCCTGTCTCCAGGGGATGAGAAATCTGTCTTGCGGTCAGATGCACATGAACCACAACCAGCACAAAAATGACATCCAATTCTCAACCATGCACTTTTCCTGTCTGGAATCGTTTACATTCTATGTTGAATCCACATTTTCTTCCCCCTTGAGTAATTGCTCTTCTGAACAGCAACAGAGCTGCTCTTGCAGGATTCCCAAAGGCTTTAAAGATCAAAATTTGACAACAACCCGCAAAGGAAATAAACTGCCAATTTATTTTCTTTGTCCTGCTTGACTCCCTGCAACTCCGCATGCCAATGGACACATCAAACTACACAGGTAAGCACTCCTGCATCAGTTTTCCCAGATAAACAGCATAACCTTCCAGTTTCCATGCCAGGATGAAAACATTTACCCCAGAGTCCCTGGTTGAAGTACCCATTAAAGGGAAGAAGTCTCTTCTCATTTACTGCCCAGCCTACACACCAAAACAACACAGGAATCTACTGTGAGTAAGAGCACACGCTGAATGAGATAATCAGCTATGGTACCACAGAACATCCCTCTAGACAGAAGCCACTGCAAACAGTTTTAAGGAAAATGCTGAAGGAGTGTACTTAAAGGGCTGTATCTTTGTCCGTGGTGTATATCTACCACAAAGCAATGTATTCCCACTCAGGAGAAGGATGAAAGTTCTAAACATGATCTATTAGAAGGTACCAGTTGTGGAAAAGGCTCAGTGATGCTGTGAAATGGTCAGATCCTGGGATTCCAATTAATAAGACTTACATATTCTCCCATGGTTCATGGTGGTTCAGTTGCTGGCCTGCAGACCACATCAGGATTACAGGAGGAGAACAAGACAAATCTACTACTTTCTCTGGGGGAGGGCATGATATGACCCAGACAAAAGCCCCTTCCGAAGCTCAAATACTACCTGGCATACAGCCACACTAGAAAGTAGAAGAATAGGGACAGGCAATGAATTTCTCCTGCAAGAGATAAGTCAAATGTGATATTTGAAGTAGCTTTTGCTACACAGGAAAGGAAGAAACGCCCTGTAGCAGCAAAGGTGAGATCACCTTTTTATTCTTTTGCCCCAAATTACATTCATAGTGATGGGCTGAGGGTTGCCAACCTCTTTCGAAAAGACGTCATGTGCTTTGCACTCTCCCATTACATTAGCATGCTGAGCAATCGTATCTCAACTCCTCTTAAAAGTCATAGCGTTGGCAGGAGTCCTATCAATTTCAGCAAATCCAAAGTACTACCATATCCCTTTAGGGGATGTTAAAAACCCAGAAAGACATAATTCCTTGCTTAGTCATGGATTTTTGGAAGAAACTGCAAGTTCTCAACTATCCAGGACACTTACCCTGGGATTAAGGGAAGATTTGGTCCTGTGAAGGATTTTGTAAGCTCATAAGTCAGTCACTGACTAAAGAGAAAACACCAAAGGGAAAAATAGACGGTGGGCGGGGGGAAAGATGTCTCTTAAATCTCTACAGCGTTTGTGGTGAAGTCACCTTTGAAAGATATTTCAGTCTTTCCCACACAAGTGTGGAGATTTCTGAACCACCTGCTTGTTCTCTGCTGCCAAAAAGACAAATACAGTTTCTTCTCCTTCAGAATAAGATTGAGAGGGTGGAGACCAAGTTAATATCACAGAAACATTTGGTCATTTATTCAACTGACTCTTCAGGAAAGTATATTTTGATCCCCTAGATTACCTGCTTATCACCAAGGACAGGAAAATTACTCATTCATAGGCAGAAGGACTGCATACACGTTCAGATGAGCAAGCTCTTGAAAAAAAAAAACAAAAATGGAAAACTATTAAAAGAACACAAACTCTGAGAAGAGATTCAGTTTTTGCTAAGTATGTTACTTGCAATAAGTCACTTTACTAGAATGTTTCAATACTTGTACCCTATTTTGAATGTGGAACCAGTCTACCAAGCTACATTGAATCTGAAGAGCCAGGGAACCATCACTTTGTGACTTCGACCAAGATACCACTGCAACATCTTCAGTAGAACAGACACCTCATAACATAAGGGAAAGCACAACAGTGCGGAACACACAGGCCTTGTTCTCTTCAATTAGAACACTTAACAGTAAACAAATCTCTATTAAGTACCTACTGCATGGTGATCTGTGATTTCAGGAGACATGACTTCATTATTTGGATGGTCCCCTTCAATCTCTATTTTTGATGCAAGCAGATATTGCGTCATATGAGAAAGCTGACAAGTACCCTTGTTTCTTCTGTTCATGTAGCCACAGTAATTGATCCAAAACAGATGAAAGATCACCAATGCAAGGCACATATGCTTCTCACCTGCTTTCTTCTTTCTTAGCAGCTGTTTTCTAAGGTATCTTATATTGTGGACATCCTTCTTGGTGGTAGAGAAACAGGGCTTAAAATGTCTCCTATACAGAAGTTTGCCACAAGATGAAAGAGTGAGTCCTCCAGAAGAAACTGTCACAGAGACACTGTGAACAACAATCCCTGTTACAAGAAGGAATACTTCTTCCTTAACTCTTCTCTTAGGAACACCTTTCTTGTATGCAGACCCTATCAACACCTAACTTAAAGTGAAAACTAGCCGAGAGACAGATACGCAAAAAGGCAATTGTCCCCTTCATTAGTCTAATCTCCAGAGCCAGGGCTCAGGAGGGACAAGGCACCTTTTTGGGTGCCATGAGAACTGACAACCACAAATTTTGAGCAGCTTTAACTTTAAAAAAAAGAAAAAAGTTGTTCTTTGAGAACATGGAAAGAGTTGTTCAAAGAAGAAAATAACCAAAAAAAACAGAGCAGACAGCTAGGAAACTTCAAAATGGCACTGCTTCTATCTTGAATGTTACACTAGAGCCATGCAAGGGCTTAATGACATAGCAGAAGACCTGCACCCTTTGGTCTAGAAGAGATCCTCTTCCTGCATGGTGCAAGGGTATGAGACAGCAGTTGATACTCTGTCCAAAGTGTCAGGTGCACTTTGAAGGTTAGTCGTTTAGACAGTGCCACATCCATGGGGTATGACAACTTGAAAGTGGTGAGGAGTTTCAAGGTAGGTGGATGGGATATCTATTTTTTGTCCATTTCTGAAGTTCCGCTTTATTTGCTGCACCAGCAGCTACTACACTGTCTGCAGTAATTTGAAGGTCTGAATGGCCCCTCTGTTACTCAGACCTACATCCTTTCAACAACTACATTACCACTAACATTCATAGGTGAACACACAACTTGACAACGTCTATCAATAATAATAATGTAATAAGAAGGCTTAAATAAATCAACAGAGAAAGAAAATGTTAATAAGGTAGCCTACTAATAACAGAGTGATTGTGCCTCTCATCAGGTACATTCAACTACCTATAAAAAAAGTGCTTAAAACATATATTTTGTAAGACACCTCAATCTCAAATGTTAATTGCTAAATCTGATAAGTATTTGCATTAGCAGATTCAATAGGAGGCACTAGCATTCAGGAATACCAGGAGAGAATGCAAGTAAAGAGTACATAACTCTGCTCAACAAGGAAAGCAGAAAAATCCATATTAATGCTCTGTAAGCAAGATGCCAAAGGTGACCAAACCTAATAGTCAACCTCAGTGAACAAAGAAAAACTACGTTGAACTGTAAGGACAGTATGAGCACCAGTTTAAACTGATCATCATCAGGAAACATCACCACAAGTCTGCTATAAACAACCATTTCCTACACACGGTGTAGCAAACTCACACCTAACCTGGCACTGTTAATGCACAGCTTCACAAAACAGGTTCTAGTGCACAATGCCACGCAAGTCTGACACACCTTGGTTTTTGGACACCTAGAGAAACAAGTTTTTCTTATGAAACACAAACAATTATGAGGGCTATAAATTAGACTAGAAGAGACTTGAGCATTTTACGAAGTGTCACTTGTTTTTTGTTGTTTTTTATATTTTTTCTCAGCCATCATCCATTAAAAAACAACAGACCCTTCCATCTCCTCCATCCTTGCAGAAAAAAACAATAAAAGGAAGTATTTGTAGCACTGAGTGGAAAGTTACCACAGTTAAGGCATGCAGTCACGGGTTTAGGATTTAAAATGAGAACCTGGTGGAAGTGTGCCCTACCTACCACAGGCCACAACACTTTTCTAGATAAAATCACTGATTCAAGTCAGGCTCTAGCTCAATAGCAGCTGCTTTACTCTTTTCCAAAGCAATGCCCACTACACTTATTTTGGACCTTTCAGCAACTAGTCTTGAGGTCTCTTGCTATAAGAAAGATTATCCTTATTTTTATTTGGAATATACTTAATTTCACCTTTGAATCATAATCCGGCTTTTGTCTGCTAGACAGTAACCATGACCAGAATTTTCCTTCAGAGGTGGACTATAACCTGTTCATACCTTAATCTTGTGGTGATAAGCAAAACAGAGTTCCTGAGGTTAATCAATATTTATACAGTGCTAGTGACTTATCTGCAAAGGTAGTAGAGCATATTTACTTAACAGTGGCACCTCAAAAAGGCCTCACTAGGACAGATCTCCCTTTGGCCAGGTACTAACACCTCTCGAATGCCAGACTCAAGCACTGAAGTATTCAGGTTTCATACTACATGGATATCAGGGGGACATCATGATCAGTGTGATAGGGTGTGGGGGTTATGACAAAGCTTACCCTTTACAGTCTGGACGCGCTAACCCCTACATTTTCCCAAACACGGGAAATGCAACTGCATAACTCGTAGCAGTGGAGGACTGCTTTTGTGTTCTCCCTTGTAAAGATAAAGAAAAACATGGCTATACACAGTAATGGCTGGGGCATTATGACATAGAAACAAGAACTTCCTGGTGAAAAAATAATAAATCTAAATTTTCTTCATCACATAAGGTGATGAAGAAGTAAGTACCTGAGAAATGAGGTAGGTACTGTCTTTCAGATGGGAAATGTGGTCTGTGGTGACGTGCACAGCACTGCTACTAAAGCTGCTGCCTCTGCAAATGTTGAGGGAGGAACTGGTCCAACTGCCTAAGATCGGTTGAGACTCATTACAGACATACAGCAAGGACCACCACCCAGTCCTTTCGGCTAACAAGAGATGGTCAGCTTTTGTCAAATGACAAACAGCCTTGTGTGGGAGGGGAAACTACCAGTCTGGAGGAAATAATACCTACCATAAATTATGGTAATAATTTTATAATCTCTTTTAGTTAAAACAATTACTTTTTTGCCCCACCTTTCTTCAGCTTCAGAGATATAAACCATGCATTCCAGAAGCAACAGTACAGAAAGCCCAACCAGACCAAAGCTGAACCAGCAAAAGCCAAAAGACCACCGTAAAGAAGAGGCTGGTTACAGTGGGAGTGGAAACATGCAAAGAAGGCAGAAGGATGATGTAGCCCAAGCCAGCACCATCCTAAGAAGCCCTAAGACAGAGAAGAAACAAAGACGTTCTTTCAAGAAAAGAGAGGACCTCTCTCGGGATGACTTGCTATTTCTTCTTAGTGTCCTAGAGGGTGAATTACAGGTGATTTACTGTCCTATTTTATATTACAGATCGAAACACATCTTTCCCTACCTCCCACTCCCCACTTTCCCACAAACACACGCTTCTTTCATGTTAAGGAAACACTTCACTTATTTGCTACAGGAGGACAAATATAAACTTCAAAGTACATAAAGACACAAAAGTATAGCTATTCCAAAAGCTATAAGCCAGGAAAGATGACTTTTACATTGCTCCTAAATGTAAATAAGACTTATTTACAACGCACCTGTCTGGCACTAAAACCACTCACAGTTCACTGTGAATGACCACAAAACCCTCAAAGCAAAGGACTCACAAAACTTTCCTATTTTGCTGCCCCACTCTGTGTACTGTGAATAAAAAGTATTTGTCACTGTAAACCTATGAGAACCTTAGAGAACTTTAAGATCTATTACTTAATAATTTATGTCCCCTCCTCTATGAGGTTATGAGCATTACTCCCTATGAATCAGTTTGTGCCAGATCACCAGACTTAATTCACTCAATAGTATTCTAATGTATTTTGGTAGGGAAAAAAAAAACCCAAAACAAATCAAAAATCAATTTTATTTCCCATGATATGAAGCATACTCAGCCCACAAGATACTGGATTTTGAAGACCAAGAACTTTTCTATCTTGAAAAGGAGCCAGCTGCCAAGTGGTATATGATGTCTAACTTGGTCAAACAATTTCAGAAAGTGGGACCCAGATTTCCAGTGAGAAGGAAGAATATTTCTGTGGCAGGCCAGTTGCGCAGAAGTAGTGATAGCCACTTAAAACTGCCTACAGGCAAAGGGACAAGCAAACTGGTCAAAGTGGCATAAATGGGTGTATCACCTCGTTTCAGAGTTACTACATATACAGCACCCATCTAGTTCCTTTCTTAACACATTTATGTATTTACATAATAATACAGTCATGCTTAACAGAATATACATGCAATATGAATATTGGACAGATGTATCAATCTCTGAGGGCTGATCCAAGGCAAGCTTCTACAGAACATTTTATTACGCAACCAGAACAATTTCCAACGTTTGCAAAACATTTCTCTCCTGCTCACTTGCCCTCTCTTGATTTAGATTAAAATTCATGTCATACGCTCCTCCAAAACAGCTCTGCTCCTCTCAGGAGAGATGTGTGCTTATATATTTAGATATATTTATATTACATACACTTCATTAAACTTGCATAATATAAATAAAAATATATAGATACAAATACACATACTTCAAGTCTTAAGATTTAAAACTGGAACTCAGCAAAATGAGAAACTGAAAACAATGAGTCTTCGTGTCAGAAGACATGAAGATTTTAAATAGTCTTGCATTCCAAAGGAAGCCTTATAAATATAAGATTTAAGAAGTATTTTTTTATTCCTAATTTTACACCTCTTGCAATGCCAAGTTAAATCTCTGAAGATTGGCTGTCAATTCTACCATTATTAAGTTTCAAAGTTAGATGCCACTACTCTCAGCTTCCAGAACATTTAAGATGCACAAAGATTACTCTTCTAGGATTTTTACGTAATCATAAGGATTAGAAGTAGATTATTTTTTTCAAACATAGTCACAAATAAGGATACAGAAGTGCTCCAGCCAAGAGCAGTCAGACTGAAATTGTTCCCCTCTCTGATTTCCTCCCTTCCTATTCTACCCTTCCAGGCTAGCATGCACTGCATTTCAGTTTTAACCAAGATCATTTGCAGCACATATTCTCTCCCCTCCGACTTAACCTCTAGAAACTAGTAACTTAATAGAATCAAAGAATGGTTTGGGTTGGAAGGGACCTTAAAGATCATCCAGTTCCAACCACCCTGCCATGGGCAAGGATACCTTCCACTGGATCAGGTTGCTCAAAGCCTCATCCAGCCTGGCCTTGAACACCTCCGGGGATGGGGCAGCCATGACTTCTCTGGGCAACCTGTGCCAGTGCCTCACCACCCTCAGAGTACAAAATTTCCTTCTAGCACTTAATAACTTCCTAATATCCAATCTAAACCTACAGCCTTTTAGCTTAAAACCATCCTATCACTACAGTCCCTGAGTGTTTTTATACCAAAGAAGTGTTCTTGGTGGATTGGTTTGGGTTCTGCTTTGTTTCTTTGTTTAGTTTGCGGTTTGGTTGTTTTTTTTCCTTTGAAGAGAAAATCTATACATCACTTCAAATCTTGCAGATGGATGCAGCATGCTTCTCCAGTGTGGACTTAAAGAGAGAAATGCTGTATGATAGGAAGAAAGGAGGTGCATCTGTCAGCTTGCACAAGAGCTACCGAAATACATACACAGCAGAACACATTGAGAACATACTTGAGAATATATGCATCTACTCCTAAGTAACAGATATTCAGATCATCGAATATTTTATAAGATTATGGAAACAAATGCAGTAACGCTAAAAAATGAAGGGTATGATGTGCATTGTTAGACTATTATTTTTGAAACTACATGATTTTTGGAAAACAGGTAACACCACCTTCTCTTAATCATTATCTTTTAAAATGTTCTTTTATAGCATGCACTTGCCAATTGAGAACAGGCTTACAGCAGTTACTTCCAAAAAATCTTGACGCTGCAAGATAGTTTATTACCTGAGAGCACGTATACAAGCGTGTGCACATCAAACATGTCTATAAATACAAAATGCATGCACACGTACACATATATACGCACACAAGACCTCACTGCGATCTTTGAAGGCAATTAATCTTGTTTTAAAGAATTACCATTACTGCATGTCTCTGGAATGCATATTGTGAAAGGTCACATCCCCTGCACCACACACCTCACTACATTCACTGCTCAAACATGCTCAGTGTAAATAACAGAAACAGATGACCCTAAACAGGTTTAAACTACAGAAGCCACCTTTGCACCAACAAAAAATAGAATGTGCTACACTTCCAGGCTTCTATAAACATCCTAAAATCTTGCACCAGCAATTTAAAACCAGCTTCCAACACCACAAGTCATACTTAGACCTGAAATTTTGTATTGTGAATGCTACACATTAGTCCAGAAACAGCAATATCATCTCACCACTAAGAAAGTACTTAAGCATTGATGATGACGGTTCTGAAAATGTTGGAGTTTACGCAGAAATAACAAAATACAAAGAACAGCAATTCCCTCATGTTTTTTAACTCTCTTCATGTTACTGACTACTATGGAGCACTTTACATACACAGCATTCTTTAGGAAGTTGCTTAGTTTTCTCGAAATTGAAAGTAGAAAGCTAACCTGAAAATACACATACACAATTCAACAAAATAAAACCTTACTTTGTGTTTCTGCAGGCTCAAGATGAAGTTATAAACATACTTAAGGCTGAAAAAATTGACTTGGCTTTGCTTGAAGCTCAATATGGCTTTGTAACTCCCAAGAAGGTGCTAGAGGCTCTCCAGCGCGATGCTATTCAAACAAAGGCTGAGCAATGGCAAGAAGATATCTACGAAAAACCTATGGGAGAGGTAGGAATGCACAATTGATATTTAACCATAGTTCCCACCAAATCCAACAGAATTATCCCACTGACTTCAGGGGAAGAAAGTAAATGAGCTCCATATCTAGAACCTAAAATGAGCGTAAGAGACAGCAGAACAAAGTCCACCATCTCCTGAGGTCCCTATAAAAATAAGTGCTTAATGATACTTATTTATACAGTGCACTGGGAGCTTTAAACAGAGAGACAAGTTTTAATGTCTAACACAAACTCTGATAATCAGCTTTCTATTTTTGATATCATCATTTTTTTCTTCCCTTCTGTACGGGTTCTGAATTTGGTATCAGATGCTTCCCCACTCGTCTCATTGAGGCCATTTTAGCAATGGTAACGACAAAGCAGTAATGACAAAGCTCCCTACCTTTCCACATCCCAGCTCCCGCAAACTCTGGGGGAGTCACAGGTATGCCTGCTTGGCCCAAGCAGTTACTGTAATAAAATGTCATCAGAAACTTCATCCATGCAGGAATCTAATATCCTCACATTATACCCAAGTAATCTTTAGTTTAATTACACTGCGGCAGCAGCCATACTACCTGAGCAATGATATAGGAATTTCATTTCTGCCCTGCAATGCAAATCATTGGATATTAAAATCTCTTCCTATCAGAATATGTGGTTTTTTTCCCAAATAAGAACTCCCAGCGTATCTCCTCTTAATACTTAAACATTTTTTTAATATTGTGCTCAGTATAGGTAAACATTATAAATATAAACTCAGAAGTCAGGAATAAAATTCTTCTGCTAAGTACTTCCAAGTTTTCTGAACAGAAATCTACCTATGGATACAGAGATCACTTCAAAGAAAATTATGTCAGACCAAAGGTCAACACTCATTTCAGAGGCTTAAAAGTTTAAATCTCTGGCTGTAGTCTGAGACAGACAAAGTTCAACTGCAGAGGTTAATTTATTTTTAGAACATTGTGGCATTATGTCACAGAAACTTTGAGCACAAAAGAAATTTGTTGAAGAGAAGTCCAGAAAAGTTTGAAAACATACATTCAGCCTGTTACTTCATGTAAGTTCATATAGGCTTTCTAACACCACTGAATTTGGTAATTCCAAAAGGCAAAGGTAAATATCCTGAAAGCATCTGAAAGGCAAGAAGGGTCACTGGCACTTTATATATCTAGGTAACCCAAAGGATGCTGTAATTGGCAGGCATTTCACATTTCCAGTTTCAAAATCCCACTACCTTAAGTCAAAGATCCACTTAGTTTTTATTTGGATTTTTCAAACGTTTATAAAAAACAAGGGAAAGGTGGAAGGAGCCACAGAATATCAAATTCCTGCTTTGATATTATGACAACATACCCCAGTATATGCCAACAAAATAATCTCTGATCATCTAGTTTCCTTAGAGCACGTGTCTCTCTCCTTTGACAATTTAGCCTTGTAGCCCAGAACACAGAGCACATTCCCAAAACTCAACTGAAAATACAGTGAGTAAGATTACTGGTCCTTTAATGTTTTCTCACAACTCACTCATCTATCTTAATGAATTTTCTTGGCAAATTTGCTCAAGAATATAGTGGGAAAATTTGATGACTTCACAGATTAACTCACTAGGAATCACAGGTAGTAATATATCTTCCTTTGCAAAAGCTATGAGGAGTGTGACAGGCCAGACCCACGTATTCCTTGACTATGAGATTTATTTTCTTTTTAAATCTGAGGTTTATTTTCAGCCAAATTTGCTGTACAGCTATTTCTTTATGCAACCTAATAAATCACAGATAAGCTTACTCTTATTCCTCACACCTGAGAATACATTTTCTTTAATGTTTAAAGGGGCATAAAAGAAAAGAAAATAGACTTTTATTTGGGTTTTGCTTCTGTCTGAACAAAGACCTGAAAAAAATTTCCATCCTTGATAGTTTATAAATTTTGATCATCATCAGTTGTTCATTAAAAACTCTGGCTTCAAAACAATTGCATTTCTCTTGAATAGAAAACAAGTGGTATTCAAAACTCTAGTAAATGAAGCATAGTATCATAAAAAACATTTTCCCATATATTAAAAACCATAAAAATTATTATTATTAGAAGGTGATATAGGAAAGCAAAGGGAAAAGACAAAGAGAATGATACTGCAGGACTTATGGTGTCTTTTTCTCATGTTTCAAATCATCATGGAATTGCAAAGCCAATTCTGGTTTCTAACTCCCCAGCTTTCAACAACACAGTCAACGATAAACAAAATCTGGTGCCACGCTGTTTCAAATGTGATGAACAATACCTCCTACCACGTTGAGAACTCCTCTAAAAGCAGTGAAACTAGAGGAAAGCCTATATATTCTAGATCCACCGGGGATAATTAAAGATTTAATCCACTTTTAAAATCTCAGTGCAAATCAACTTGGGGAATGATACATCCTCATCAGCCTTTTAACTAAGCATATCTGATTGCATCTTCACAACATCTCTAAAGTGTTGGTCACAGCTTTCCAGTGACAACAGTTGTAGGCACCAATAAACTACAATCACAGGAAGTGACTGAAACAAACTTTGACAAAGCAGCATTCAGGCAAGCAGATCAACCTATCTGCATGGACATTTGGCTTAGCTAGCATTGAAAAACACAAGGGAGGAACTGCTCCCATAATCTCCTGTAATCCTAAATTCAGGACTATACATTTATAAACAATGACCACGACAATATTATTAAAAGTAATAATATTTCACTCAATGTTGGACAGAACAACGTAACTAGCTTGGATTTTATTCTGGCACAGCACCAACCGCAAAACAGTCTAAAAAAAAGGAAGACAAAAAGTTAAGTTCCAATGTAATGGATACAAGAGACACCATCCTATTTTGACTTCAGACATGAGCTGGTAGCAAAATGCTGTTAAACTACTCAATTCCTGTGAATTTTTAGCTTCTTGAACTATTCACAGTTATGTAAGATCATGCCTCTTATTTTCCATTGTATTGTACATTATGTTCAAGTACTAATTCCAGCAAACAGCCCATATGGTTAGCAAGAACAAAACAACAAATCACATAATTAAGATTTTATCGCTTGAATTTTCAGCAGAAGGCATTTATATGACTGCTTATTAGTCTTCTGCAGTTGTTAGCCAAGAACTGTATATGCTGAGTAAAAGTTTGTGCATGCATATAAATGGTTATTTCTGCATGTGCAGATTTAGCATTTGGACAGAGTAATTTGAGGAACCAGGGGCTGCTGGAGACCGCTCCTGTGAGAGGATCTCACACGTACAGGGGTTCACATGACTTCTCTCTCTCTTCTCTGCTGGATACATGGGAGTCAGCCACAAGATCTCACTGCAAAAATACAAGAGTCAAATTTACTCCCAAGAGAAGTGTCCTTATCTCATGGAGGGACACAAAAGAGCTCCCAGACACACCACACAAGTGAAGCAACCCAGTACCAGACTCTGCTTGATCCCGCAGGGAAGGAGAGGCACACTGCACATTCACACACACAAGTGCCACAATGCCAAGTGCCCATGCACATTATACATGCAGATCCCAAGTGTCTGCAATAATTGTGCTGCCCTTCCAATTTTATCACCCACCTGTACAAGAAGACAGGTGCAGTACCTATTCCCTTCTCTCCCAAATCAAATGCCAATCTCAGTTTTCACCTTCTCCCCAGCTACAACAGCCACACACCTACTGTGACTGCTCACAGCAGAACCGATTTGACAGCATTCTCAAGAAGAAAACCTAAATGCATCTTCTAATCCGAGCAATGGGAGAATATTGCAACATGAAAATAGTTTTTATGCAGCAGCTAACTCACTTGTCTCTCCCACCCTTTCCTGTAAGCAGCTCTCCCCAAGACACTACTATTTTTTTACCCACTGCCTAATTCCTTGTTGCACATCCTTCCCTTGAATAAACACCTTATCCCAAACACCAGTTTGTCATCCAAACTGCAACTCCCAACACTGACAAAAGCACAATGACAAAGTGAAAGGCACTGGCACTGCTCACCAAGAACTGCAAAACAAAACTCTGGAGTTATTATGCTACATTTCATCTTGCATACGTGCTCAGATTACCATTCAAAGTAACATCTCACAGCCATTCAACAAATCCTCTAGAGCAAACAAAATATACCAAACACACAAAATACTGCTGGCAGGTCCCACATCCGTTAGACCCCACAGTGAAAAAGCAGGACTATTCTTTTTGGTTGATGTTGGTAGTTGATGACTAACCCTCATCTGTATCAGGCATTTATACATTTGAAAGCAGGAGTCATTTGACTTGTGGTCAGTTTGTAGCTTTCTTAACCCCCTCCATGCAGACTGCCTGCCAAAAGAAATCAAAAGTTCATATCTTTGCCACCTTCTCCACCTGACCTCACACAGAGCTGAAATCAGCAAGCGCTATCATAGAAGACTGATATATCAACTTAAACAAGACATGGTCATTAGTTGCAAACAGCACCACATCAGAACTTTAAGCAAAAAACAGGAGGCCAGCTGTTTCGTGATAATAGCACAAATTCACTCAAAAGCGTGCCCTATAAATAGATGAGGACCAGAAATTCAGGTGGTGGTGCTTCATGCCTCTGTGCAATAGCTGTTCCAAAGAAACCCACCAAAATCTTGGAGGGTAAGAAAGGTGGTTAAAACACACTAAAAAGTCTCCCACTCTGGTAAGCTAGTAGCTAAATAAGATCTTAGTTTTGAAATTTCCACTTCTGGTGGAAGAAGGAAGAGCGTGGAGAAATTAAAAAATGGCCAGGTTTTTACAACCTGACCTTTTAAGGCAATTTGGTTTTCAACCTCTGTAAAAGACATAGAAAATACAGCCAAGAGATTGCTGCATAAGGCGGTAATTGCTTACTGAGAAAGCTTACATAGGCAAGGATTTAAGCAAGAAATGTTTTCTGAAAAGAGATCCCGCTTCAGGATCATGATTCCATAAAACACTGACCTCATTGGTGTAAAAGTGTGCAAATTACAAGCGAAAAAAGGTTAAAAAAATCCTTAACAAGGTGCTGTAAGAGCACAACAAAACTGCCAAAAAGAACAGTCACAGGTTTCTTTATGTTTCTTGATCATGGATGAAATAAGCTCAGCTATGTCACAAGAGAAAAGATGCTCTCTAACATCATATGCAGAAAGAATGGGCAATTTCCAAAATGGTTCACATTTCTGTTGGAATGTTTTGGATCCAAACTGTTTTCAAAGTCTTGTCAATTTTTCCTTATTGATAGCAGCGCAGCATTCCAGCTCTTCCCACCATTGCTTCTATAATTAATCATACCCCTTGGAATTAAATTCTCCAAAATCGGCCGTCACCCTAAGAATTTGAAGTCCTGGCATTTCTTACAAACATAGAATCCCTAGACTGGAAAAGACCTTTGAGATCATCAAATCCAACTGTACTAGACCACTACTAAGTCATATCCCTAAGCACTTCCTCTACTCATCTTTTAAAGACCTCCAGGGATGGCGACTCAACCACCTCCCTGGGCAGCCTGTGCCAGGGCTGATAACCTCCCTTGGTGTAGCTTGAAGCCTTTCTCTCTCATCCTATCACCTGTCACTTGGGCAAAGAGATCAACGCCCACCTCTCTACAGCCTCCTTTCAGGTAGTTTTAAGGGA
Source organism: Phaenicophaeus curvirostris (assembly GCF_032191515.1). Classification (NCBI taxonomy): domain Eukaryota; kingdom Metazoa; phylum Chordata; class Aves; order Cuculiformes; family Cuculidae; genus Phaenicophaeus; species Phaenicophaeus curvirostris. The sequence continues at coordinate 91,317,898 of NC_091392.1, forward strand.
GCAATAAATTCTCCCCTCAGTCTCCTTTTCTCCAGGCCGAACAGCCCCAGTCCCCTCAGCTGCTCCTCATAACACTTGTTCTCCAGCCTCTTCACCAGCTTCATTGCCCTTCTCTAGACACACTCCAGAGTCTCAATGCCCTTGTAGCGAGGGGCCCAGAACTGAACACAGGAATGAAGTGCAGTCTCACCAGTGCTGAGTACAGGGGCACAAACTCTTGCCTGGTCCTGCTGGTCATGCCATTTCTGATACAAGCCAAGATGCCATTGGCCTTCTTGGCCACCTGGGCCACTGCTGGCTCATGTTCAGCTGCTGTCAACTGACAGTCCCAAGTCCTTCTCTGTGGGGCAGCTTTCCAGCCACTCTTCCCCAAGCCCGTAGCACTGCATGGGGTCGTTGTGTCCCAAGTGCAGGACTCAGCGCTTGATCCTGTTAAACCTCATGCCATTGGCCTCAGCCCATTGACCCAGCCTGTTTAGATCCCTCTGCAGAGCCTCCCTGCCCTCAAGCAGACCGACACTTCCTCCCAGCTTAGTGTCATCTGTGCATTCATTCCTGTCATCCAGGTCATTGATAAAGATACTGAACAGAAGTGGTCCCAGCACTGAGCTCTAGGGAATACCGCTTGTGACCGAAACACGGCACATGGAATTCCTTTCTTGTGGCACATAAAACTACTTGTGGGGGAAATGCTGGAGAACCAGAACTAGCCTTTCTTCCCACACTGTCCATTTGTGAGTTTCTTTTCCATTAACAGAGTGAAGCACTGCAAAGTAGCATGACCTACTAGAATAGACTATGGTTAAAAGGAGGCACTGGGTTTTGAGCTCAAAATTTCTCTTTCCCAAAAAGGATACAAGGACTCCTGCATTCATCTGATGAGGGAGGTGATCTCCATAGGTGAAAGAATGAGCAAGAAGCAAGTCTTGCCAATAAAGACTCTTTCCAGGTCTTTTCATGGCTTTCACTGAGCACTTCTCAAACTTCAGCTACATCACTAATGCCTAAGGAGGAAAACCACTTCTGGATTCATACACATGCACTTGCATGACTCGGTCACATACTGAATTTAAAAGTAGAGGAAAATCTTCAGAATGATAGTTTTCTCTCAGTTTGTGGAAATAATTTTGTTTAACAGTGGAACTCCAGTGAACATTTATGCCAATACCTCTGCGGTTTAGAAAAACTAGGAATTATTACCAAACCCCAAAATAGATTATTTAAATAAAAATATCACTACATAATATTTAGAAACTCAGCAGAAATCCATGGGGAAGGGGAATTTGATGTTCAAAGTGTGCTATCAAAGGTGTCATCTACAAGGCAAACCCCTTTAAATGTGTGAAGATTGATCATTAAATAAATATACTTCTGACCATTTAAAAATTTAGCTCCTACTTATTCCAGAAACCCAGAGCCATGCTCAGAGCAAGCACAAGAGACAGGATTGCTATCCACTCTTGGTTCTATCATGCATTTACTCTGAAACCACAGGAAAACTCTTTTGTGATCTCCTTGTCTAGCTTACAAGGACAATTCAATGCTCTCATTTCCTACACAGCTACAAATGAGGCGGCTATTTCTATCCAACCATAGTCAGTCTACTTCTGCATGAAGCAAAGGCTTCTTCTGCCAAGACATCTGGTTCTCTACCAAAATGATCAATGAGAAAAGTACAGCCATGGGAACACTAACCGTTAATTAGTAGCTGTTGAGGATCAGTCATGGCAGGAGGAGGAACAGAAGGTGACTGAGGATCCTGTAAAACAGTACTTTAACTTATTTTTCTAATTGGTTAGAATTAGACTAACAGAACTAAATAACCCTTTCAAACAGACACCAAAGGATCGGCAATTAGGCTATTAAATGCATTTTATGTTATTAAGCCTCTCGAAATCCTTCATTAAAGAAATTCTGAGCAATTAATAGTTTCAAAAGACTTCAGGAGTTTTTGCTTTTTTTATAGCTTGATAAAGTTATAGAGAAACAGAAAGAAACTCACAGACGAATGCTGGAGCAACTTCTAATGGTAGAAAAATCACACAGACAGACATTGTATGAACTAGAGGAAGAGAAGAGAAAGCACAGCAAATACATGGAAAAAAGCGATGAGTTTACAAACTTACTGGAACAAGAACGTGAAAGGTAAGGTTACATCTTGCTGTAGTACTAAGAAATAACTATGTCTAAGGATCTACCTGCCTTCTTATTCTGCATCCACTGAAAATCAGAAATATTTCCAGAGTTGTATTTTGAGAGTTCAGCTGTGAAAACATGACTAATTGCTCCTAAGTAACAGCACTGTCCGCACCTCCATCAGCAGGTGAGGTAGGTCAAACAGTTGGCAGGTTCTTCAGCACTGTTGCAGGATGACAGGTATGTTACATTACAGAGAAATATGCAAATATCTGAAATTACAACCAACATAAAGAAGGCGACCCTTTCAGGGTGTTCACGATGTTCAGTGCACTAGAGTATGTAAGCAACAGAATATGAAGTCAGGCATGCAGCCTTTGATGGCAGAAAAAGACATGAGGAAATGGAGATGTTTGGACAGATAATAGAAATACAGACAGAGGAAGAAAGGGGCAGAGGATAATTTAGAGAAAGCTTTGAAAAGAAGAACGCCATAAAGTGCTCTTACTGGGATTGGCATAAAAAAACCAAATGCAACTTTAAGGGTAACTTAAAAGTGCCACAGCTTGTTTAAGCTTAGTGTGAGAGTTTCAATACCAATCCTCATAAGAAGGATTAAGAAGAATTTAATGTACTTTACTGTCTTTACATAAGCCACTTGTAACTGTGGCTTCTCTGAATCTGCAGTAAAGCTGAACGCATGTTAAAGAAAAAAAAAATTATCAAAGAACGTTTCCTATTCCCTGGATAGCTACTCTAGAAGATAGGAGAATATTGTCTCCATTTCCTTTTGCTTAGGAACAGCTTCCAGATGGAAATGTTCGAGTGCGAGAACGTCAAGCCTATTCTAAACTCACATTATGCATAGATAATTCTTCCTCTGCTTTGCCTGTGTAACATCATGTTCCATGTATTTTGGCAGTGCTCACCCTTCACACTACACCTCTCTCCTGCAGGTCTATCAAAGATAGCACACATGCTTCCTACCATGTACCCAGCCATATTTATGGATTGCAGCTAGAGAGGCTAGGGGAAAAAAAACAAACCCTTTGCTTCTCTGAAAAATGTATACAGAGACAGGCAAGGAAAGGCACACACAGAAAAGCACATAAGAAGTCCCCTCACACGTCACAGAACTAACTTTTTTCTGCAAGAACTGTTTTTGTGTAACATCATCATATTGGCAACCAAATCCTGAAGTGAATGGAAGTTTATATTTGTGTTGCCTTTTTCTCAAAAGCTATGATACACTCTTCTCAGAGACAGAGCTAAACAACTCCAGTTGCTAGAAGTGGCAAAATGTTACATCAGACACATGTGCTCACACAACGTGAAAAGCCGCACAGAAGGAAAGACTAAGCATCAGTCATTACATTTTTTTTGCTCTTGTGAAAACAAGGTAGACACGGGATTAAAACTCTCTCTCTCTTTGCCCCTCCTCCATATTCCCCTCAAGAAGGCTATAAAACATTTATCGCTTTTTATCGGCAACATTTAGTCTATCTGCCTGGAAAGCAGGGCAGGGGGAGGAGGCGGGAATACTGTGGTGCCTAATGAGACCTTAGAGGATGCAATAATAGATTTCAGATCGAGTCTCAATTTTTGTATTTTCTTTGGAGGATGTATTTTATGTGGAAAACCTTAAGGGGGTGTGATGTCACATCTTGAGCTGATTCCAAAATGTTTGCCAAGAAATGTCGCCATCAAGATCTCCATGCAATTGCCAGCCACACAAAAAAAAAAAAAATTAAAAAAACCCAGCAAAAGCTCTCACAACCCACAAAACGCACAGCAAGTTAAGGCACAACTCTTTCTGTATCAGCGTACCTGACCTGCCATGCAGAACACATACCGATGGGCAGAAAAGTGACCTTTTCTTCAATTTCTAAAACCAAAAATCAAGAAACTATGAATCAGATGCAGCTCTTAAATACAACTAAATATATTTTCAAATAAAGCAGAGAGAAATCATTTCCTTTTTCTTATTTATGTGCTCAAGAGGAACAAAAAGAACTCTTAGATGAAAATTTTAGTGATTAACTAATTGATTAGATTATAACGTTTTACAAAAAGCAGGCAAGCTTCCACCTCTTTGGTCTTCCTGAGTTAAAAAAAAACTTGTTTGTATTACACAAAATACTAGCAGTCTGCCCTGACTCAGTAAATGCCCTTAACCTTTATCATTTGAGAATCCCTTTGACTTCATAGCAAAACAACAAAACTAAGTTTGGCCTCCACAATTGTCCACTGTCAGATTTGGGAGTTTAAACTTAGGACAGTACTAGTGACAGTTTTGTAGATATAACACTGGATTAGCATTTAATGTTAACCTTTTAAGCATTTTTCTTGTTGGCAGCCAAAATTAAACTTCCATAGTCTTGCTGTAGTTAAGAGACAAAGATTAGTCTTCCAAACTGAAGAGAGATTAACTATTTAGCAACAGAACATCAAACAGTAGAAGAATGATAAAAGTCACACTACTATTCAAAGAACGATAAAAATCATGCTATTATCATTACATTTATTCATTTTTGGTCATACGTACTTTTAAAGCACTGATCCACTGACAAATTCCTATCAGATAAGGAACAGTTTTGTGGAGTGAAGAAGGCCAATGAGGAATGACTGGATAGGTCTCTCCTGAACTTGAATATGAATTGTATTCTTTACATGCATTTACATCATCCAGGAATACAAACGATATGTGCATAGTAGTGTACTTGATCCAGTCTAATAAAAGGGAAAACCTTATCGTACTGCTGAAACCTAAAGAAGAGCAGCACTCAAACTCAAAGGAGCATAAAAAACCTCTACAAGCTAAACACAAATTACTAGGTTCACCTGAAGAACCATAGCATAAAAGCCATTGAGCTTGTTTAGAAGCTTTTGCATTTCACAGAGTTGAGGGATGGAGGGCAGGATTAAGGACGAGGAAGAATACTTTAGATTCAAATGCACATTCCACTGTATCTTCCCTGCCGATGTACCTACTTGTCCAAATGTATTCATTCACATTGCATATTTTTGCAGTACAGTTAAATAACAAAAGCTGCTATTTTAGAAAACATTTTACACAGCTAGAATATGAAACCAATTTGAAAACACACCATATGCATGCAAGTATGCACACATCTGCATATTATTCTCCGCCCTACACACACACAAAAAAAACCAAAGGAGTAAAATGATTAGCACTTACACGGTCCTCTGCAAACCTCAAGGACTACAAAATATTACATAAGTAGTTATTTGCCATTTTCTGAATAGTGAATGGAAGTGAAGGTACCAGTGGAAGAAAACAGTCACAGGTACCTGAGGATTAAATTGAAGGAGAGCAAGAACTCTCCCAGTTTATAGGTATGTCCCATCATCAAACATTCTATATACTCTCAATTATACAAAGAGTAAAGCTTTATTATGGACATACACTAGTTAAAATAATCTAATGTTGTACAACAGGACAGGAAAAATAGCAGTTGGATGATAAGCAATGTAAATAGATTTTTAAAGTCAATTATGGTAAATGTTGTTCACAGGAACTCAATTATTAGCACAAAACTTAGCAGGTTGGTGTAGCAGCAATAAGATTTTTAGCTGAAGGGTCAGCTACTCAGAATGATGAGGGTTTTTCTTTTCCTACTGGGAGAAAAGCCATCATAAGTTTTTGTTTTAGTTCTGAATTTACACTCTCTAAGGTCATTTAGAGAACATATTCCAATGAAGAAGAAAACCCAATTGTTTACATATAAAATAATCCTAACATTTCCTAAAAGGAAACTTATTCCTTATGTTCTAAGCAAGTGAAATAAACTAAGCCAGCCAACCGAACCCTATTGCACTGTATCAGACATCTCTTCTTAAAACACAAGGACACGTTCAGTGTTAAGATAAAAGCTATTATTATATCCATCTGCAGAGTTAGCATTCACTATGCATAAAAAAAATGGACCCTAACACGCAAAGTCTCCCAACTGTATTTTTTCTCATCTAACAGAACACCACCAAACACTGTGGTTGTTGCTCCAAATGCTGCCCCGCTCCAGGTCAGTCAGTTAACATGACAACCTGTTGAGTGATACAGCTTAGAAGGGATCTCTGGAGGTCTCCAAGCACAACCTGCTGTGTGCAGGACTAACTACACAGTCAGATCAGGTTGCTTAGACGCCTGTCCAGCTGACTGCTGAAGACCTCCATGGGACAGCAATTCTGATAGCTGCCTGGGTTCCTGATGCAATCTTTGCTGTCCTCACCAGGAGACTCTTTCCTTCAGTTTCACTGTAGTCATGTTTTTTCACTGTAGAGTCATTTTGGTCTAGCTTCTGCCCCATTTTCAACTGAAACTGTTCTCTGAATCTTCACTGTCTCTGATATTCTAGCTGCCTTGGACACAAAAGAGCTTTCAGCACTTTGTTGCCATCTTACCCACAGAGAGTTTCTCCAAATCCAGTGAATTCATTTCTCTAGGTCTTTTCTTTACCTGCTCACTCTGTGCTTCTCCCTCACAGAAACTCAAAGCCAGGCACCATCTTATGCTGAC